>NC_059167.1:84019960-84326787 GCF_019923935.1 Bubalus bubalis
AAAAATACAAATTCTAAGACCTTTCTCTTAAGGATTCTAATTCAGTTCAGTTCAGTTCAGTCGCTCAGTCGTGTCCGACTCTCTGCGACCCCATGAATCGCAGCACGCCAGGCTTCCCTGTCCATCACCAACTCCCGGAGTTCAGTCAGACTCACGTCCATCGAGTCGGTGATGCCATCCAGCCATCTCATCCTCTGTCATCCCCTTCTCC
Source organism: Bubalus bubalis (assembly GCF_019923935.1). Classification (NCBI taxonomy): domain Eukaryota; kingdom Metazoa; phylum Chordata; class Mammalia; order Artiodactyla; family Bovidae; genus Bubalus; species Bubalus bubalis. The sequence continues at coordinate 84,020,172 of NC_059167.1, forward strand.
TCCTGCCCCCAATCCCTCCCAGCATCAGAGGCTTTTCCAATGAGTCAACTCTTCGCATGAGGTGGCCAAAGTACTGGAGTTTCACCTTTAGCATCATTCCTTCCAAAGAAATCCCAGGGCTGATCTCCTTCAGAATGGACTGGTTGGATCTCCTTGCAGTCCAAGGGACTCTCAGGAGTCTTCTCCAACACCACAGTTCAAAAGCATCAATTCTTCGGCATTCAGCCTTCTTCACAGTCCAACTCTCACATCCATACATGACCACTGGAAAAACCATAGCCTTGACTAGAAGAACCTTTGTTGGCAAAGTAATGTCTCTGCTTTTGAATATGCTGTCTAGGTTGGTCATAACTTTCCTTACAAGGAGTAAGCGTCTTTTAATTTCATGGCTGCAGTCACCATCTGCAGTGATTTTGGAGCCCAAAAAAATAAAGGCTGACACTGTTTCCACTGTTTCCCCATCTATTTCCCATGAAGTGATGGGACTGGATGCCATGATCTTCGTTTTCTGAATGTTAAGCTTTAAGCCAACTTTTTCACTCTCCACTTTCACTTTCATCAAGAGGCTTTTGAGTTCCTCTTCACTTTCTGCCATAAGGGTGGTGTCATCTGCATATCTGAGGTTATTGAGATTTCTTCCAGCAATCTTGATTCCAGTTTGTGTTTCTTCCAGTCCAGCGTTTCTCATGATGTACTCTGCATATAAGTTAAATAAGCAGGGTGACAATATACAGCCTTGACGTACTCCTTTTCCTATTTGGAACCAGTCTGTTGTTCCATGTCCAGTTCTAACTGTTGCTTCCTGACCTGCATACAGATTTCTCAAGAGGCAGGTCAGGTGGTCTGGTATTCCCATCTCTTTCAGAATTTTCCACAGTTTATTGTGATCCACAGAGTCAAAGGCTTTGGCATAGTCAGATGTTTTTCTGGAACTCTCTTGCTTTTTCCATGATCCAGCGGATGTTGGCAATTTGATCTCTGGTTCCTCTGCCTTTTCTAAAACCAGCTTGAACATCAGGAAGTTCACAGTTCACATATTGCTGAAGCCTGGCTTGGAGAATTTTGAGCGTTACTTTACTAGCATGTGAGATGAGTGCAATTGTGCGGTAGTTTGAGCATTCTTTGGCGTTGCCTTTCTGTGGGATTGGAATGAAAACTGCCCTTTTCCAGTCCTGTGGCCACTGCTGAGTTTTCCAAATTTGCTGGCATATTAAGTGCAGCACTTTCACAGCATCATCTTTCAAGATTTGAAAGAGCTGCACTGGAATTCCATCACCTCCACTAGCTTTGTTCATAGTGATGCTTTCTAAAGCCCACTTGACTTCACATTCCAGGATGTCTGGCTCTAGGTCAGTGATCACACCATCGTGATTATCTGGGTCGTGAAGATCTTTTTTGTACAGTTCCTCTGTGTATTCTTTCCACCTCTTCTTAATATCTTCTGCTTCTGTGAGGTCCATACCATTTCTGTCCTTTATCGAGCCCATCTTTGCATGAAATGTTCCTTTGGTATCTCTGAAATAGACAGTGTAGGGAAAGGACATTTCAGGTAGGATAAAAAGCACTTAGAAAGTCATGGACTTTTGAAACAGCACAGAAGATTCAGACAATATTAAGTCCCCTTTAGGGCTTCCCTGGTGGCTCAGGTGGTAAAGAATATGCCTGCCAATGCAAGAAACATAGGTTCAGTCCCTTATCTGAGAAGATCCCACGTGCCGTGGAGTGACTAAGCCTGTGCGCCACAACTACTGAGCCTGTGCTCTGGAGCCGGAGCCACGACTACTGAGTCCATGTGCCGCAACTACTGAAGCCTGCAGTCTCTAGAGCCCGAGCTCTGCAACAAGAGAAGCCAGCACAACAAGAAGCCTGCATACCACTAGTAGAGGAAAGCCTGTGCAGCAATGAAGACCCAGTACAGTCAAAAATAAATAAATAAAATTTAAAACAAAAAGAAAAAAGTCCCCTTCAAACAACTGTATCTGTATATCTGACGTAGATACAGTTCTTAAAGTGGATTTATAAAGAAGCACTTTGCACAGTGCCCGACATGGTAAACACTCAATAAATTGTAGTTATTGTAGTTATGATTATTATCCTCGTATTTCTTATTTATCTGAAGACTGAGTACTCTGTATTTGTACTGGTTAATTTGCTTCATTAGAATTTTGGAATGAAATAAGCTTAAGAGAAGTCACATAAGCAAGCTGCAATTTATGGTTTTATTTTCACAGGATTTTCTGCCTTCTCTCAGCAATACTACATTTGGGTAATATCTGTTATAAAAAGAAGACATACCGGGATGACTCCATAGATATCTGTAATCCTGAAGTTCTGCCTGTTGTCTCAGAGTTATTAGAAGTGAGTGATTACATTCTCAGTTTTCATTTCAAATACGGGTAACTTTTCAGTTTTTATTTTGTGTAACTATTTTTTATGTATTAATGGGTTAATACTTTTAATTAATAGTGTTACTCCAGACGTTGGAATTATTTATATTATGTGTGCCAGACTGTTTAGAAGATTTGGGTTTTCTCCCCTGCTTCCCTTTATCCCAGATATCTGTAACTCCTAAATTTACTGAATAGGATGAATATTTCACTCTCTACTATATCATGTTCTAGGTCTTTGTAAATTTTCTCCTACATAGTAGGATGTTGGTCAGATTATTTTGTTTGAAGATGGGGTGTCCAGATGGGTGGAGAAAAGAGTACTGCTTTTCCTTTCTTCATGGCTAAATAGGAGTCAAATGTCTTCATGTCCTATGACGTTTCTTCCCACATTAAGTTCCTCATTACCTTACTCTTTCTTCCTGGACTTATGATTCCTCATGTTTTCTCCGCTAACTGCTCATCTTAAAATGGGTGTAGTTTTTAATGGGCCCTCTCTTCTGATAGAACAGGAAATATGTATGTATAAACTCACCTTGAGTATATTCACATATCTCCAAATATTTTTATGTAACTGTCTATATAAAGATAAACTTGATCTACACAACAAAGGAAACTATAAACAAATGGAAAGACAACCTATGGAATAGGAGAAAATATTTCCAAACTATGTAACTGATGGAGGGATATTATATGGTATCACTTATATGTGAAATATAAAAATATGATGTTGTTGTTGTTCATTCGTCCAGTCATGTCCAACTCTTTGTGACCTCTTGGCCTGCAGCACCCCAGGCCTCTCTGTCCCTCACCATCTCCCGAAGTTTGCCCAGTTCATGCCTTTTGAAGTGATGCCATCCAGCCATCATCTCATCTTCTGACACCCTCTTCTCTTGCTCTCAATCTTTCCCAGCATCAGGGACTTTTCCAGTGAGTCAGCTGTTTGCAACAGATGACCAGAGTACTGGAATTTCAACTTCAACATCAGTCCGTCCAATGAGTATTCAGGGTTGATTTCCCTTAAGATTGACTGGTTTGATTTCCCTTAAGATTGACTGGTTTGATCTCCTTGCTATCAAAGGGACTCTCATATGATACAAATGAATTTAGTTACAAAATAGGAATACACTCATAGACGTAGAAAACAAATTTATGGTTACCTAAAAGGAAAATGGGAGGGAGGGATGAATTAGGAATTTGGGATTACCTGATACATACTACTATATGTAAAATAGATAAACAATAAGGACCTACTGCATAGCACAGGGAACTGTATTCAGTATTTTATAATAACCTATAATGGAAAGGAATTTGAAAAAGGATATGTATTTATATATATATAAATAAAACTGAATCACTTTGCTGTATACCTGAAACATTGTAAGTCAACTGTGTGTGTGTGTTAGTTGCTTAGATGTGTCCGACTCTTTGCAACCTCATGGACTGTAGCTTGCCAGGCTCCTCTGTCCGTGGGAGTCTCCAGAAAAGAATAATAGATTGGGTAGCCGTTCCTTTCCAAGATTATTTAGGTCAGTACGTTTTCCTTCTTCCGTCTTCACTGAGGTTGTTCCATATATTTGTCATGTAGTTTCCGTGTCGTGGCCTGCATTCTTTCCTGAGATTCCTCCAGCATTGTAAATGATTTGCTAAAAATTTGTGTATCTTAAGATTCATGGATTAGGTATGTGTATATGCATGGATTGTGCCAAGCGCATAATGTTGTGTATCCTCCACTACAGTGTCTTACAAAAGAGTTTCACAGCCCTGAAACTTCCCTGTGTGTCACCTATTCAACCCCTCCCTACAAACTACTGATGTTTTTACTAGCTTTGTAGGTTAGCTTTTTTCAGAATGTAACATAGATTCATATAGTATTAATGTATCAAGTTTTCAGACTGACTTGTTTCACTTAGCAGTATACATTTAAGATTCATCCAGTGTCTTTTCCTAGCTTGATAGCTAATTTCTCTTTATTGCTGAATATTATTCCATAATGTGCATGTATCACAGTTTGCCTGTCCCTTCACCTATTGAAAGTAAAAGTGAAAGTCGCTCAGTCGTGTCTGACTCTTTGCGACCCCATAGACTTTACAGTCCATGAAATTCTCCAGGCCAGAATACTGGAGTGAGTAGCCTTTCCCTTCTCCAGGTGAGCTTCCCAACCCAGGGATCAAACTCAGGTCTCCCGCATTGCAGGCAGATTCTTTACCGGCTGAGCCACAAGGGAAGCCCAAGAATACTGGAGTGGGTAGCCTATCCCTTCTCCAGCAGATCTTCCCCACCCAGGAATCGAACAGGGGTCTCTTGCATTGCAGGCGGATTCTTTACCAGCTGAGCTATTAGGGAATCCCACCTATTGAAGAACATGTTAATTATTTCCAATTATTTTTTTTTTTTTTTAACAATTATTCAGTTCAGTTCAGTTCAGTTCAGTCACTCAGTCATGTCTGACTCTTTGCGACCCCATGGATCGCAGCACGCCAGGCCTCCCTGTCCATCACCAACTCCCGGAGTTCACCCAGACTCACGTCCATCGACTCAGTGATGCCATCCAGCCATCTCATCCTCTGTCGTCCCCTTCTCCTCCTGCCCCCAATCCCTCCCAGCATTAGAGTCTTTTCCAATGAGTCAACTCTTCACATGAGGTGGCCAAAGTGCTGGAGTTTCAGCTTTAGCATCATTCCTTCCAAAGAAATCCCAGGGCTGATCTCCTTGAGAATGGACTGGTTGGATCTCCTTGCAGTCCAAGGGACTCTCAGGAGTCTTCTTCAACACCACAGTTCAAAAGCATCAATTCTTTGGCGCTCAGCTTTCTTCACAGTTCAACTCTCACATCCATACATATTAGTAACCTTTTTTTTTTTCCTGTTAAAATATCACTTATTTTTCAAATCTTGGTTCATATACTGCTTCATCGGTTTTAACTGTATTAAATGGTTTAAACTGATTGCATCAGCATAGAACAATTTGCTTCTCCTTAGCATAATTCACTATTGGCTTTGTAACATAGTTAATTGTTTACCAGTTTGTGTCCATTATAAGGTAGTGGCAGTGTTCTTTGAGATCTGTGGATGTGCTTATTTATCTAACCTACAATGTTTTATTATTTTGTACATACCTTGCTGTTTGTTTATTAACTTTGGTGGAATGAGTTAGCCTGGTAGAAGAGGCAGGAGGGAGTACTTTGAATTGGAACTAGACTCACTCATTAGAAAGGAGTTCCAGAACGTGGAGTGTGGTATCTGAAAGCTGTAATTTTGAAGGTCATGAGGGTCAGAAAATAGATCTTTCAGACAGGACTTCTAGGTGATATTTTAGTCGTTCATTTCATATTGTGGTGATACAGAGCATTGTGGCTCGTGATCTTTCTTAGAAGTTTAGGCATTCAGCAAGTACCAAGGCTTCTGGTCCTAGTGAAATATTTCTTTTTTGGTGAGAGACTAATGAGAGCAATTTAGGAAATTTAAAGAGGAATTCAGGTGTTTGTAAAAAAAAAGGAGTGGGGGGTTGGAATGCAATTCTGAAAATTGGGCTTACCAGTGTTAAAGTTAGACTAACAACTAAGTGTGATTTGATAGCAAATCCCACCTTTTGAATTCAAGCTTCTCAAATTCCTTTTTGTTTGGAGCGGTTCCTCTTTCTAGTTTGGAGTGGTTTGAGGAATGAAGTTTTAATAATAAGTAGAAAGAGGATATCTTCAAAGTCAAGGAGCTAGAGAAGATCTGATAACACCTACCAGAGTGTCCTGCCTATAGTTAGACCTTATTTTTATTTATCATTATTTTATTTAAAAAGTTTTTTTGTCCCTAAGGCTTGTGGGATTTTAGCTTCCCAACTAGGGATTGAACCTTGGCCCTTGGCAGTGAAACCGCTGGGTCCAGACCACTGGATCGCCAGGGAATTCCCCCATGAAGTTTATTTATTTATTTACTTATTTTTTTGGTGGGGGTGGGGGGGCGGGGGCTGCACTGGGTCTTCATTGCTGCATTTGGATTTTCTCTAGTTGTGGCGAGAGGGGGCTTCTCTCTTTATTGTAGTGCACTGGCTTCTCGTTGCGATGGCTTCTCTTGTGGAGCTCGGGCTCTAGCAGGCTTCAGTAGTTGCGGCTCTCAGACTCCAGAGCACAGGCTCAGTAGTTGTAGCACGTGGGCTTAGCTGCTTCATGGCATGTGGGGTCTTCCCAGACTAGAGGTCGAACCCATGTCCCCTGCATTGACAGGCAGATTCTTAACCACTGCCACCAGGGAGGTCCAATAAAATTTAAAGACTATTTGGAAAATTATACAGGTAGCTGATTAAAATTTGAATTCAGTAATATTTTCTTAGGTTGCTTATTAATTCCAAATAAGATTAGTATATTTTATGTGATTATGTTATGTGTGTAGACTTGTGTATGATCATTGTCAAGTTTTAGTGCCAGCATTAAATCAGCTCCTTAAAGTGAATTGGGTAGTTTTTCATTCTTTAAAATCTTTTTTCTGCGTTTAATAGAAGAATCATTAGCAAAGAATAATATGTTTGTTAAAGATATGAATAATGTCAACCCTATGACCAATGGTATTTAATGTTCCTCCAATTAGTTTTGTGTTGACTGATTTTTCAGGGTTTTAAAATCTGGTTTGAGTTAATTTTGATGATTTGTGGTTTTCTGGGAAATAATTTGTTGATTAAATGTTTAAAGCTTACTACTTTTGTATTCATTGTGAATACTTTGTTAATGTTTAAATTATTTTTATCTATGATGTTAGCTTTCTATTCATGTTTCTTAATGTTCTTTCTACTCATGTTTTCTTCTGATACATAATTTGTCTTTCATTTCTTATATACCTATTATGTATTGATTTATATTTTTAACATATTTTCTCTTTTCTGTTAAATTATGAAATATTTTTTAGAATATAATATGTATGAAAAAGGTATAATAAATACCTGTAGACTCAAAATATTATCCAAATAATAAAATATTACATGTAATTGAAGTCCACTGTGTACTTTGCCCAGCAGAAGTATAAATACTACTATGAATTTGTTTTTTTCCAAGTTTTTATTAATTGAAATTTTAAATGCAGTCAAAAGTGCAGAGATCCCCAAGTACCCATTGTTAAGCCTCACCACTTATTAATGTGCCCCATCTCTTTTCATCTGTATCTTTACCTCTGTTCTTTCCCAATTCTTTTAAAACAAATTAAAATAAAATCCCAGTTATCTAAAAGCTAAGGGCTATGTTTGTAAAAATATTCATAATAATTAGGAAATTACTGTACAGCACAGGGAACCCTACTCAATACTCTGTGATGGCCTATATGGGAAAAGACTCTAAAAAAAAAGGTGAATATATATATAAAAATATGGCTTTGCATGTGGAACAGTGGTAAAGAATCTGTCTGCCAGTGCAGAAGACGTGGTTTTGATCACCCAGTTGGGAAGATCCCTTGGAGTCAGAAACGGCAACCCACTCCAGTATTCTTGCCTAAAAAATTCCATGGACAGAGGAACCGGATGGGCTGCAGTCCCTGGAGTTGCAAAGTGTCAGACACAACTGAGCAGACATACACGTATATTTACAATGGATTCACCTTTCCACACACTTGAACTGACACAACACTACAAATCATCTATACTCCAAAAATTTTTTTTTTAAATTCACAATATTATTAAAACACCTAAAAATAAATAAGTTGGTTTTTAGTCTCAGCTGATAGATAGAGTGCCTGATGAACTATGGAATGAGGTTCGTGACATTGTACAGGAGACAGGGATCAAGACCAATCCCATAGAAAAGAAATGCAAAAAAGCAAAATGGCTGTCTGGGGAGGCCTTACAAATAGCTGTGAAAAGAAGAGAAGCGAAAAGCAAAGGAGAAAAGGAAAGATATAAGCATCTGAATGCAGAGTTCCAAAGAATAGCAAGAAGAGATAAGAAAGCCTTCTTCAGCGATCAATGCAAAGAAATAGAGGAAAACATCAAAATGGGAAAGACTAGGGATCTCTTCAAGAAAATCAGAGATACCAAAGGAACATTTCATGCAAAGATGGGCTCGATAAAGGACAGAAATGGTATGGACCTCACAGAAGCAGAAGATATTAAGAAGAGGTGGAAAGAATACACAGAGGAACTGTACAAAAAAGATCTTCATGACCCAGATAATCACGATGGTGTGATCACTGACCTAGAGCCAGAGATCCTGGAATGTGAAGTCAAGTGGGCCTTAGAAAGCATCACTATGAACAAAGCTAGTGGAGGTGATGGAATTCCAGTTGAGCTATTCCAAATCCTGAAAGATGATGCTATGAAAGTGCTGCACTCAATATGCCAGCACATTTGGAAAACTCAGCAGTGGCCACAGGACTGGAAAAGGGCAGTTTTCATTCCAATCCCAAAGAAAGGCAACGCCAAAGAATGCTCAAACTACCGCACAATTGCACTCATCTCACATGCTAGTAAAGTAACGCTCAAAATTCTCCAAGCCAGGCTTCAGCAATTTGTGAACCGTGAACTTCCTGATGTTCAAGCTGGTTTTAGAAAAGGCAGAGGAACCAGAGATCAAATTGCCAACATCCGCTGGATCATGGAAAAAGCAAGAGAGTTCCAGAAAAACATCTATTTCTGCTTTATTGACTATGCCAAAGCCTTTGACTGTGTGGATCACAATAAACTGTGGAAAATTCTGAAAGAGATGGGAATACCAGACCACCTGACTTGCCTCTTGAGAAATCTGTATGCAGGTCAGGAAGCAACAGTTAGAACTGGACATGGAACAACAGACTGGTTCCAAATAGGAAAAGGGGTATGTCAAGGCTGTATATTGTCACCCTGCTTATTTAACTTATATGCAGAGTACATCATGAGAAACGCTGGACTGGAAGAAACACAAACTGGAATCAAGATTGCTGGGAGAAATCTCAATAACCTCAGATATGCAGATGACACCACCCTTATGGCAGAAAGTGAAGAGGAACTCAAAAGCCTCTAGATGAAAGTGAAAGTGGAGAGTGAAAAAGTTGGCTTAAAGCTCAACATTCAGAAAACGATCATGGCATCTGGTCCCACCACTTCATGGGAAATAGATGGGGAAACAGTGGAAACAGTGTCAGACTTTATTTTTGGGGGCTCCAAAATCACTGCAGATGGTGACTGCAGCCATGAAATTAAAAGACGCTTACTCCTTGGAAGGAAAGTTATGACCAACCTGGATAGCATATTCAAAAGCAGAGACATTACTTTGTCAACAAAGGTTTGTCTAGTCAAGGCTATGGTTTTTTCCTGTGGTCATGTATGGATGTGAGAGTTGGACTGTGAAGAAGGCTGAGCACCGAAGAATTGATGCTTTTGAACTGTGGTGTTGGAGAAGACTCCTGAGAGTCCCTTGGACTGCAAGGAGATCCAACCAGTCCATTCTGAAGGAGATCAGCCCTGGGATTTCTTTGGAAGGAATGAGGCTAAAGGTGAAACTCCAGTACTTTGGCCACCTCATGTGAAGAGTTGACTCATTGGAAAAGCCTCTGATGCTGGGAGGGATTGGGGGCAGGAGGAGAAGGGGACGACAGAGGATGAGATGGCTGGATGGCATCACTGACTCGATGGACGTGAGTCTGAGTGAACTCCGGGAGTTGGTGATGGACAGGGAGGCCTGGCGTGCTGCGATTCATGGGGTCACAAAGAGTGGGACATGACTCAACGACTGATCTGATCTGATCTGATCTGATATAGTCAGTGTTGAGATTTTCTTTTTTTTAATGATTTCCCTACAATTTCTTGTTTTTCATTGAGTTATAATTGAGATACAACAGTAGTTCCAGCTGTTAAACATAATACAGTATATTTCAAATATACAAAATACAATATATTTCAAAATGATGATAGTAAGTCTAATCAACATCTTTCAGGATACATAGTTACAAAAAGTTTATTTTCTTGTGATTCGGATTTCTAAGACCTCTTTTAGCAACTTTTAAATATGGAATACAATTTTTATTAACTGTTGTTACCATGTTGTGCGTTCCATTCCCATGACGTGTGACCTTTATACTGTATCTGGAAGTTTGTACCTTCTGCCTTGAATTTGTTGTTGTTCAGTTGCTCAGTTGTGTCCGACTCTGCCTCCCCATGGACTACAGCATGCCAGGCCTCGCTGTCCTTCTCTGTCTCCCAGAGTTTGCTCAAACTCATGTCTATTGAGTTGGTGATGCTATCCAACCATCTCGTCCTCTGTAGCTCCCTTCTCCTCCTGCCCTCAATGTTTCCCAGCATCAGGGTCTTTTCCAGTGAGTCGGCTTTGCTCATCAGGTAGCTAAAGTATTGGAGTTTCAGCTTCAGCATCAGTCCTTCCAATGAATCAGTTCAGTTCAGTCACTCAGTCATGCCTGTCTATTTGCGACCCCATGAACTGGAGCATGCCAGGCTTTCCTGTCCATCACCAACTTCCAGAGTCCACCCAAACCTATGTCCATTGTGTTGGCAATGCCATCTAATCATCTCATCCTCTGTCGTCCCCTTCTCCTCCCACCCTCAATCTTTCCCAGCATCAGGGTCTTTTCAAATGAGTCAGCTTTCCACATCAGGTGGCCAAAGTATTGGAGTTTCAGCTTCAGCATCAGTCCCTCCAATGAACACCCAGGACTGATCTCCTTTAGGATGGACTGGTTGGATCTCCTTGCAGTCCAAAGGACTCTCAAAAGTCTTCTCCAACACCACATTTCAAAAACATCAATTCTTCTAAATATTCAGCGTTGATTTCCTTTAGGATTGACTGATTTGATCTCCTTGCTGTCCAAGGGACTTACAAGCATCTTCTCCAGCACCACGGTTTGAAAGCATCGACTCTTTGGTGCTCGGCCTTCTTTATAGTCCAACTCTCATGTCCGTACATGACTAATGGAAAAACCATAGCTTTGCCTATATGGACCTTTGTCAGCAAAGTGATGTCTCTGCTTTTTAATATGCTATCTAAGTTCATCAAAACTTTTCTCCCAAGGAGCAAGCATCTTGTAATTTCATGACTGCAGTCACTGTTGCAGTGATTTCGAAGCCCAAGAAAATAAAATCTGTCACTGTTTCAATTTTTTCCCTATCTATTTACCATGAAGTGGTTGGACCAGATGTCATGATTTAGTTTTTTGAATGTTGAGTTTTAAGCCAGCTTTTTCACTCTCCTCTTTGCTTTCATAAAGAGGCTCTTTAGTTCCTCTTCACTTTCTGCCCTTAGGGTAGTGTCATCTGCATATCTGAGGTTATTGATATTTCTCCTGGCAATCTTGATTCTAGCTTGTGCTTCATCCAGCTTGGCATTTCGCATTATGTACTGTCCATATAAGTTAAATAAACACGGTGACCATGTACAGCCTTGACGTACTCCTTTCCTAATTTTGAGCCAGTCCATTGTTCTATGTCCAGTTCTAACTGTTTCTTCTTGACCTGCACACAGAAGACAGGTATTTCCATCTCTCTAAGGTCTTAATTTTCCAGTTTGTTGTGATCAGCGTAGTCAAAGGCTTTAGTGTAGCCAATGAAGCAGATTTTTTTTTCTGTAATTTCTTGCTTTTTCTATGATCCAGTGGATGTTGGCAATTTGCTCTCTGGTTCCTCTGTGTTTTCTAAATCTAGCTTGTACAGCTGGAATTTCTCGGTTCACATACTGTTGAAACCTAGCTTGAACGATTTTGAGCATTACCTTGCTAGCATGCGAAATGAGCACAAATGTATCATAGCTTGAACATTCTTTGTCATTGCCTTTCTTTGGGATTGGAATGAAAACTGACCTTTTCCAGTCCTGTGGCCGCTGCTGAGTTTTCCAAATTTGCTGGCACATTGAGTGTTGCACTTGAACAGCATCATCTTTTAGGACTTGAAATAGCTCAGCTGAAATTCCATCACCTCCACTAATTGAATTTAGTTTTTATCATTCTCATTCTTATTTTTATATTTTCAAAATAGATGTGTCCATGAAGAATATATAGTTTTGTTCTGAATGTTTTCACACTTTATATGTGTTACACTGTATGTATCATTCTAAAACTTGACTTTTTCACTTCATATTTTGTTTTTAAGATTTTTCAGTGTTGGCTTATATATTCTAGATTCTTATTTGAGCTGTTGTATAAAATTCTCTTATATGAATAATACATAATTTTTTTTTTTTAGTGGGGAGTGAGGTTATTTGTAATTTTCCATTTATAGATAGTAGTATAATAGGCCTTGTACATGTATCCTTGTTAACATGTGTGAGAATTATTCTAGGATATAATTAGAGGAGAAAAATCTTGGGTATGGTATATACACATATTGAGCTTTATTGTTACTGACATACTACTGTCGATAGTGGTTATACCAATTTATATAAGGGTATGGAAGTCACCTTTGCCCACGTTGTTGCCAGTTTACATTTGTTTGTTCCTTTAAAAACATTTCTTACATCTGTTGCATAGGTCATTCATTTTCCGATGTTCAGTTTTAATAATAATTGCTTGTATGAAGAAATAAATACTCCTCAGAATATTACAGTTTTTTTTTATCATATATGTTTTTTCTTAGTTTTGTCATTTTGTGTAATCTGCATTATTGATAATTTGATTCTTGAACTATTTTGAATATGTCTGAAAGGTTGAGGTTTTTACATTTAAACTTTGGCTATTCATCTTGTGAAGTTAATTTGCCTCAATACGTTTCTGTTGTTTGGAATTTGAAGATTCAGCAATGGATGCTCCAAAAGAAGGTTTATTTTCTTTATGGTGTAATCTTATTTTAAAACATGATTGACTTGTCATGAGTTTGCTGGTGGCAGGGTAATGACTCACTATTGTTTTTATAAGTATAAAAACATGAACTGAAGTGATACATGAGAAATTCATGATTATTTTGGCTTCTGTAGAGAGAGTAAGAATAAAGGAAGTATCAACTTTATTTTGAAGTTTAACATCTGTAAGTGAAAATAAACATCTGAAACATCAATAACTATCCATTGTAATGTTCTTGGGATTCAAGAAGTATTGTTGTGCTGTCCCTGGTGGTCCAGTGGCTAAGACTCCATGCTCCCAAAGCAGGAGACCTGGGTTTGATTACTGGTCAGGGAGCTCAGATCCCATATGCCACAACTTAGACTTGGTGCAGCCAGATAAATTCAGTTAATAAATAAGAATTAAGAAAAAAAAATTTGTTGTTTTTTAGTCCTTGTATCCAGGTTGTGGGATTATGACTGACTGTCTTGAAATATTTTTTGTGCTATTGTATATTTTTCATACTCTGCACAATGAAACATGTTTCTCTGTTATGATCAGAAAGAAAACTTTAGAAAGACCAAACTGTCTTATTTACCTTTTGTGTCTTTTTTGTGGGGAAGAAGGGTGAGTGGGACACTTAAATTCCACTTTGACCAGAAATTAAATTGCCCAGTGTATTGTCTTTTTGTTTTTTTTCTATTGCATTTTTGCTTTTCTCATTATTTTTTTTTCTGTTTGACATTTCAATAATTAATTCAACCATTGTTATAAATCTTATATTGAATTTACTTTTCTGCTTTATAGGTTAAAGAAGAGATGCTATTCGAAGCACTAGTTACAAGGAAGACCGTGACAGTGGGAGAAAAGCTTATTTTACCATACAAACTGGCAGAGGTATGATTAGATTTTCTTTGAAATCAGGGAACTCTAAATGCTTTTTGAAGTTTAGGTTTATATTCTTGCTCTTAATAGAATGAAAATGGCAGTAGTGTTGATTGAAATATTTTCTGGGCTCTTGAAACTTGCTTATGAATTTTCTATAAACTTGGAAACTTTTAAAGTTGAATGTGACTTTAAACAGTATGCTTACATTTTTCTCTAATGATCTTAATCTCATCACCATTTTTAATTTTCATTTGATTTATATGGGTAGGTAGCAGTATTTGACACAAATGATTTTTCCTTCTTGAGCACATCATATCTCCTGGCACATCATACTCTTGGGTTACTTTTTCATTGTTGGCCACTCCTTTGCAGTTCTTTTTGTTTGTTTGTTTTTCTTCTTCCTGACTCTGTTGATAGAGGATGGGGTTCCGTCTTTGTCTTTTCCTTCTGTATACTTTTTATCTCAATTGTCTCACTCAGTCCCATGGCTTTAAATATTATCTGTATAGTAAGGCTTCCATTAAAGTTTTATTGCTACAGAGAGCCAGTATTACTGTTTTACCACTCAAGTATATGAAAGTGAAGTGAAGTGAAAGTCGCTCAGTCGTGTCCGACTCTTTGTGACCCCATGGGCTATGCAGTCCATGGAATTCTCCAGGCCAGAATACTGAAGTGGGTAGCCTTTCCCTCCTCCAGGGGATCTTCCCTTCCCAGGGATCGAACCCAGGTCTCCCACATTGCAGGTGGATTCTTTACCAGCTCAGCCACAAGGGAAGCCCAAGAATACTGGAAGTATATAGGAGTAGGAAAATTATTGAAAGGTCTACTACTTTATGGTGAAATTTTACAAAAATGATGAGAAATCATAGTGATGATTATTATAAAGATAGGATAAGAATATGAGACTAGAAGACATGGAGGTGGGAAAATAGTAATTTAAGTGTAGAGAATGCTTTCTAGGCAGACGTTGATCCATTTATCCCTTATTTTTTGGGTCTCTCCTGATTGTACCTGTGAGTCCACGTTTCTTCATTATTCAGGTATCTTATGTCATATTTTATAGTTGCCAACTTTGAGAGTGCCTTTGTAGACCACAGAAAAAGTCAAACCGTTTAAGAGTTTTGTTGTTCTTTTACATAAATCAATGCTTTTATATTTTCTTTCTCAACTTTTTTGATTATTAAATATTTGTTATGTTATTTGCATCTTTTAACTTTAAATTCAGCTTTCTGAGATTATTTTTGTTGCCCCTGTTTTATTTTGGTTTATGTTTGTTTGGTCTGGAAGATCCACTGGAGTAGGAAATGGTACCCCAGTCCAGTATTCTTGCCTGGAAAAATCCATGGGCAGAGGAGCCTGTGGGCTGCATCCCTTGGGGCTACAAAGAGTCAGGCACGATTGAGGGACTGAGCACGTTTGTTTGGTATATTTATTTATTTAGTAAATATTTGAAAAAGCTTTTTGTGCCTAGAATTGTGCTAGGCATTATGGGTAAAATGAAGAGCAGTCCTTAAGGATTTTAGTATTTTATCTGAAGAGCAATGGAAAGAAGTGTTTTAAGCAAAAAAGTTGCCTTAGAGTTTTTTTTTTCCTTTTTTTTTTTTTTTAGGACAGTCTGACAGCAATGTGAACAATCAGTTGGAGGAGAATGTGTTAGTTTCCTGTAGCTGTGTAACAAGCTTTAGTGACTTAATACAACACAACGTTATTATCAGAAAGTTTCTGTGGATCTGGGGCTGGGTTAGCTGGGCCCTCTGCTCAGGGTTTCACCAGGCTGAAGTCAAGATATTCTTGATGGCTGTTTTATAATCTGAGACTCAACATCCTCTTTCAGGTTCACAATTTGTTGGCAGGATTCACTTCCTTATAGGACTGAGGTCCATAATTTCTTGTTTGCTGTCAGGGGCCATTCTCAGCAGCTGTAGTGTACTTGGCATTTCCTATCACGTGGTCCTGTACACAACACAGCAGTTTACTTCTTCAGGTCCAACATGAGAACCTCTGATGCATGAGCTCACTCCCTAGTAAGCCACCTCTACCTGGGACAGTATCTCTTGTGTTGACTAAAAATTTCAGCTGATTTGGGGCCATAATTATATATTTAAAATCCCTTCACCTTTGTCATATAACATAAGATAGTTATAGGAGTGAAATCCATCATCTTTACAGTCTTTTTGTCACTAATTGTGAGGGGATTTAGAGAGGGAGGGGATTTAGAGAGCTTTTATACTCAGTGATGGGAGTCTTGGGAACCATCTTAGGATTCGAACACAGAGGGCAAGAGTGAATGTGCAAAGATGAGTTTGGAGGCTGTAGTAGTTACTACTCCTGAGGAGAAAGATGCTTGCTGCTGTATCTAGAAAGGTGACATTCTGATAGGGAGAAATGGGTGTATTTAAAAATTTAGAAGATTAAGTCAACAAGATTTGGCAAAGAGTTCTTAGTGGGAATCAGGGAGGAAGAAGGAGACATCAGGCATGAATCCTGATTTTGTGGTACCTACAACTATAAGAATATTGGTAACATTCAGTAAGACAGGAAACACTAAACAAGATCTTGTTTGAGTGGGAAAATAATTAATTGGTATTTGGGCTAAGAGTCGGACACGACTGAGTGACTTCACTTTCACTTTTCACTTTCATGCATTGGAGAAGGAAATGGCAACCCACTCCAGTGTTCTTGCCTGGAGAATCCCAGGGATGGGGGAGCCTGATGGGCTGCCATCTCTGGGGTCGCACAGAGTTGGACACGACTGAAGCGACTTGAGAGCAGCAGCAGAGCTGTTTGAGGTCAAGCTATGACAAGACTGCATTTCAGAGAAAAGAGGCTAAAAGTGTAATATTGGGAATTTTTGTGCAAAAAGGCATATTCATATATTTGAATTTTCTCTGAATCTTTTAATTTGATATGAAGAGTTGTCCTTTAACGAAAAATTCAGCTCATTTATATTGATTATGGCAACTAGCATGTTTTCTTATTCTATGTTTTAAAATATTTTGCTTTTGCTGAATTTAATCAGATTTTCTTAATCCCATATTCCACCCCCCACCACCCCTCAGAAGCATAGAATGATTATTCTCTCTATATATTCTGCTATTGATTTTCTTGATATTTTAAAGATACTTGGTTGATCACTTGCCTAAGAATAGAATTTTAGGTCCACATTATTTTTTCTCTCAGAACTTCTAAACATTTTCCAATTATTTTCAAGTTTTAATTGTTGGATAGAGAATTTGATACCTGTTTTCTCTTTTTCTTTGTAGGTAATAGTGTGTTCTAGCAACTTGAAGCTTTTTTTTTTTTTCACTTAAATTCAGAAATTCATTCATCATTTATATGTAGTCAGTTGTAGTCTTGTCTCCATTTTACAGTTGTAAGATAAGATTGTAGCCTAAGAGTTTCAGCAAGTTGACAAATCTCAAATTGTTAGAATAAGTAAGAAACTGAAATTGGAATATAGTCGAGCTCTTAATCAATGCTCTGTACCTACTCTAATATATAAACATCAAAATAAGTTCCTAAATAATAAATATGTAAATTATTAGGATCTGTTTTTTTAAGTGATAGTATTCAGTTGTCTAAGACATGTGCTTCCCCAACTCTCTTTTTAGGTTGTAGTGCCTTCCAAAAGTTGAATTTTCTTTAATATTCTTCATTTTTTAGATCAGTTTTGGGTTTTCCCCAAAACTGAGTATAGATACAGAGTTTCCCTAAACTGGGGAAAGCTTGAGATGAGGGAAAAAAACAAATCACAATAACTCCATAATGAAAGAATTGTTAGTGTTTGGGGAGGAAGAAATTCTAGATGTTACTGTGGATGACAGGCTGAAGACAACTAGGAATGTAATTGTGGTGATATTACTATTGTTTCAAGTGTCTGACTAGGATTCCACAGATAACGGATGCTGTTTGCTAACAGGTTTATTCCTATGCCTGGAATAGTCTTCCTCACTTTAGCTGGCAAAGTTCATTTGTTAATAAACTTCCTATTCTACTTTCTTTACTAGATGAAATATATACCCCAATTTTTAGTAAAACTATTTTGAATTGAGTGACCTACATTTTGCTTTTTTAATCTTTCATGGAAGTTTTACCCTGGATTTCCTGAGTTTGATTAAATTAATGAGTATATATAGAAAACTTCAATTATAAATTATTTATATTGAGATAAAAATTAATTTCTATTTCAAGATAATAAGCTTTTTTTTTTTTTCCCAGATTGTTGCCAATTTTACTTGGATTCCTAACTTTTTTTTTCCCCCTAGGCTGTGACAGTGAGGAACTCTATGGCTAAGTCTTTATATAGTGCCCTGTTTGACTGGATCGTTTTTCGGATTAATCATGCACTTATGAATAGTAAAGATTTGGAGCAAAATACCAAGGTAGACATATGTTGGACTCTAATATATTTTTCCTGAAAAACTGTTTTAATAAAATGGTTAATGCATGACATTTAAAAACACAGAATTATATATAGCAATACGTATCACCTTATAGTATTTCCTGCTGTTTCTCTCCTTACTACTGTTTCTGTGACCCTATTCAGGGAAACCATTCTTTCTGTGTGTCAGAGCTTTTACTCTATGTCCTTACTTTCCTGTAGATGTACCCCTACAGAGTTGCTTTTAAATGTAAAAATAGGATCATGCTGCCTGCATTGTTTCTAATTTGTGTTTTTTTAACCTAGCTATGTCTTGATGTATAGCTGGACCTCATTATTTTTAATATTGTAACTATATAATATGCATATGTAGCATAAATTACCCCATTCAAATACATTTTTTATTGTTATAAATGATTATGTAACAGATATTCTTTGTGCCCATTTCTCTAGAATAAAATCCTCAAATTGTTAGACTTAAGGATACATATGTATTTTAAAAGTTTGGTTGCTACTGCTAAGTGGCTTTTCAAAAAAGACTACACCTCGTTAGTGATGAATGAAAGTGCCTGTTTCCCTGTAACTTTACTCAGTTGAATATTATCAGTATTTTCATCTTGCTAATCTGATAAGGGGGACTATTTTATTATGAATCATTTCAGTGTTAGATGAAAATCAAGTATCTTCTCGTGTTTTCTCTTTTATTTCTTTATTATTTCTTTATGTATTTTTGCTATTTTTATCTTATTTGTCATTTTATTACAAGTCATTTTGGTTATTGCAGAGACAAAGTTTCTGATATATAGTGCAAATATTTTCTCTTAACTTTTAAGATTTGTTTGTATTATGTTTTTAAGCCTATATATTTTAAAGTTTTGTCCCCAGTTAAATCTGTCATTATTTTACTTTATTGCCCTAGGTTTTATTTGTTGATTTTTCTTATATAGGAAGGGCTCATCTAGGCCAAGTTTATAAAATATGAATGTTTATTCTCATACTTTTAGAATTTAATTTTTTATGTTCATGTTTGTGTTCACAATTATGTTTATGTTTTTTTCCCCTGTTGGAATTTATAAACATGGTAGATTTTAGATATTTACCTTTAATCTTTTCAAATCCGTTTTTATTTTCCAACAACTTTTATGAAATAGTCTACCTTTTCAGGCCAAATAGCAATGTCATCTTTGTCTACTTAATATCTACTTAATCCTACGGTCTTAAATTTATTAATACAATTGCTCTTATATGATCATGTCATGCCTTAAGTCCACTAGTAGGAAATTGATTTCAATTTTAATCCAATTTACCAAATTGATTTCTTTTTGAAGATCATTATTTTCACTGCTTTTTGTAAGGGCTTAGAATTAGTCAGCAGAAGTAATCAAACAAAATACTCTTAATGGAGACTTTTAACAGTCTCTTGCTATTTATCGCTCATTATATCAGTCTGCCCAGTATCAGCACCAGTGGAGAAAAATTGTTTCATTTAATCACAACTGTCATACAACTCTATTTTAAGCATGAGATGGGATGTGGGAAGGATAATGGTTTGGGGTGTTAGAACTGAATATTCATCATCCTTAGCAAGAAGTTAGAAGATTGTTTCTGGAAGTGAAATATCAAGAAATAGAAGAATAAACACTTTTTACTATATTATACTATTCTGTACCAAGCAACTAAAAAGATTTGAGTGTTTTTGACTTTAGGGAGCAGAAATTGAGGATGGTGAAGTGGTTTGCTGTAATCTTTTTAGAACTGTTTAATGTCATAAATTTTTTTTTTTAAGTTAATGTCATAAATCTTGTGTGACTTCTTCTGATAAAAAAATTTTTAATGTTTGATATCCAGTTTCATTTCTAGCCTGTGTGAGACAAGAAATATGCTTGTTAGCTTATCTTAAAGCAAAATTTTATTGGGATAGAGAAGTCAAACTAGGAAAATTTGCATGATCCTTTGGCAGAACCAGGCATACCCAGGATTAACCTAGCTTTACTTTACTAACCTTCTGACTTTCCAGTAGCCTTTTTTTTTCCCCCCTTCCCTTGTCTCTGGGGATTTAGAGATTTGTGGTTTTGAGGTAACAAGTCTTTAACTCTGCTTTGTACATTTCTGTGAAGTAATCTATGAATTACATGTGTTAAAACTTTGGATGTATTTTTATAACTAAGATAAAAAGAAAATGATGAAGATAAAGAGAACTAAAATGTTTTTTATTTGTAGTATATTTTGGTTGACCACTGGGTCCCCTCAAGTTTTCATCTACTGCTATTGAAGAACTTTGAACATTTTGTTACTTATATTGTGAAATATAAGTTCATGAAATAAATTTAAGCATCATTTTTTAACCATAATTTCTTTCTTGTTTTTCACAGACTTTGTCCATTGGTGTTCTTGATATTTTTGGGTTTGAAGATTATGAAAATAATAGCTTTGAACAGTTCTGTATTAATTTTGCTAATGAACGTTTACAACACTACTTTAATCAGCATATCTTTAAATTGGAGCAAGTGAGTACCTGAATGGGCTTCCCAGGTGGCTTGGTGGTGAAGAATCTGGCTACCAATGCAGCAGACTCAGGAGATGGGAGTTCAATCCCTGGGTTGGGAAGATCCCCTGGAGGAGGAAATGGCAATCCACTCTAGTATTCCTGCCTTGAAAATCCCAAGGACAGAGGAGCCTGGTGGGTTACAGTCCATGGGTTCACAAAGAGTTGGACACAACTGAGCGACTGAGCACACACACGTGTGAGGATGTGAATGTGTGTTCACTTGCCCCTTTCCCACTCACTGAACCCCCACCTGTACCTTCATATACACCACATAAACTTTTTGAGTCACAGTCATGATAAGTATTTTAAATGTTGATTTCAATAAAGATATTATTGTCTTCATATTAGTGTAAGCAAATGACAGATGAGAGCATAGTTTTTTGGGCCTTATCACACAGGGTTTTCTGTTTTAATTAAAAGCCCTTAAGTAGAATTAGTAATATGTGCTTATTTGATGGAACCTTTGAATGAAAAGATCTGTGGCTTTGTTTTGATTTTTGTCAATGTTTTTGATTTTTAATTGCTCTTGTGGCCTTGGTCACAGTGTGTCATATTAAGTATGCTTGTTTGATTCCTTTGATCTCTTAGTTCAAGGATGGGCTAGAGGAGCTTATTAATAGAATCTTAAATCAGCTTAGAATGTGGATACAAAGAGATAGGACAGTATAGAGAGACCAAATTGAGTAACTACATATTTTTTTGAGATGGTCAAATTGATTGAATTAGGATAGGAAGAGTAAGCCATCAGTTTACATGAGAATTCTTAGGGTAACTGCAGGGTCGAAAGAAATGTGGATTCTTTTTCTAAGCCAGGTTTAAATTTAGTAACAAGTTGAGTTTATGGCCCAGAAGTTAAGTTTGAAGACATAAATAGAAGCTGGGTTCACATTCAACTGAAATGAAATAATGAAGAAAAGAAATGAACAGAAAATCACAACAGTTTCCTTTCATTGGGGCTTGCTCTGTCTTGGCTTTAAGCACTACTGTTTAAGCACCACTGTTAAAAGATAGTATCACCTAACATGTAGTGCTTACCATTAAGTGATAGAAATAAAAATATACCAAAGATGCTTTAGGAGGAAATATTTTGATAATTTTAATTACCAAAGTTCACTTCTAATTATTGCCCAAAATTAATATATTTGCATTTAAGATGGGAGAGATATGTAATAAATGCCATGCAGGATGATAGGTACTAAAATCAAATATAAGGTAAAGTAGTGATAGGATGAAATTTATTAGAATTTGTTGAAAGTCTGCAGAGATTTCCTAGGAATAGAGTGATTCTGAAATAGAGTTTTGAATAGAAAGTTGAGCTCACCAGACTGTCAATGGGGAAAAGATATTCTAAACAAAGATAACAATATCTTTAAAACTGTGAGGCATAAAATAGCACAGCACTTTTGATGAACTGGAAATGATTCAATGTAGCAAAAATACAGGATATAAGGATGTGGGCAGGAAAGGAGATAAGTTTGATGAGATAGTCTCAATCAGATAGTTGTTCAGAGAAGATGAGAATTTTTCTGTTAGAGAATGGGGAGCTATTTGAAGTATGTTTAGCAAACATTTGAATTGGAACTGTGGAAGATGTATTGAAGGGAGTCAGTTATATTTCAGGCACTGTTAGGCATTGAAGATAAACAGTTTAGAGTTGAAGAATCTTATTATTGAGTTCATAATCTAGTGAGTTGTTCTTTTGTCTGTTCTTCTGGGGATGTCAGACTAGGAAATTTTGACCAAACTTACCTTGCAGAACATCTAAAAAATAAAACAACTGAACAAAACATAATTGAAAGCATTGGAGTACCTTCAAATAAGTGAAGCTTTACAGGGTTCAGATACGCAAGCATGAAATCTAGGGAGATGAACTCAGCATTCAGGAAATGCTTTGTTGCTAGAGACATTTCTCTTCTGGTAGAAGGCTTCCAAAAAGGATTTTGTCCAGATTAAAGAACGAAAGAGGAGCTCCTTGGCAACTCCCAGAGGCTTGAAGACCTCAAAGGGTTATATCTTATAATAAAGGTAATGCAGAAATAGGGCTTTTCCAGTGGCTCAGTCAGTAAAGAATCCACCTGCCATACAGGAGACTGCCAGTAGTACAGGAGACCCAGGCTCAACCCCTGGGTCAGGAAGATCCCCTGGAGAAGGAAATGGCAGCCCACTCCAGTATTCTTATCTGGGAAATCCCATGGACAGAGGAGCCTGTCAGGCTACAGTCTGTGGGGTCACAAGAGTCAGACATGACTCGGCGACTAAGCCAACCACCAAAACAGAAATAGAGCAGGCAGGCATCATAGGGGCTAAAGCTCAGTTTAAAATAATTTCAGTTCCTGATTGGGTTAAAACAGTGTAGAATTTCCAGTGTTCTTAGCCACCTGCTAAGAGCAAATTCAGTCTCTGATGGAGAAAGCGACCATCTCATTACTAAAGTTATCTCTGCACTTTTTCACGTGCGAGCATTCAGGTTTTTAACTGAGTTGTTTGTTTAAGACATACAAGGAAGGAAACCAACATGAGAAAAAACCAAGAGAAGTGAGACAGTAGACTACCATAGGGGATTCAGATAATGATCTTATTAAACATGAACTTTAACAATGGCTTCAAGAAATTTTTTAAAGTGATAATTCTATTAAAGAACAGCAAACTTAAAAAAATCCTAAATTTAGGAAAATCTAGGACTAAAAAGTAGGTGAAATGAAGAACATAATATTAATTTTTCACAATTAGATATAACTTAAGAGAAAATTAGTGCTTTGGAAGATAGATCAGAAGAAATACCAGCTTGATGAATAAAGGCGGAAAATACGAATATTGTAAGAGGCATATGGGACATAGTGAAAAGATCTAACATATGTGTAACAGGAATTCTGGAAAAACATATGTGAAAGTGAGAGAACAGGATTGAAGCTATAGTTGAAGAAACAATGGCTGATAATTTTCCAAAATTAAAACAAAAAACAAAAAAATCCAACATACACACGTTGAGAAACCCTAGGAATGCAAATGCTGGATGAGTTACAAGCTGGAATCAAGACAGGCAGGAGAAACATCAACAACCTCAGGTTTTATGCAGATGATACCACTCTAACTGCAGAAAGTGAAGAGGAACCAAAGAGCCTCTTGATGAGGATGAAAGAGGAGAGGGAAAAAGCCAGCTTAAGACTAAATATTAATAAAAAACTAAAATCATGGCATCTGGCCCCAATATTGTATGACAGATAGAAGGGAAAAGGTGAAAGTAGCGACAGATTTCCTCTTCTTGGGCTCTAAAATCACTGTGGATGGTGACTGCATCCATGAAATCAGAAGATGTTGCTTCTTGGCAGGAAAGCGATGACAAACCTAAGCAGTGTGTTGAAAAGCAGAGACATTACTCTGCTGACAAGTACAGTCAACACTGTGGTCTTCCCAGTGGTCACGTACAGTTTTGAGAGCTGGACCATAAAGAAGGCAAAACACCAAAGAATTGATGCCTTTGAACTGCGATGATAGAGAAGACTCCTGAAAGTGCCTTGGAAATTTCACAGTATTGAAATCACACAGATCTCAGAACCATAGTAAAGTTATATCAGAAACCAACAACAAAAAGATAACTAGAAAATACTTTATGATTAAAAGTTAAGAAATTAATTTCTAAATAGCTTAGAAATTGAAAAAATTAGAGAACATATTGAACCTAATATGTTAAATATTAAAACCTGTGTCTAAAGATGTACTTTAGTCACTGAAGAAATTTGACTAATGGTTTAATTAGGGGAAAATTTTACAGCTGTCAGAACATTTTAGGATTGAAGAGCAATGATTTAACACATTTGAAAATGCTCAGAAACCTAAGCAAAAGGAAATAATAAAAGAGAATAAATAAAAATGAAAACAAATATATTATGGGAAGGGATCAACAAAAATCATCAACTTTGAAACATAAGTAATACTTTGAAATGAGCAATAACATTTATAAAAGCCTCAAGAAATTACTGGGAAAGAGACAGAGACACATAAAGACAGGGATATAAATAGCCAGAATTCCAATGATAAAGACTATCATTGTATATCCTATACATATTAAAAAGTTACAGAATACACTAAACAGCTTTATGTCCATAAGTAGACTTATCAAATAATATGAGAAAAAACTTTTCAAAACTGTGTTGACACAGATAAAACAAAAGTTCAAATCTTTTAACTATTGGAACTTCCCTTGCCATCCTTTGGTTGAGAAGCCACCTGCCAATGCAGGGGACATAGGTTCCGTCCCTGGTCCAGGAAGATCCTGCATGTCATGGAGCAACTAAGCCCGTGTGCCACAACTAGTGAGCCTGGGCACTTGGAGCCCATGGTCTGCAGTGAGAGAAGCCACCTCAATGAGAAGCCTACACGCAGCAACGAGAGAGTAGCTCCCACTTGCTGCAACTAGAGAAAGCCTGTGTGCAGCAATGAAGACCCAGCTCAGCCCCCCCAAAAAATTATGTAACTGTTAAAGAAATTGAATATGTAATTAAATTCTTTCTGTAAAGGACATTGTAAGCCAAAATGGCACCATTGATGAATTCTGCCAATGATGAGAGAAGTTATTTTCAGTTTGACATAGATGGTGAAAGTATTTTCAGTTTGACATAAATTTTTATGTGGAATAGATAAAAGGGGATAATTCTAAACATATTTTGGGGAGCCAAGATAACCTAAATCTGTGAAGAACATTATTAGAAGTGGGAATTTTCAGTTTGCTGATATTTGTTTAGGAAATTTTCAGTTTGCTAATATTTAAACAAATATTAGCAAACTAAGTCCAGCGAGATATACAAAAGGATAATATATCAGAACCAAGTGGGGTTTTTTCTGGTGTGTATTACATCTGACCACCAATCAGTTTAATTCATCTGTTAACAAAACAGAAGAAGAAAAAAATTCATGGTGTTCTCAATAAAAATATAAAAATGCATTTGATAAAATTACAT
Organism: Bubalus bubalis; assembly: GCF_019923935.1. Classification (NCBI taxonomy): domain Eukaryota; kingdom Metazoa; phylum Chordata; class Mammalia; order Artiodactyla; family Bovidae; genus Bubalus; species Bubalus bubalis. The sequence goes on from NC_059167.1 coordinate 84,046,046, forward strand.
ACTCAGTCTTGTTCAAAACAAAACCTTTAGCAAACTCAGTATAGAATGGAATTTCCTGATAAAGGCCATTTACAAAAAACCAACAGTTAATATCATACTTAAGGGAAACAGACTAAATGATTTCTCCCTAAGATTGAGAACAAGGCAAGGATGTTTTCTAAGAATTTTTATCATGAATGTAGGCATGTGAGGACATCCAAATAGAAAGTAAACATAGGAAAAGATATTTCATTTATTAGTCTTTGCTGCTGCTAAGTCACTTCAGTCGTGTCCGACTCTGTGCAACCCATAGACGGCAGCCCACCAGGCTCCCCCATCCCTGGGATTCTCCAGGCAAGAACACTGGAGTGGGTTGCCATTTCCTTCTCCAGTGCACCAAAGTGAAAAGTGAAAGTGAAGTTGCTCAGTCGTGTCCGACCCTCAGCAACCCCATGGTCTTCAGCCTTCCAGGCTCCTCCGTCCATGGGATTTTCCAGGCAAGAGTACTGGAGTGGGGTGCCATTGCCTTCTCTGTATTAGTCTTTAGGGAAAATAAAATTAAACCCATACTTAAATATTTCTAGGCATTCACCAGAGTGACTAAAGTGAAAAAAACTGATAATGCAGATATTAGAGAAATACTGTGCACTGGGAAGTCTCATACACTGGTGGTGGGTGCATAGATTGGTTACAGCCACTTTAGAAAATTGTTTGGCAGTATCTTCTGAGTTTATATGTTTGTACTTTATAAGCCGGCGGTTTCACTCTCCAAATCTATTTAAATGCTTACAAAAAGTTTTGTACAGAAATGTACATAATGCCATTATTTTTAATAGCCAAAATTGGAAATGAGTGTAATGTCCATCAATAGTCCAGTAGATGAACATATTGTATATAAATATATCATTGGTTCTTGAAGAGTTAGTTATTCTTCTCCTGTCCCTACTGGTACAATCAGTGTCACCTAGGCACTCCTTCCAAGTGCACTACCCCAAACTTTCTTATTCACAAATTCTGAGTTTGTGGCTTCTTTTTTTAACAAGCTCTTCATGTGATTCTGTTGTATATTAAAATTTGAGAGTTAATGTTCTGTAGCAGATTTTGGCATGCCTTTTCTATAAAAAAGTATAAGTAAATCAGTCTTAGGGGTTTTGGAGGCTACGTGGTCTCAGCTGTGCTATTACTTTGAGAAAGCAGCCTAGACAATGCATAAATGAGTAAATGTACTCCACCACCCATCTTACAGCAATTAAAATGCATGTATTTTAGATGCGTTCGACAACATAGATGTTTCTCTGAAACATAATGTTGAGTAACAGAAGAAACGCCAGATCAAAAGAATAGGTATTGCATGGTTCTATATATATATAATTTTTATAAAGAGGTGGATTTTATCAGTGGTATAGAAGTTAGGATAATAGTTAACTTTGAGCAGGAGGATCTGAATCACCATTGGGAAACTGGAATGGGAAGGGATTTTGAAATACTAGTAGAGAATATAAAAATCCATGTGCTTACACTATCTAGTATGCTTTTTATCCATGCTGTGGAAAGGAATAGGGAAAAGACTTTACCACTGCTCGGGGGTGACCTTATATAGCATTACTTGCCTGTGAAGCTGTTGAGGGGGAAGAACTAAGTTAGCATTTACTTTTTACAATTAGAGTAACTAGTTTATACTAGGGTCCACTTTTCCTTATAGGTTAATGATAATACAGAAAGAATGATTCAATTATTAAAATCACTGTTTCACAAAATCACTGTATTTGCTGAGAGGTATGCAAGTATAATCAGTGAATACTAAAACCATCAGATGAACAGGATAGTAATTTGATGCCTAAATATCATTCAGTGTAGAAGCTTTATTTTCAGAATCATCTTTCTGACAGTTTAAAAAGTAAAAGTAAAAGCATCACAGAGATGAATAAAAGAATATTTATTTCCCAGTGTAGATGTTAAAGAAGGAACAGTAGGGGCTTCAGTTTTGAATGGTTGCTCAGTGTGTGAGCTTTGAGTTATTTAGTCTTGGAATTGGGGAAACTACTCTGCCCCTGCCTTTTGAAAGTTATTCTGTTTATTTTGTCAAAGTTCACTATGTATGAATTCTATATGATTTTTATCAGTGATTACTGGAGGTGTTAGTTTTCCATTTTTCTCAGACATTGTTTCATTATATTCACTGTTGATGATCCAGTAGTTCTTTTTGATGGCTTCAAGTTGTGTGGGAGAAATTAGTCTTTTTCGTTTTACATTTTTCCATAGTGTAGTCATCAGATAGTGTAGCTAAAACAAATCACACTTAGTTTTCCATCTGAATGGAATCACAAATAGGATTCTAATCAGAAAATTTGGTTGCATGTACTATGAAAAGAAAATAGACATATACTATATCACGATTTTATGAAACTGAAATATACACTTCTTTCATTGTGTAGATTAATGATTTTTCAAAGTTTAGTCTATTCTTTTAATCCTGGTAAAAACTTTTTAGTCCTTATTCTCACATACCTTTTATTTTCTGCAAGATTAATAAATTGTTAATTTGTTATTTCCTAGGAGGAATATAGAACTGAAGGTATCAGCTGGCACAATATAGACTATATTGATAATACCTGTTGCATAAATCTTATTAGCAAGAAACCAACAGGCCTGCTCCATCTTTTGGATGAAGAAAGCAAGTGAGTATGATTCTTTTCAGTTTTGTTATTGGCCATTTGAGTTTTTCATGTCTTCTTAAGCCCTAAACTTTCTTCTTAATGTTATTAAGAGCAAAAGTTTCCCTGGTATGCATTTTTTTGTGTGTTTATAAGAAAATTGGATGGACTTCACTACTGAACTCATTTTTTCCTTTACTTTTTTCAAATTTCTTCTGCAAAGTCACTTTCATGTTCAATTGTTGTTATATATTTTTTTGTTTTGTGTTTCTTTCTTATTGAATTAAGTTTTACATATGAGGTGTGTTTGCAGTTTTCTTGTTTAGTGGTAAAGAATATAATAATAGATTTGTGATATCTGCCATGGCTGTGCAAGTTTTTAGTGACCACATATGTTAGATATTTGCCATCCCTTGGTAACACTGTTCAGTATAAGTTAGGTAAGCTAAGTGTAGTCGCTCAGTTGTGTCAGACTCTTTGCGACCCCATGAACTGTAGCCCCTCAGTCTCCTCTGTCCATGGGATTCTCCAGGCAAGAATACTGGAGTGGGTTGCTATTTCCTTCTCCAGGGGATCTTCCCGACCCAGGGATTGAACCTGCGTCTTCCATATCACAGGCAGATGCTTTACCCTCTGAGCCACCAGGGAAGCCCGACCAAACTTAAATATATATGTTGCAGAAATAAAGCTTCATGGAGCATCCTCCACCGTGTTCTCAGTGCTCTGGAAAGTATTGTTATAGTTTAATTATTCTAAGAGATGGCAAATCTAGAACTGGAGAAACCAAAGTGGTGGAGAGTGTGTTGGTTTTCCATGACTCTTTAGTAAAATATTTAGGAATTGAATTAGGTCACTTGATTCCTTGTTTAATACTATACCCATTAAACTAAGATATAAAATATTAAGTAGTAACTTTCATAGGTAGGATGACTATATACCAGGTTTGTGTAGGACAATCTAAAGTTTATACTGATTGTTCATTTTAGTTATTAAAGGCACCTACTTTAAGAATATCCTGATATGTATGGTAAGTTGTATGTTATTGCCATTTAATATTCCATAAACTCACAGAACTGCTGCATAGAATTATAAAGTAATATGGCAGAGCTGAAAAATATATTGGAAAGGATATTGCCAACAATTATATCTGCCCTTCCATCATTAGTCTATTTCCATTAATCTAAATGAATTAAAATTCAGCAAAAAGCATTTTAATTTTATGTGCAAAGTTGTAAATGTTTCTTGTATTGCTCTATATTTCCCAAAACATACATTATCTCTTATAAAATTTTGAAGTTAGTGGTTCTTAACTCTGCCTGCATGCCTTAATTCTGATGTATTTTATTTTAGAAAGTGTCATAGGTGATTTTGATTTTTAGTATGGAGAACCATTGTAGATATTGAAATGATAAGCAGTTATTTTGAGATGTCTTATGAACAAGAAAATTTAAGCAATTTGAGAAAAAGATCATATGTATAGTAAATGATGGACTTGAGATTCAAACCCACCAGGTATTTCTGAATAAGAAGCTTTAGTTTTGTCTTTTACTTGAACTTTTGTTTTCCCTTTTTATTGTGGTAACATTGGTTTATAACATTATATAAGATTCATATGTACTTTATAATTCTACTTCTGTATACCCTACAGTATGTGCTCACTACCAAAACTATATTTTTTATCTGTCACCATACAGTTGATCCCTTTTACCAATTTCACCTTCCCCCTGCCCCATCTTCTCCCGTATATAAAAAACTAGTATGCAAGCAAAATCAAAATACAAGAATAAACCAAACAAAACAAACATGAGCTACGGAGAACAGAGTAATGAGCTTGTGCTTTGAAGTATTGTCCTTATTTGCTTTACCATAATGCTTAGACTGTGATGTCAGAAGTTCAGGGTTGTATTCCAGCTCTATTAACTACCTTCAGCAAATCTCTTAATATCCTTAGTCCTCAGTTTTCTTGCATGCAAAAAGGAAATAATGATGATAAATTATAATGCTGTCTACTCTATATCTTACAGTGGTTGTGAGCTGGAAATAAGCTATGGATATATAATTAAAACATGAATAGAGCAAAGGGGTCTTGTCTGTTATTCTTTAAGCAAAGTTTCATTGAGTGTACATCTTATTATGTTATACAAAGACCATCTTTACCTGGTCAGTTGCTACCTCACAGAAATGTAGATATTGCCCAGTGAAAAGAATGTCACCTTTTTGCTGTTACCCAGAAGCTTGTGGAGTTAAGCCACAGGTCCAGAAATTACAGGAAGACAGATGTTGGCTCAATATAAGAAAGAGCTTTTTAATCATTAGAACTGATTAGCAGCTGATTCATAAAGTAATAGAATTTTCCATTATAGTAATTATTTTGCATCATCTATCAAGGTACTTTTGCAGGTAGGAGATTGGACTGAATAACCTCTTAATTGCCACTTCAATTGTGCTTCTATATCAACTCCATAAAATTTTTTAATAAACCGTAGTATTATTTCCCTTGCTTTAAGTTAAGCCTGTTATCTTGCCTTATAAATTAGCCAGCTTTGTGTCTCTGTTTTAACTTCCCAGAAGATGCAAAGACATGAAATGTTTTCCCTCTTTCATGTACCAGTAAAGAGGACTTGACAATAAATTAGTGTCATTTGGAAAGAGCTGTTTTTGAAATCACTTTGAGTATTTTTCCTCTGAAAATGTTTTGTTCTGTGGAGGCTATATTACATGAAATACCCTTCCTGGTGTTCCTGCTTCAGGCAGTGTGTCTGTAGTGCTTTAGGAGCACATGTTGGAAGTTAGAATTCTTGTTTAGTCTTGTCTTTGTTGTCTGCTAGCTGTTCAAATTTTATAAATTAGATTCTAAAGGATTCAGCGTGGAGTTTAGAAAGGAGGAATGGTGTGAGCAAAGTTAAGAGTGTTACTAGTCTTCCCCGTAGTACGCAGCGTGACCTGCTGACAGCAGCACGGCGGCGGCGCGAAGGTTGTTACAAGTACAGAGTCGCACACTTCTGTCCCAGACTTCTTGATCAGACCCTGCGTTTTATTTAACAAACTGAAGTTAAAATCAGAGCATTCATTTAGGCCAACACTTTATCAATCTTGCTTGTTCGTAAGAATTACCTGGGGAACTTATAAATAGTACTTTGTCACTGGCCTAGCATCAGTTCAGTAGAATCACAGGAGATGGGGTCCAGGCATTGGTATTTTTAAAAACTCCTTAGTTGGGGTAGCCTTAGATTAGTGCAAAGAAACACTAATCTAAGGCTACCCTTGCAGGTAGTCTTTGGGGAAACATTAGATGAAGAGTTTTGAAATTCACGATAATGTCTACTTGGTCTCTCTTCCAGGCTCTTTTGCTTGATTATGTAGTATGTATCCACAATTGTTTATTGACTGCAGGACTGGTGGAAAGGTTTTTTTTCCCCATCTTTCCTTATTTGGAATAGAAACTGCCCTCATATTTGTTCTCATTAATTATCTTCCAATCAAAAAAAAAGAAATAATGTATCAATTAAAATTGGCAAAAAATGTAAATAAACAATATAAATGTCCCATAAACATGAAAATTAGCATTGGTTTTAATAAAGGAAGTTTAAATGGAAACATTTAGTTTTTTCCATTGTTTATCCAAGAAAAAGGAAACAAATCACAAGCTTTTTAATGACTCAAAGGATTAGAAGGCAAATAGACCTTAGGTAGAAACAATGAGATGAACATCCTTCCTGAAAAGAAGCATGCTGCCGTAGAGAAGTGAGAGATGTGTTTGCGGAAGTTAGGTTGGTCTGGGCTTAGGAGCTTGGATTTCAATTTTCTAAAGTAGGGGAGGCACACCATTAAAAGCACACTGTAGGAAAATTTATTTTGGTAGTTGTGTTTGGTGACATGAAACATGGTAAAATTAGAATCACTAAGGCTACTATAAAGGCTGTTGCTGTATTCTCTGAAATTGTTCAAGAGTTGTAACCTGTTCTGGAATGGCTTTAGAGTTCTGGGAAGGAGAGAAAAGCCTAGAGGAAGGGATAGTGTTTGATGCAAAAGCAGGCCTCAGTTGACTAGGAAAATGGCAGTGTTGCTAACATGAAAAAGTAGATTAATTTATATCATCCCTATAGGATGTCAACTAACGTTAGGTATTTTTGCTAGTGTTATTTAATTCTTCTAGCACTATCATTCATTTTACTCATTTATGGACTAACAAAGCCAGTTCCTAAAGAAGGTTGTACCTAGCTTGCCCAAGGTCACAGACAGAATTCGTAATGTAGGCAATGACTATCTGACATCAAAGACCTTTCTCCTTCCTGGTTCCAAAATGTACTATGTAATTAACCATTTTTCTTGTAGTTTTGGAATCATTTTAAGGCATTAGATGTTGTATTCAACATCTTTATATTTCACATCACATTATTTTTTATTATTTCAAGTACTATTAAATGAAACTATTCTCTGAAATATACTTGACCTCTCCTTTTTTTTTTGGTCAGTGATTATTTTCTCTGTTTGAAACTCCTACCAAACTTTTAAAATATAGCTTGTAATTGCCTCTTATATCCTCTGAATCTTTACATTATTCCCAACCACTAATGATTTTTTTTTTTCTGTTCTAAAGTTTTATATGTCTGTACTACTATTATTGCTAGTATTATACTGTATTCCCTGGTGGCTCAGTGGTAAAGAATCCACCTGGCCAATGCAGGAGTTTGATTCCTGCGTCAGGAATATCCCTGGAGAAGGAAATTGCAACCCACTCCAGTATTCTGGTCTGGGAAATTCCATGGACAGAGGAACCTGGTGGGCTCTAGTCCATAGGGGTCGCAAAGAGTTGGATACAACTTATCCATTAAATAGCTACTACTATTATGTGGTTACTTCTTAATAAATATTATTTGAATGATTCCCAGATATGAAATGTTCATCAGTGGGTATAAATCTATTGATGTGCATTTGAAAGAATAATAGGTATAATATAAAAACATTCAGTAACTGATGTAGGTAAGAAAATTGCTACTTAATTTGTAATAAAAAAAGTTAACCTGGATTTAAAGGGCCCGTCCGACCTGAGAGATCATTCCCTTTTTGCAAGTTCTTGAACCCAAGCAACATGTGATTTGGTTTTTATTATCCTTTGAGTCTTATGGTGCAGCACACTGTGACCCAACATAAACATTTAAAAACCTGAGTTAATTTTCTTATTTCTGATACTTGCATAGTATGTGTTAGGCAAATCACAACTTTTGAGCTCTTATATACAAAATAGGAATACTAAATCTTTTTTCACTCATCTTTCAGATTGTTTTGTTGTTGTTCAATCATTAAGTCATGTCTGACTCTTTGCAACACCATAAAATGTAGCACACCAGGCCTCCCTGTCCCTCACTATCTCCTGGAGTTTGCCCAAGTTTATGTTCATTGAATCAGTGATGCCATCCAGCCATGTCATCCTCTTCACCCTCTTCTCCTCCTGCCCTCAGTCTTTCCCAGCATCAGGGTCTTTTCCAGTGAGTCGGCTCTTCACATCAGGTGGCCAGAGTATTGGAGCTTCAGCTTCAGCATCAGTCCTTCCAATGAGTATTCAGGGTTGATTTCCTTAGGACTGATTAGTTTGATCTTGTTGCTGTCCAAGGGACACAGTACCAGAGTTCAAAAGCATCAGTTCTTCGGTGCTCAGCCTTTATGTCCAACTCTCACATACATGCATACTACTGGAAAAATGATATCTTTGACTAGACAAACCTTTGTCAGCAAAGTAATATCTCTGCTTTTTAAAACATTGTCTAGGCTTGTCATAGCTTTCCTTCCAAGAAGCAAGCATCTTCTAATTTCATGGCTGCAGTCACCATCTGCAGTGATTTTTGAGCCCAAGAAGAGAAAATCTGTCACCGTTTCCACTTTTTCGCCTTCTATTTGCCATAAAATGATGGGACTGGATGCCCTGATCTTAGTTTTTTCAATATTGAGTTTTAAGAGGGGCTTTTTCACTCTCCTCTTTCACTTTCATCAAGAGGCTCTTCAGTTCTTCTTTTTCTGCCATTACGACAGTGTCATCTGCATATTTGAGGTTTCTCCCAGCAGTCTTGATTCCACCTTGTGATTCATCTAGCCTGGCATTTCCCATGATGTACTGTGCATAGAAGTTAAATAAACAGAGTGACAATATACAGCCTTGTTGTACTCCTTTCCCAATTTTGAACCAGTCCTTTGTTCCATGTCCGGTTCTAATTATTGCTTCTTGCCTCACAAACAAGAAACTCTCTTGTTTCTTTCAAGAGACAGGTAAGATGGTCTTGTATTCCCATCTCTTGTTTTCCACAGTTTGTTGTGATCCACACAGTCAAAGGCTTTAGTGTAGTCAATGAAGCAGAAGTTGATATTTTTCTGAAATTCCCATACTCTTCCTATGATCCAGCAAATGTTGGCAACTTGATGTCCATTTCCTCTGAGCTTGTTATGAGAATTTATTTAAGTGAAAACTCTCTAATTTGCTAGATGAAATTATAATTATTAAAAAAATACTTTATTAACTGCTACATCTTTCTTTAGTGTTTTTGTTTTTATTTTTAATTTAGTTTTCCACAGGCTACAAATCAAACACTGCTGGACAAGTTTAAGCACCAACATGAAGAGAATTCTTACATTGAATTTCCAGCTGTGATGGAGCCTGCTTTCATCATAAAGCATTATGCCGGGAAAGTAAAGTATGGGGTAAAGGTCAGTAAATTTCTCATTGAATAAGCCTTTAGGACAGAGGAGTGTTCTTAACTGTTATCACCATCCCTATTATACTGTTTTCTTTGTAGTTGGTCAGTAACAATGGGAGAAATTTTATAAGGATGGTACCAAAATTCATACTGTTCTTTGCAGTATTCTGCTGTCATTAGCTGATGGTTTTATTGGTTTTTTCCTGCAGCTAAAATTGATGTCAATGCATTCTAAATGTAATAGCCTCTTTATCTCGTTTATTTTTAATTCTTTAAATTTGACTTTTATGTTGGGGTTTAGTTGATTTATATAATGTTGTGTTTCAGCTGTATAGCAGGTGTGCAGGTGTACAACAAAGCACTTCAGCTATACGTATACATGTATCCATTCTTTCTCAGATTCCTTCCTCATATGGGTTATTACGGAAGTGTAATAGCCTTTTTAGATCTGCAAGAATAGATACCATTGGTATGTCTGAAACCCACTAGTTCATCTATGTTTTTCTCTTCTCTACATCCATGAGGCCTCATGTCCTCATGTATCTTTGGATATTTGTGAGCTTGAGCTCCTAATGAATATGTTGAGACTTAACTCCTGCAGAAAGGAATCTTCATAATTTTGCCCATCCCTTGTTTGTAATTGATGAACCCTTCAACCATTTGATATTTAAGCCTGATATTGATGGCAATTTCTAGGTGAGGTAGTGATGCTGTGGAATATTATGGAGCAATATGTTTTTTCTGGATCTTGAGGTGAGAGTCAGAATTAAGACCACTCATTCACTCATCACTGATTCATTTATTCAAGAAGTATTTATTAAAACATGAAGCACATGTCAAACTCTGTGCTGCTAATTTATCACTAGATCATTCTAAACACAAAGCACCGAGTCTGACATTTGTGTTTAGAATGATCTAGTGATTAATTAGCTGACATGATCTTGGTGTATAAATTAATGAATAGGTTCTATGAGAGAAAGTAGTGGATTAGTCGATTTTTAATTTGTAGGTAATGAACACCTCCTTCAAAACTCAAATTTTGAGAGATGGTCTGAAGTAAATGTGACCTTGGTGAGGGGTTGGGATGGTGAATCTTATAGGCCATGAGATAGGAAAGAATTTAATATGTTAAAATAATTGAAAACAGGTCAGCATTACTAGATTATAGTGATCAAGGAAAATAGCGGCATGAAATCAATGTAGAGAATGGACAGTAACTTAGTTCTTTGGGGCTTCTTGACCAAGTTAAAGGAGTTTGGTTTTTGCTGAAATTCTGATGAGGAGCCATGAAAAAATTTTAAGCAGAGAATATGTTATGTGTTTTTAAAAATTGATTTCTCAGAGGAGAAAGACTAGCAGAGGGAGAGATTGGGAGCTGGGAGATCAATGAAACATTACGGTAAACTGGACCCCTGAGGTGGCAGTAGAGATGGAGGAGATCTAAATGATTATGAGAGATTTTTGGAGATGCAATGAGTAAATCTTGTTGATGGATTATAGTTAACTGACTTCTGGGTATAGCTGATGGGTGAATTTTAGGTGCTATTTTCTGAGATGGAAAAGACAAGAAGGAACAGATTTTAGATACACATTTAGAATAACAGAGTAGAACGGTGCTTATTAGTGGGTGGGGGAGTTGAGGAGAGGCTGGCTAAGGATAAAAACCTGCAGTTAATTTCTGGAGTTCTGATGTACAGCATTATAATTATAGTAAACATTGTGTTTATAGTTAGCATTGTGATTATACCACTGTCTTCAAAGTTTCTAAGATAGACTAGATCTTAAATGTTCTTACTACAAAAAAAATGATGATTGTATGACATAATGGAGGTATTTGTTAACTTTAAAATGGTAATCATATTACAGTTTACAAATGTATCAAATCAGTATTAATATTTTATATACCTTAATGTTGTGTGTCAGTTACATCTCAATATATAAAAATAAAGTCTAAAACAAAAAAATCTTGACCTATAAAATCATATAGCAAGGTATATAAAATGCAGAAATCTCATGTGTCCAGATTTCTCTCATGCCCCTTCCAGGCTCATTCTCCCCCACTCAGAGGTAAACGTGACTATAATTTTTTATCCTTAGTGTTTTTTTTTAACTTACTAAATTTCAGATAAATAGAATCATACAATATATGCATTTATATCTGTGATTCACTCATTCTTATTATCAGATAGGTTGAAAGTAAAAGGATGGGAAAAAGACAACACTAGGCAGACCCTAACAAAAACAAAGTTCCTGTAATTACACTATTATTGGACAAGGTAGGCTTTAAGACACGTATCATTAGAGACAAAGAAGCACACTTCGTATAAAAGGGGCTTGTTTCAATGAAGACATAATCAAAAGTTATACGTACCTGATGACTTCGCTTCAGGCTAAAAGGGGAGCTAGACAAGTTTATCCTTAAAGTTGTAGATTTTCATACATATCTTTCAGTAACAACAAAATATGCAGACATGAAATCAATAAAAACAGAAAAATTGAGCAGCACTGCTAAATAACTGACCTAATTGGCACATCATAAAGATAACTAGATACTCTTTGGTGTTTATAAATTAAGTGAACTTCTATGTAATCCCTGAGTTAAAAAAGAAATCACAAGTGATAATATTTTAAACTGAACATTAATGAAGATATAATGTATCAAAATTTGTAAGATGCATTTAAAGCAGTGATTTATAACTTTAATAAAAGTATATGTTAGAAAGGAAGACTGGTTGGCAAAACAGTAAGGAAAATCAGCAAATTAAACTAGAAGAAGGAAATAATAAAGCAAAGACTAGAAATCAATACAATAAAAAGCAGACATATAGTAAAAGAAATGAGCAAAGCTAAAAGTTAGTTCCTTTAAAAAATATCTGAAAATAATACAGATGATCCTTGAACAGCATAGTTTTTAGTTGTGGGGGTCCACTTTTACACAGTTGGAGATGTGTCCAGTGGTGAAAGTGAAGTCCGATGCTATAAAGAACAACACTGCATATACTACTGGAATGTTAGGTCCATGAATGAAGGTAAATTGGATGTGGTCAAGCAGGAGATTCCATGTTTTAGGAATCAGTGAACTAAAATGGACTTGAACGGGTGAATTTAATTCAGATCACCATTATATCTACTCAAATGGGCATGAAACCGTACAAGAAATGGAGTAACCCTCATAGTCAACAGAAGAGTCCAAAATGCAGTACTTGGATGCAGTCTCAAAAACGACAGAATGATCTCTGTTCTAGGGCAAACCATTCAGCATCACAGTAATACAAGTCTGTGTCTCAATCACTAATGCCAAAAAAGTTGAAGCTGAATGGTTCAATTAAGACCTATAAGACCTGATAGAATGAACACCAAAAAAAAAAAAAAAAAAAAGATCTTTTCATCATAGGGGACTGGAATGCAAAAATAGGAAGTCAAGAGATATCTGGAGTAACAGGCAAGTTTGGCCTTGGAGTACAAAATGAAGCAGGAGAAAGCTAACAGTTTTGCCAAGAGAATGTACCATTCGTAGCAAACACCCTCTTCCAACAACGCAAGAGACGACTCTACACATGGACATCACCAGATGGTCAATACGAAAATGAGATTGGTTATCTTCTTTGCAGCCAAAGATAGAGAAGCTACATACGATCAGCAAAAAAAATACCAGGAGTTGACTGTGGCTCAGATCATGACCTCTTGATTGCAAACTTCAGACTTTAAATTGAAGAAAGTAGGGAAAACCACTAGATCATTCAGGTATGACCTAAATCAAATCCCTTAGAGTTATACAGTGGAAGTGACAAGTAGATTCAAGGGATTAGATCTGATAGACAGAGTGCCTGAAGAACTATGGACAAAGATTTGTGACATGGTATAGGAGGCCGTGATCAAGACCACCATCCCCAAGGGGGGAAAATATGCTAAAAGGCAAAATGATTGAGGATGCCTTACAAATAGTTGAGAAAAGAAGAGAAGCGAAAAGCAAATGAGAAAGGGAAAGATCTAGCCATCTCAATGCAGAGTTCCAAAGAATAGGAAGGAGAGATTTAAAAAAGCCTTAAGTGCACAATGCAAAGAAATTAGAAGAAAACAATAGAATGGGAAAGACTAGAGATCTCTTCAAGAAAATTAGAGATACCAAGGGTACATTTCATGCAAAGATGGGTACAATAAAGGACAGAAAATATATAAACCTATCAGCAGCAGAAGATATTAAAAAGAGGTGGCAAGAATACACCGAACTGTACAGGAAAGGTCTTAATGACCTGTACAACTACAATGGTGTGGTCAGTCACCTAGAGCCAGACATCCTGGATGTGAAGTCAAGTGGGCCTTAAAAAGCATCACTACGAACAAAGCTAGCAGAGGTGATGGAATTTCAGCTGAGCTATTTCAAATCCTAAAAGATGATGCCGTTAAAGTGCTGCACTTAAAATGCCAGCAAATTTGGAATACTCTGCAGTGGCCATAGGACTGGAAAAGGTCACTTTTCATTCCAATCCCAAAGAAGGGCAATGCCAGGGAATGCTCAAACTACCACACGGTTGTACATGCTAGCAAGGTAATGCTCAAAATCCTTCAAGCTAGTACTTCAATCAAGATAGTATTTAAATCAATAGTACTTGAATTGAGAACTTCCAGATGTTCAAGCTGGATTTAGAAAAGGCAGAGGAACCAGAGATCAAATTGCCAACATCTGTTGGATCATATAAAAAGCAAGAGAATTCCAGGAAAACATCTGCTTCATTGACTACACTAAAGCCTTTGACTATGTGGATCACAACAAACTGGAAAATTTGTACATCAAGGCTGTATATTGTCATCCTGCTTATTTAACTTCTGTGCAGTGTACATCATGGGAAATGCCGGGCTGGATGAATCATAAGCTGAAATCAAGACTGCTGGGAGAAATATCAACAACTTCACATATGCAGATGATACCCCCCTAATGGCCTGAAGAGAAGAGGAACTTAAGAGCCTCTTCATGAAGGTGAAAGAGGAGAGTGAAAAAGCTGACTTAATACTAAACATGCAAAAAACTACAATCATGGCTTCTGGTCCCATCACTTCATGGCAAATACCTGGGGAAAAAATGGAAACAGTGATAGACTATATCCTTGGATTCCAAAATCACTGCAGATGGTGACTGCAGCCATGACATTAAAAAACTCTTGTTCCTTGGAACAAAAACTATGACAAACCTAGACAGTCACTTAGCCAGCAAAGGTTCGCCTAATCAAAGCTATGGTTTTTCCAGTAGTCTTGTATGGATGTGAAAGTTGGACCATAAAGAAGGCTGAGCACCAAAGAATTGATGCTTTTGAACTGTGGTGCTGGAGAGTACTCTTGAGAGTCCCTTGGACAGCAAGGATATCAAACCAGTCAATCCCAAAGAAAATTAACCCTGAATATTCATTGCAAGGACTGATGCTGAATTGAAGCTCCAATACTTTGACCACCTTACACAAAGAGCTGACTCATTGGAAAAGACCCTGATGCTGGGAAAGACTGAGGGCTGGGGGAGAAGAGGGTGACAGAGGATGAGATTGTTGCATGGCATCATCGACTCAATGGACATGAGTTTGAGCAAACTCCAGGAGAGAGTGAGGGACAGGGAAGCCTGGTATGCTGCAGTCCATGGGATGCAAAGAGTCAGAAACTATTGAACAACTGAATAACAGTTTATGCTAGACATCTTTCAGTAAATAGATGCTGCAGTACTGTGTGATCCATGATCAACTGAATCCGCAAATGCAGCACTGTAGATGCTATGAAGATCTGACTGTAAAGTTATATGGGGATTTTCAGCTGTGGTTTTGGGCAGCATTCCTAACCCCATGTTGTTCAAGGGAAAACTGTGTAAGTAAAAGATAACAGAAAATAACTAATGAAAGGAGAAAGCTTCACAGATTGCTGGTAGCAGAAACAAATAAGGGGATTTAACTACACACTCTTAGATATGAACATATTTTGCCAATAAATTTGACAGTGTAAAGTAGAAAATTCCATGAAAAAATATCGCCAAAACTGACACCAGAAAATATAGGAAAACTTAAAAATCCTATGTTTGTTAAGTAATTTGAATCAGTAATTTAAAATTTTCTGCAAAGGGAATTCTAGGTCCACATGGTTTCACTGGTGACTGCTTTAAAGCATATACGCAATACTAGTCTTACACATTTTCTTTCAAGTTTGAGATACCTTTAAAATGTGTAAATGCATCTTCAGACTTAACAAGAAATATCTGAGCTGGAAATACAGATTTGGGTTTCATCATTTAGATAGAGTTTAAGCCACAATTATGGTTGAGATAAACTGATGTAAGATGATCAGAAAATATGAGTACACAGGATGAAACTCTTAAGAATTTTCAATACAGAACCAACAGTGGGGACTGAGAAGAAGGGATAGCACAAGATATAAGTAGTAAGTCACAAGCTCTGTTGTTATAGAAAGCAACAGAAGACAGTTTCAATGATGATGTGATTAGTTTATGATGTGATTTAGTATATTAGTACTTAGGAATGTAGGAATATGAAGACAGAGCGACAGGACCATTACATTGGGAAATGTTGATGACTATCAACATGGAAAAGAGATATAGAATTTTAGATTTTATAGTGTAGTTGTTAATAGGACAGAATAATCTTTGTAGTAGGGCAGACTGATGTTTTAGTTCCTGTAGCAGTGCTTATTATGTTTGACTTCTGACAAACTTCTTTATCTCTCTGATTACTTAGCAGTGAAGTTTGGTTTATAATTGAATCTACTTTATTGAGTAATTGTTAGAATTAAATTAGTTATGTATAGTGCTTAACTTAGTGCCTGACATTTGTCTGTCTGCCCTCAGTATTTGCTGCTGCTGGCATTTTGATTTGAAAATTCTTCCTCAGTTTTGCTAACTTTTATCATATATGCTTTTGCTCAAAGGGTACTTAGGGGCACACTGAGCACCAAGACTTCTGACTTGTTTCCCCCTTCCTCCTGTTTTCAGGAGAACCAAGAATTATTAGGAAAGGAAAGTCCCAAAGGTAGCAGGATGAGTCCAAGCTGCCTTGTGGACATGAGGGTTGATGACATTATACTAGGCATGACCCTCCAGGACTTCTGAGTTAGAGCTATTCTGTGAAGCTGCACTGACATGAAGTGATTTACTCACCAGTCCTTCCATCTGGGTGTGGCTATAGTCAAATGCCTAGATTCTATGTATCAGTCTGGGACCTTCTTCCAGGAGTGTAAGTTTCTTGCCCTCCTTATCTTTTTGTGAGGTATTTAAACTCATTTTCTTCTGTTCTGTCATCTCTCAACTTCCATTGGCAAGTGGTTTTAACTGGCTATTTACATTCCTTTGGTAATCTTATCCAACTTTAAAAATGTATATACTGATGATATCCAAATGTGTTTTCTGAAATCTGTTAGACTCTAGGCAGATATGTCCATCTGCCTACTTGATGTCTGTATGCAGACAGTATAGTGGTTATGAGTGGCTATGTTTGAACCTCTGTTCTTCTCATTACTGTGTGATAGGGGCCAAGATAGTTAACCTTTCTATGACTGAATTTCCTCATCTATAAAATAATAATAATATCATCCATCTCAAGGACTTATTAAGGTGCATCTATCTCAAGGACTTGTTAAGGTGATGAAATGAACCTCAATGAGACAGCATGTGTAAAATGCTTAGAAGTGTGCCATTTACTTAGTAATTTCTCAATAAATGTTGCTTGTTATTGTCATTATTTTCACCATCTCTAACTTCACTTGGACAAAACTTATCTCCTGATCATCCTTTTCTATCCTCATATCTTCTCTTTTCTCAAGTCTTCTCCATATTAGTATATATAGTACCTCCACCTACCTCGTTGCTCAAACCCAAAATATAGGTGTTCACCTAATTCTCTTGTTCACTCACAATGCTCTAATCCACCAGCAAGTCCTTCTCCCTTACCTCTAAAAAATGTCCCAAATAAGTAACCATTTTCCCTTTCCTATAGTACCATCCTTATAGTGCAAGTCACTGTCAGCTCTTATTTGGAATACCTTTCTCCATTCTTTGTACAATTAACTCCCTCAGTAGCAATCAGTGATGTTTATAAAACATCAGTTAGTTCATGTCATTATCCTTCCAGTGGCTTTCCTTGACACTTGAATAAAGTCCAAACTCCTAACTCAGTCTTGCATAGCTTACATAGCCTATTTATCTCCCTTGCACCTCTCTCACCCTTGCCGAGAATGCTCTAGGCTTCAGTCTTACTAACATTCTCCTAACTTCTACAACTTGGCACCACCTATAGGTAGTAGGTGTTCCCTTTGAGTGAAATGTTGTTCCTGGTCTTCTCATTTCTGGCTTCTTTTTACTCAACTCTTTTGTTGTTTATGTGATAGTCCCTTAGAGAATCTCTCCCAGACCAATGTTTAACAAGCTGCAATAAGTTGGTGGAATGTTCATTCTAATTTAAATGAATTATAGAATTAAATAGTTTTAGGCTTAGATGGGACTTTATAGAGGATATCTATCTGGTCCATCTATCTGGCTAACACAGAAATCACTTCTATACCCTTATTCAGCCACTGTTCAAATATGTCACCCATTTTCTTCTTGGCTTAATACGTTTTTTCAAAAATAACACTGGTATTTTTTTCATGTAGGATTTCCGGGAAAAAAATACAGATCATATGCGCCCTGACATTGTAGCTCTTCTGAGAAGTAGCAAGAATGCATTTATCTCTGGGATGATTGGAATTGATCCTGTAGCTATTTTCCGATGGTCAGTTCTCCGAGCGTTTTTTAGAGCCATGGTTGCTTTCAGGGAAGCTGGGAAAAGACACATTCAGAGAAAAACTGGTAAGCAATAGACATCAGTATTCTGCCATGCTTCTGTTTGTTTGTTTGTTTGTTTTTAAAATCATGCCCTAACATTGTGTTTCAGATTTAATGAGTGCTGGTGAACTTTATGTGTGTGTGTGTATATATATTATTAATAAATACTGATAGGAATAATGAGTGTAAAGCACCTGTTATTTCTTAGGCATACTGACATTGGTAAGATTCTTAAGCAAAAAGTGAAATTATTATGTAATTGTATAGAACTTAATATTGATACCATTCTCTGTTTTCTTCTAATGTCATAGTTTTTACTAGCAATGAAACATAATATGGAAGCATAAATCAGGAGACAGAAAAATTAGGCTGGAGGTGGTATAGTATGGTGGATAACCCAGCTACACTTGTCGTCTCTGTTGTCATCAGTTGGATCAGTTGTCATCTCTTCTCTTGACTGATTTTGTGACTGTTAGCTGTCTTACTTGGAGTGTTAATAGTACCTTCAATATTATGAGGGTAAAATTAGATAATGCTTGTAAAGTGTCTGCTTATGAAGTGTAATTTTCATTTCCTTATGCTTAATTTAGTTAGCTGAATTTTACTTTAAAAGTTAGAAATGGATAAAGCTGGATACTTTTTTGTGTGCCTCCTCTGCTGTAGCTCTAACCTTAGATAGACCATTGCTGCATAGTGAGGATTTTCTAATACATATGTAATCATTTAAAATAATATTCTTCTGCCAAGAAGCCTCAGCAGAAGTGCAGGAGGATACACTTTATACTTTCAGTGCTCCTACGCTTACTTACGTGGCTTTTTGCAGTGAAAATTTAAATTTGGCTATTATATTTTTTAAATGAATAAAGTATTAGAAAGATTGTATTTCTAAAATGAGAGGCCAAAGTAATGGAATTTCATTTCTGTATTTCAGATTATAATGTGTACGAACTGGCCTTTGTGAATAGAACTATATATAATTTTTGAAAATAGAAGGAGAATCTTAAAATTGCTTTGCCTTTGCCAAAATTATTTCTAAGAGGCCATCTTTGCAAAAAAAAACTTGAAACAAATTTAAATTGAGGTATAATGGACATATGACATTATATTAGTTTCAATTATATAACATAATGATTCGGTATTTATATATACTGTGAAATGATTCCATCCATCACTATTCCAACCATTACAGAGTTACAAAACGTTTTTTGTATGTGATGAGAACTTTCACAAGTTAATTTCTTGGCCACTTTCAAATATATACTGCATTATTGACTACAGTTGGAGAAGGCAATGGCACCCCACTCCAGTACTCTTGCCTGGAAAATCCCATGGATGGAGGAGCCTGGTAGGCTGCAGTCCATGGGGTCGCTAAGAGTCAGACACAACTGAGCGATTTCACTTTCACTTTTCACTTTCATGCATTGGAGAAGGAAATGGCAACCCACTCCAGTGTTCTTGCTTGGAGAATCCCAGGGACAGAGGAGCCTACTGGGCTGCTGTCTGTGGGGTCACACAGAGTCGGACACGACTGAAGCGACTTAGTGGGAGCAGCAGCAACCAGCAAAAAATTAAAAGGAAAAGTTTTTTTTAAAGATGTAGTCTTAATTATTATAGTGGACATCAATTTATGTATCAATATTGAAAAATGTATCAATTCTGGAAATTGATACATACTCTACTAAGATTTAACTAAGACAATAAACTTTTCTTATATTTACTATTAAATACTTTGCTTTCTGTGAAAGTTACATTGTATGTTCTTTTGGCATTTAAACTATTATTTGTGAAAGCTGGTTCTGTGTGTATTAGTACAAAGACATGCAGTGTTACTAATGCTTCTAATTATCTCTGCTTTGATAATTTTTAGATTCTTCTTGTTTTCTAATCTAATTTCTCTTTCTGGCCAGCATAGAGCTTCCGTGTAATAAACTCTTTTATACTGGGATATGACATGTATGCATAAAAGTGCACAGAACAAAAATACAGTTCAGTGAATTATCACAAAGTGAAAACACTTGTGAAACTATCTTCTATGTTAAGAAAGAGAGTATGACCAACATGGTAGAAAGTCCCCCTTGCATAAACTTTAAAAGTTTCCCTTTTTATCTAGAAAAAAAAAGATAGTTCATTTGCATTTTGAGACAGTCACTGAGTGAGCAGGTTTGTTACAGAGAATAATTGTATTACTGTATATTAGTGTCAGTGCCAAAATTCAGCATTTTTCCTCCCTCTGTACCATTTACCACCTGCTTTTTTCTGGTGAGTTTAGGATATTATAAAATTAGAACATTGTAGTATTGCACAATAGAAACTAACAAAATAACTGAAAATGGACTAAGTAGTAGATTCAGAACTTTTATAATCACCATGAGTAGTATGCAGATATATCAAAGTGAAACAGGAATTGGAGATTATTTAAACAGAAGTAGAACATGTGAAAGGCGGGAAGATAACCAAGTTCAGATTTTGAATTAGAGTAAGATGTCAAAAATATTATTTCTAATGAAGAAAGAAAATGTAGAATACAGAGTGCAATATATTTTCACTTCCATTGAGAGTATCTTTTAAAGGAAATAAATATCAGTGGACTTTTAGCTAATTGTCAAGAAATACCTTGTTGCTGAACAACAACAACAAAAAAATCCTTGATTTTCTTAAGGAATTCTCTAACATTCTTCTTCTTCATCAAGCAAGCTGAGCACAAATGAGAATATCAAATTTAAATCTTCTTTTGACTGTTGTTTTTTCTTTTTTTATAGATTTCTATATTAGAGAACACAATGCCATTTTAAGACCTTTAAATAAAAAAAATTAATTCAATTAATTGTTCAAAGAATACGTTTGTTATAGTTGTGTGTTATAGCTGTGGCAGTTTATTAGGAAACCGTAAAATATCCTTCGTAGAGTCATGTAAACAGGCAATTTGAATGAGGTACCATGTTGGCCCTGCTAGGAGTAAAATTAGAAATGGTAATGACTTTTCTGGTCAACAGTGAGGTCCGGAAGAACAGCTACTCCAGTGGTGTCATCCATCTTGCCTCTGATTTGCTCTTCTGAATAAGAAAGAGCCTGGGCTGGAAAGTACAGGGAAGATCGTAACTTGACCATAAGTTATACAGTGGGGTGCTGTGAGTGCAGTGATGCTTATTTGTTTCTTTTGGAGTTACATAAAAATATAGCCAAAGGGGAATTTTAATCCATCTAAAAAGACGAGGGAGAGACAGGAAATTCAGCTGTGGCACTGGCATAAGAGGCAAGAATGAGAATTTAAAGTGTCATTCAGTGTCTTCATCTACAGGGAGAAAATCTGAAGCCATTCCTATAGTGTCTGTAGGTAGAGAGCCTTAATGGTTCCCACATAACCTGTTCCTCTTCACCATCCCACACAGTGGGCTGCATAACTCTAATGTACTCCCATTTGTTTTTGCAAGTGGGAGAAGGATTCCAGTGACGATCCTTTTCCAGCAATAACCAGGTACTAAAACTAATTTAGATATCACCTAAATAGGGTTGGACATGACGTGGCAACTAAACAACAACAACAAACAGGAGCTAGGATTTCTCCTGCATTGGCAGCTGGGTTCTTTACCACTAGTGCCACCTGGTAAGCCCTGGGTCTAAGCTTTCTATGCAGTAGTCTATCTGCAGTTCTACCCAGTACTTAAGACAATTAAATGCATTTTTCTTAACAACAAAACCCTGAACATTACTAATAAATTCATTCTGTGTTAGGCTCTATGGTGTGGTGATTAAGAGTAAGGGTTTTAGATTGAATGTCAATTCAGCAGTGGAGACAGGACTTCTGAAAATGCGTCTCTTCCATAAAAGCAACAGGAACACTTGCAAAAATTGTCAGAATAACTTTGTTGGAGCTCAAGAAATTCATCAAAGGTCTGCAGTAATTTGGAAAGTGTACATACAAGAAAAAAGACTGCATGTTATTATTGTCAGTGCATTTTATAGTGTTTAAACTTGCACCACTGACCACCGTCCCTCTTGAGCTCTACAGTGGCCTTGAAAACCTATAGCCTAGATGTGCAATGAAAATGAGAAGTGGGACAACCACTGGAGGGAGTAGAAGGGGACTGGCACTCCTTCAGAGCTCCATTCGCAGAGAATTTTCATTATTTAACCTATTTGGTAGTTTCATGGAAGACCCCACTTACAAGGCTATCTTTTAACCTGACTTGGAGCTTTCCCAGTATGAATAACCTTTGATCTAGGGGTTTTGTCCAAAACACTCAGAAGCAGTTGCTGAACATTGCAACTCTCTGATGCAATAGATAACAGTTGGGGCAAAAACTAACCAAAACATTTATTTATTTATTTATTTTAACCAAAACATTTAAAAGGAACACCTAGGGAATGAGGTTTCCATAATGGCAATGAAAAGTTTCTGTGTATTCATGGGAATTTAGGTGGCTAAGCACATGCATAGGACTGTGTACGTGCCTAGGGCTATGCTCAGTAAAGACCTGAAGAGGTCCTGATTTCTTATCTCAGGATAACATTCAGGTTTCCTGTGAGCAGGGTAAGGCAGAGTTCTAAACTGCCTAGCTGAATGTTGTAGGTATGCTTCAACGTAAGCACTCAATGACCCTTGACAAAGACTGGGAGAATTACTGGTCTCAGGCATGTAAAGACATATGAAAGTGAAAGTGAAGTCGCTCAGTCGTGTCCAACTCCTTGCGACCCCATGGACTGCAGCCTACCAGGCTCCTCCGTCCATGGGATTTTTCAGGCCAGAGAACTGGAGTGGGTTGCCATTTCCTTCTCCAAGGGATCTTCCCAACCCAGGGATCAAACCCATGTCTCCTGCATTGCAAGCAGACGCTTTTATCACCTGAGCCACCAGGGAAGCTGCGTCCAATCAATAGCTGTTTATTAAGCTAAGTGAGCAGAGGTTTCCATGGTCACTTGTGACAAAGAATACAAACTTTCAGAATTAGTTCAGTAATGTCCTAAACAAATAGCAACTATAAGAATCAGCAGCAACAGTAACTCCTAGGGAGAGAGAGAAAATCTGATTTTCAGAGTTGCCATGTTATATTATTTAAAATGTCTTGTGTTCTATATAAGATTTTGAGACATGCAAAGAAATACGAAAATATGACCCATACATGGGGAAAGAAGGAATCTGTAAAAACCTCTCTCTGAAAAAATCCAGGCATTGATATTGCTAGACAGAATTTTTAAACTAAATATGTTTAAAGACATAAAGGCAACCATATCTGAAGAACAAAAGGAGAGTATGAGAACAATGTCCCACTAGATGGAGAATATCAAATTTTAGATACACACAAATCAGTTTTGAAGTGGGAAAAAGTGTACAGTAACTGAAATGAGAAATTCAGAAGAAGGGTTCAATAGCAGATTTGAATAAGCAGAAGCCAGAATCAGTAAACATGAAGACAGATCAGTTGAGTTGAAGAATAGGAAGAACAAAGAATGAAGAAAATAAGTAGAGCTTCTAGACCTAGACCTATGGGATACCATGAGGCATGTAAACTTCTGAGAGTCCAGAAGGAAAGGAGGGAAAGGGACAGAAAGAATATTTCAAGAAATAATGGCCCCAGTCTTTTCAAATTTGATGAGAAAATTAATTTATACATCTCAGAAGCTCAACAGATTATAAGATGAGTGAATTCAGAGATTGAAACTTAGATGTATCATAATTAAACTATCTAGAGGTAAAGAGAGACTGTTGAAAGCAGCACATCATGCACAAACTGGGCTTTCCAGGTGGCGCTAGTGGTAAAGAACTGGCGTGCCAGTGCAGGAAACATGAAATGTGGGATTGATCCCCGGGTCAGGAAGGTCCCCACACCCACTCCAGTATTCTTGTCTGGAGAATTCCATGGACAGAGGAGCCTGGTGGACTATGGTCCATAGAGTCTCAAAGAGGTGGAACTGATTGAGGCAACTTTAGCATGCACGCATGCACAAAGTATCCTCCGTATGATTGACAGTTGGTTAATCATTAGAAACCATTGAGGCTAGAGAACAATGGCATGGCATATCCAAAGTGCTGGAAGAAAAGTCTGGCAATCAAGAATTCTATATTCACTAAAACTATCCTTTAGGACTTCCCTGATGGTCCAGTTGTTGTTAAGAATCTGCCTGCCAATGCAAGGGACATGGGTTTGATACCTGGTCAGGGAAGATCACATATGCCGCAGAGCAGCTGACCCCATGTGTCACAACTGCTGAGCCCACATGCCTAGAGCCTGTGTTCCACAACACAGAAAGCCTCTGTGCAGCCGTGAAGACCTAGTGCAGCCAAAAAAAGAAAAAAATCCCTGAACACACATATACACAGACACAAAAAGAACTATCCTTCAAAATGATGGTGAAATTAAGACATTCCCAGGCAAACAAATCCTGAATGACTGCTACTAGCTGTCCCACAGGAAATGTTAAAGGGAGTTCTGGCTGAAATGAAAGGACACTAGACAGTGATTTGAAAGCATATGACATAATAAAGAGTACCATTAAAGGCAACTATTAAGTTATACTTTGTACTATGTAAAAGATAGTATAATGTATCTTTTACATTTTGTAACTTTTAAAAACTAATTTTGTAACCTTTTTTCCTCCAATCTAATTTAAAAGACAACTATACAAAACAATAATTACATATCTCTGTTGGAGGCCATGCCGTTTTAAAAGCTGTAATTTGCATGACAATAACAGCATAAAGGAAGAGGATGGGAATGAAGTTATATAGGAGGAAAGTTTTTATATACTATTGAAATTAAGTAGTTTTTAATCCAGGCTAGATTGTTATAAGGCAAAATGCTAATTTTAATTCCCTGTTAAGAAAATAGCTAAAAAATAATATAGTAATAAAATAAATGACCAAAATGTTTAAACAGTATACTAGATAACATGTATTTGGTACAAAAGAAGATTGTATTGAAAGAATAGAGGAACAAAAATAATATGTCTCTAAATATATGTGGAGTCTAAGTAACAAAGTTCTTAATAACCAGTGAGACAAAGGAAATCACAAGGGAAATTAGAAAATAGTTTGAAATTAATGCAAGAAAATATACACCCAAATCTTATGGGATACAGCTAAAACAGTGTTAGGAAGGAAATTTATAGGTTCAAATACTTCTATTAAAAAAGAAAGAATATCTCAAATCAATAACCTAATGCCTCACCTTATGATTCTAGGGAAAAAGGGCAAGCTAAACCTAAGGGAAGAAATAGGAAGGACATTATAAAGAGGAGATCTGAAATAAATAAAATAGAAGAAAACAAAAGCAAAAGCTACTTCTTTAAAAAGGTAAACAAAATTGACAAACCTCAAGGTAGACAGACCAAGAAAAAGAGAAAGGAGACTCAAATTACTAATTTGGGGAAATAAAGGAGGGTGTTGCTACTGAACTGATGGAAATGAAAAGGATTATAATACTATGAACAATTGTATGGCAGCAAATTAAAATCTAGTGGAAATGGAAAAATTCTTGGAAAGATGCTAACAGCCTATACTGACTTCAGAAGAAAAAGAAAGTCTGAAAAGGCCTGTCACAGGAAAAGAGATTGGATTAGTTATGAAAAAAATCTTCCCACAGAGCAAAGCCAAGAACAGTGAATTCATTGATAAATTTTACCCAGTACTTAATGAAATGAAAAATTAGCATCAGTTCTTTATAAACTCTTCCCAAGAAATAGAAGATAGGGGAATACTTTTGTTCTCATTTGGTGAAGACAGTATTACCAGGATACCAGATAAGACATCACAGAAATGAAAACCACAAACCAATATCCCTCAACAAAAATTGTCAACAGAATCCTTATAAGCTGAGTTCAGCAATATGTAAACAATATTTTATACCATTATCTACTGAAATTTACTCAGAAATGCAAGGTTGGTTCAGCTTAGAAAAATCAAGTCAGAGTAATATACCACATTGATAGAATAAAGGACAAAATCACATCATCACCTCAACATACACAAAAAAGACCTCACAGAAGTGAATACCTTTTCATGTTTTTCATTATAAAAATGCTGAACAAATTAGGAATAGAAAGAAGACTTCCTCAGCCTGATAAGGGGACCTGTGAAAAATCCATATTTTATGGTGAATAAATGAATACTTTTCCCTTAAGATCAGAAATAAGACAGGATATCTGCTTTCACATCTTCTATATAACATTGCCCTGGAGATACTGGTAAGAGTAAACAGGAAAGAAAAAGAAAGAAAAGACATCCAAATCGGAAAGGAAGAAACCATTTTGTTTATAGATGGCATATTGTGTATAAAATTTCCTAAGGAATCTACCAAAAAAATCTGCTGGAGATAATAAATGACCTCATCAAGTTGCAAGACTCCAAATCAATATGCAAAATCGGTTGTATTTCTATACACTAAAAATGAAAAACCTGAAAACAAAATTAAGTTGGTGCTCCAATTACAAGAGCACCAACAAGTATAAAATTCTTATTAATGAATTTAACAAGAGAATTGCAAGACTTGTTCACCAAAACTGCAAAATATTGTTGAAAAGATTTAAGGAATACCTCAGTTATTGGAAAAATATTCTGTGTTCATGCATTGAAAGGGTTAATGTAGTTAGCTGGCAATAATGGATCTATAGATTTGGCATAGTCCTGTCAAAACCCCAGCTATTGACAAGACTGATCCCAAAATTGATATGTAAAGGAATCTAGAAATGTGTGAAGAGCAAAAGTTGGAGGATTCACAGTTCTCAGTTTGGATTAGGCAGTGGTTTCTTAGGTATGACACCTAACACATAAGCAACCAAATACAAAAAGGGATAAATTAGACTTCACCCAAATAGAAAACTTTTCTGCCTCAGAGGACACTATTAAGAACTGACAACTTGTAGAATGATAGAAAATATTTATAAAACATGTATCTGATAAGGAACTGGTATCTAGATTGTAAGCATTTCTTGCAGTTCAATAGTAAAAAAACTAATAACCTGATTTTAAAATGGGCAAAGGATCTGAAAAGACATTTCTCTAAAGAAGATACGCAAATAGTCAATAAAACACATGAAAAGATGCTCAATATAATATGTCATCAGGGAAATGCATATTGAAACATGGGTTAATGGAGTACTATTCTGTCATGTAATGAATGAGGTACTAGTACATGCTACAACGTGGATGAAGCTTGAAAACATTTTGTTAAGTGAAAGAGTAAGGCACAAAAGGTCACATACTGTATGATTCCATTTATATCGATTTTCTAGAATAGGCAAATCTGTATATAGAATATAGATTAGTGTTTGCCTAGGACTGGAGTGGGAAGACTGGGAAATGAGAAGGGAGGTGATGGTTTAAAAATATAGGGTTTCTCTTTGATATGATGAAGGTATTCTAAAACTGATTGTGATGATGGTTAAACAGCTTTCTGAATTTTACTAAAAAACCTCTGAATTGTACACTTTAGATAAGTGAATTGTGTGCTATGTGAATTGTATTTCTATGAAGCTATTATATACAAACGCACACAGAATGAATGTCTATAGTGGCTTTATTTATAATAACCCCCAAATGGAAACATCCAAATATCCATCAGTGAAAGAAACGATAACCAAGTTGTGATATATTCCTACCTTGTTACATTATTTAGCAATTAAAATACTAAACTATTGATAGGATGAATGAGTCACAAAAATAATTTATCAGAAAGCCAGACATGAAAGAATATGTACTGTATGATTTCACTTAGTTTAAGAACAGGTTAAATAATACATAGATCTTTACTTGGTTGACTCTGGGAGGAGTAGGGATGGTATTTACCAGAAGGGAATACAAGAACTAGTTGAGGTGATGAAAATGTTCTATATCTTGATTGAGGATTACATGATATAACTGTTTAAGCTTATCAAACTATATACTTGAGATTAGTGAATTTTACGGTATGTGAAATTTATCTTTAAAAAATGGCCATTAAATATATACCTTTAAAAAAGGCCTGGGAACTGGCATTATAGAAACTGTTACAGGATCAGAGACACGGTTTCAGATTTGAATGCTACAAGGAAGCTGGAATTAAGCCCCTGTTATGTGGTATAAGGAGCTTCAAAGAGCTTGAACTTTTCTGTCACTGAAAAGATAATTGAAAAATTCTGTTTATTGGCCCTGCCTAGGAGGAACAAGAATAATCTTATCAATATGTGTAAGGCCTTGGATAAAGTTTGAGAACAAAGCTTGCCTAAGAAAATTAGTGTTCTGTATCTTCACCATGCATGGGTTATGGCTGTTAACCATGCATGGGAATTTATGCAGTTTGATGCATAATCTCAGACTGAGAAGTTATCCAGACTAGACTAGAAACTAGCACAAGCGAACACTAAATAAACCTTTTAAGAGTCTGAGACTCCACTGCAAATGTACTTATAAAACCATCCTAGGAAACCAAATTATCTTGACAGGGAGCTGATGAACCCAACAAAGAGAGGAATATCAATTTAAGGTTTAGAAATAGTATTAGAGTGTGTAAAGCAATCTTTAAAATTGGTAAAGAGTTAAAAGAAGGCATAGAAAGCAAAATGAAAGAATTTTCATTCATACCTGAATTGTAGGTATGCCGGTAAGACACAAAATGATCACAGATAGAAAATTACCCATTATCCAGTTGAAATTGTGCTTAGTAGGGCTTCCTTGGTGGCTCAGATGGTAAAGAATCCACCTGCAATACGAGAGACCTGGGTTCGATCCCTGGGTTGGGAAGATCCCCTGGAGGAGGGCATAGCAACCCACTGCAGTATTCTTGCCTGAAGAATCCCCATGGACAAAGGAGCCTGGCGGGCTACAGTCCATGGGTTGCAAAGAGTTGGACACGACTGAGAGACTAATATGAGTACAATGGCTGTATCAATTTTGAGTGAGTTTTAACTTAAGATTACATGATAATTTAGTATATTTAATATTCTGAACTTTTGCACAAAACACTTTAATACCATAATTTTCTTAAATTATTTCTGACTGCTGTATATCATTAGTTATTGAAGGGCCTGAAAGTCTGGTGATACCTTTAGAAAATTACAATTTGGATAGAGTATAAGTAGAACTCACGAGGTGTTTTTTTCCTCAAATGGTCCCCCTCCACTGATAGCCTCCCAACTGTACCCCACCATGTTACTAGCCAAATGTAGGCTCATCTGAGCCTAAGCATTCCTTCTCCAAGCACCCAATCAAGGTGGGAGATTATTGAGAATAGAATATTTTTATTGAGGTATTTCTTGATTAAGAAATGGTGGTAACTTGGTAAAACTTGTCTCTTTTGAACAGTTGCAACTATGTACTCTCCATGCTAAATAAATGAGATAATGTTTTATTAGCTTATTTTTAAATGAACTAGTATGAATTCTTAAAATATTGTACAAAAACCTGACTATATATCAGATATACAAATATGTATACCTGTGTCTGTCTATTGTAATCTGTTGTTATGGCATCATGAGTTTCTATCTCCTTAGCTGAAAAGTTGATGTCTATTCTCTGGGTGTTGGTATCCAGTTTAAGGAATTATAGTTTGATTAAACCGTGCTTTGCAAACCTCTTTGAATTACTCTGCCTCTGTTTAACTTTTAAAATGATTCGTCCATGAGAACTATTCATAGATAGTATCTTGTTCCTAATTATATAGTACGTGCATACTAGTGGAACTTTAGTACATAATTATGTGTTGCTTAATTTGCCTCTGTCTGTTTTTAAACTATTCACTTTTGTGTTTTAAAGGCAAAGTTACTTACATTTGAACTTAATGTCCTGACTCTAGAGATGTTCTCCGTATAAATGATTCTCAACACCTTCCAAGCCTGGAAAACCCGAATTCTCTTTAAATCCATTTATTCCTAATATTTATGGTACAATCTTCCTTCTCTCTTTACTGCTCGAGTGACCCACTGTTTCAATAACACTAATCTGGGGCTTTGGTCCTTGCTTGAATGTGTTCTCTTCCCTTTCTTCCCAATAGTTAATTTTGACAGATTCTCCAGCTTTGTTTTCAGATTTATAAATACAGAAGTGCTGCTGGGTTTTCCTGTTCTGTGGTGCTTTTCTTTCTACTTTTTCAACATTGACACACTTGGATTTCCTACAAGTGTGGTTAATTGCGAGATTTGTAAAAGTTTAACTTTTGGTAAATTATTTTGGGTTTGTTTCTCTTTGGGATTCCATCAATGTTTCTTACATTGTTGCCAACTATATTCTAATTATATTTCAGACCTGATAAAAATGAGTCCATTTAAAAAAAAAAGGCACCATACAAATTGTTTTTGTAATTTCCCTAGTATTTTAAATTAGAGATTTTTAGTGTGGTGTTAACACAACATGTTGAGTACTGAAAAAGAATACTTTGAATACCTAAACAGGACCTTTGTTTTTTTCTTTGTGCAATTTCTTCAAATTAATTGAAAAAATTATTCACATTTAACCACAATTACTTGATACATTTTTATAATAGTTGGCAGCATTGTCCTTGATTCTCTGTTGGTGTGGGCTTATATAATGTCTTTTTCTTTTCTCCATTTGTTTTCTTTTGCTTCCTAAGGACATGATGACACAGCGCCGTGTGCAGTTTTGAGAAGTATGGATAGTATTAGCTTTCTCCAGCACCCAGTCCACCAGAGGAGCTTAGAGATTCTGCAGAGGTGCAAGGAAGAGAAGTACAGTAAGGCTGCAAACGCTGGCTAATAAACTCTGTAATCACATCCATTTGGAAATGGAAACCAGGAGCATTCTACACCTGAGTGGAACCTAAATGGAATAGACAATGTGACCTCTATCTTCCTTTGACCAGAGAGTCTCAGGATACCGCCATTGAGACTTTCATTCTTTTTCTTGATATAAAGAAAGAATTGATATATATATAAAGATAATATACATGTTCTTTTAATTTGGATGACTATTTAGCTATGTTGAGTTGTTATTTATACTTGGTTACAAACTTTTAATTGATTTCCATTTTTGTCTGTAAAGTATCCAAGTGATGAGTAAAAATGAATGTTGATTTTTTTCTGAACTTTATTGAAATCTAGTTGAGGTGGAATAAACTGCAGGCCAAAGCATACAGTTTTGACATATATGTGAACTCATCACAATCAAGATAATTAACATATTTAACAGTGCCAATAATTTCCTCTCTTTTGAATTCCTGCTGATTTTTATGCTTATTTATACTTGAACTTCAACATCAGCAGTGTTGTTTTCATGTATCATTGGCAAATCCACTTAGTTTGATTATAATTCTCCTATCAGACTTTGCCATGTCTGGTTTGGAGCAAAACCACCAGTTAATGTTTTGGCTTAAGGAAGAATGATACAGTCATAATGAGTGTTCTTCTTTTTTCTTTTTTAATATAAAATTGGTGTGAAAAGATGCCCTTGGTCTTCATTTTCTCCTTTTCTATTTGTTCTACTCATTCTGCATGAAAATGGATTCTTTTGGTTGTGGAATTACTGTTGTTTGGCTCTTGCTATTGCTGTAGTGAGAATAAAGGGATCCTTAAGAATACTAAGAATACTTAAGCATACTAACTCAGCAGTTTGCATATAATATAATGGACCTAAATTAGTTAGTCTTGTATTTTGAGCTTTTTACTGATCACAGATTTACTTTGCTAACTTCACAATTCTGTGATTGAAATTCCATGGAATATTAGTGTTTAATTATCAGTAAAAGGAGAATATAAGTAGAATTCCTAAAGGCAAATGTTGTGGATTCTTTCTTCAGTTCTTCTTACTATGCTGTTTTGGTATAAGAAAATGTGTAATACATTTTGAAAAATATTATTAAAATATTTTCTCATTCTAGAAAAGCAAAGGTAAGTATTTAATTAAAAAATACATCTTAAATGTTACTTTTAATTATTGCTCTTGTTTTTAAAAGGTATACAAGTCTTTATTCCAAATACACATCTTCCTTTTCTAAATCTTTTAATCCAGGAGATAATATTGAAAACAGTCTACAAATCTTTTGAGGGGGCACTTAAATGAGTTCTTTTTAACTTTTAAATAATTCCAAGTAGTTTATTTGCTTTGTCAATTTTCATGACTCACAGACCTGATTGTTTCCAGGTAGGTATGTATGGGTGTAGAATAGGAAGGCACCAATTTCATCATGAGCTGCAGGAGGATATTGTACATTGTACTCTTGCAAGTTTATTTCTACATTAGAGGAAGTGGACTTTTCCATTACTTTAGGTAGTTTATGCTATTTTCCATTATAGTACTACCAATAATTAAAATTTTATAATATATAAAATTATAAATTCAAGTTTGGGAGGTTGTTTTAAAAAAAATTGGGGACTAATTTTAAGGTAACAGTTTATTAAAAACACTGGAAAAGAGACCAAAAATACTAACAGACCAAAAAGAAGCAGGAACTAGTGGGAAGTTTATTCTTTAAAGTAAGTAAAGTAGTGGGTAGAAAGAAAGAAAGGGAGAAAGAAAGAAAGTCTCTAGTTGTGTCCGACTCTTTGTGACCTCATGGACTGTAGCCTACCAGGCTCCTCTGTCGATGGGGTTTTCCGGGCAAGAATACTGGAGTGGGTTGCCATTTCCTTCTCCAGGAGATCTTCCTGACCCAGGGATTGAACCCCTGTCTCTAGCATTGTAGGCAGACGCTTTACTGTCTGAGCCACTGGGGAAGTCCATGTGTAAGAATTGGGAATTTGTGGCTTTTTACACAATGTACTCCCCAACTCTCATAGCTCGAGGGACAGAAAACCACACTGTACTGGTTTGAAGTGTCAGAGGACTAAGTTGAGGACTGGTAAAGAAGCTTGAAGTTGAGGAGAAAAATCCTGGAATGGAGAGAGCTGCCAAAAGGCTAACATCCAAACTTAGAGCCATCCATACCTAGCTGACTGCTCTGAGTATTTGGGGGAGACTGTAGGAGCTCTGTCGAAGGGTAGTATAAACCACTTCCCTGACGGCCCAGTGGTTAAGACTCTGTGCTCTCAATGCAGAGCATACAGGTTCAATCCCTGGTCAGGGATTAAGATCCTGCATGCCACACAATATGGCCAAAAAGATAAATAAGTAAATAGAATTGCAAACCAAATAGGAGATAATTTTTGAAAAACACATGTGCAGTTTACTGATTTTTTAAACTGAAGGCCTTTTGTTATTTCTTCATAGCTCCTCTTGGGGGATAGCTGAATTCTCTGTCTTTAGTTAGAATCCCAGAGGTAGAGGTGAGAGAGAAAGAGGCAAAAAACTATAGTGGCTGAAATGGTAGATAAAAACTACTCATGTTTGAGAAAAACTAACTTGGAGATTCAAGACAATCAGTGACCTCCAGCTAGAACCAATACAAAAGAAAACCACTACTAGATACATTGTAGGCAAATTGCTAAATGCCAGAAATAAAAAGGAAATCTTGAAAGCAGCCCAGAGGAAATTACATTAAATAAAGGAGAATGCAGGCATACCTCTGAGCAGTTTCAGGGCCGATTCTAGATCACTGTAATAAAGCAAATATCACAATGAAGGGAGTGACATGAATTTTTTGATTTCCCAGTACACATAAAAATTATATTTATGCTATACTGTAGTCTACCAATTGTTCAATAGTTTTATGTTGGAAAAAAATGATATACCTTAATTAAAGATACTTTATTGCTAAAAAGTGGTAACTATAATCCAAGCCTTCAGGGACTAGTAGTTACATCAGAGATCACTGATCACAGATCACTGTAACAAATTTTATAATAATGGAAAACTTTGAAATATTGCAAGCAGTATCAAAATGTGACACAGAGACACTATGTGAGCAAATGCTGTTGGAAAAACGGTGCTGATAGACATGCTCAACACAGGGTTGCCACAAATCTCCTTGTAAAAAATGCAGTATCTCCAAAGCACGATAAAGTGAAGTGCAATAAAATGAGACTTGCTTATAATGATATGATTAACGCCTGTCTGCTCATTGAAAGTAATGGAGGCTTAAATTTAAAATCCAATAGAACAAGATAAGACCCAGAAAACAAAAACAGCTATAAAAGCTATGATTTATAGCTTGTGGACAGACGAGTTAATTGTCTATTAGAAGAAAAATCAAGTCTGTAGAAAAACATGACGTAATTCATTGTTATTACAGTGCATCGTCCACGATGTCCAATCATCAGTTAAGGAAAGTATCTTTCAAAAGTGAAGCTGGAATAGAGACTTCTCTTCTCTGATAGTGGTCCAGTGGCTAAGACTCTGCTCTCACAGTGCAAGGGGCTCGGTTTGATCCCTGGTCAGGAAACTTGATCCCACATGCCACAACTAAGAGTTTGTATGCCACAACTGAAAGATTCTACATACTGCAGTGAAGATCGAAGTTCAAAGATCCCGCATGCTGCAACTAAGACCTGGAGCAGCCAAATAAATAAAAATATTAAAAAAACATACTTTAAAAAAGAAGCTGCGATGAAGACATTTTCAGATAAATAGATAATCTGAGGGAATTTATCCATGATATGTGTTCCAAGAGGAGAAATAATGGAAATTCTTTAGGTTAAAAGGAAATGACATCAGATGGTAACTTGGATGTATAGCAGAGGTTGGTAAATGTTTTCTGAGAAGAGTCAGATGGTAAATATTTTAGGCTTTGTGGGTCATATGTTGTGTTGAAACAACTCAGTTCTGAAAGAGTTATAGACAATACATAAATAAATGCGCATGGCTACATTCCAATAGAATTTTTTTATAGACACTGATATTTAAATTCCATATAATTTGCACATGTCACAAAGATACTCTTTCATTGATTTTTTTTCCCTCAGTCATTTAAAAGTTAAAATCTCTTTTAGCTTACAGGCCATGCAAAAATAGGCAATGGGTTTGATCTGCACTTTAGTTTACTGATCCATGAATTATTATAAGGAATAAAGAAACCAGAAGTAATACATATGTATAAAAATATGACTATACATATTTTATTTCCTTATCTAGTTCTTTTAAAAAGACTTATGATTTTTTTAGGGTAAAAATTATGATATTGTTCTGGGGGTTTAAAATGTGTCCATCAATTTTTTGATACTCCTCCCTTCAAAAGGCACATGCAGTACTTATTGATTTCCTTCTAACAAATCGAACGTGGCAGAAGTGACAGTGCGTGACCTTTGAGGTTTAGACATAAAAGGTATTGTGGCTTTTCCTCCTCCATTTCATTTCTGGTCTCCCACCTTCTCTCTACATTGATTAGTCTCTGAGATTTGCAGGGAGGAAATTAGAAGAGGGGGAAGAAATTAGGGTTCTTAGGAGCATGAGCTGCAACTCCCACAAAGATCAGGAACCCTGGAAAGGGAAGAAATAAGATGCTGGGAAAAGAAAGAGTGAAGGAGGGTGTGATAGAATGTTCCTTCAATTTAAACCTATACTTCTGACCTTCTTGGGATATAAGATACTGTAATGTTCATGAACAAGATGAGGGACCAGCAATTTATAACTTGTGTAATGCAGCTAAGGGGAAGGCAATGGCACCCCACCCCAGTACTCTTGCCTGGAAAATCCTGTGGATGGAGGAGCCTAGTAGGCTCCAGTCCATGGGGTCGCTAAGAGTTGGACACGACTGAGCGACTTCACTTTCACTTTTCACTTTCATGCATTGGAGAAGGAAATGGCAGCCCACTCCAGTATTCTTGCCTGGAGAATCCCAGGGATAGAGGAGCCTAGTGGGCTGCTGTCTATGGGATCGCACAGAGTCGGACACGACTGAAGCGACTTAGCAGCAGCAGCAGCAGCAGCAATGCAGCTAAAGTGCTTTGAAGAAAACCAATAGCTTTAAATTCTTATCTAAGAAAAGAAATAAGGTTAAAAATCAGTGATCTAAGCTTTTACTTTATGAATCTACAGCAATAAGAGCATATTAAACCCAAAATAAGTAGAAGGAAGTAAAGAATAAGGAACTAAAACCACTGAATAGAAAGCTGACAGCATTAGAGAAAATCAGTAGAAACCAAAAGAGCAATTTTTGAAATTAATAAAGCTTGAGTCCAGTACTGATCAGTAGAACTTTATTTGAGGATGAAAATGTTCTCCAGCTATACTCTTCAAAACTGTAGCCATTAGCTACATGTTGTTATTAAACACCTGAAGTTTTTTAAAAAAATTTTAAACTGGAATTTAATTAAAGCAGCTTAAATTTGAATGGCCACATATAGCTGGTGGCTGCTGTACCTGGATAGTGTAGTTCTAGCCATTCTGATCAAGAAATATGAGAGAAGACAAAAATACTGTTATTTGAAATGAATAAGACACTTACGTATGGTATAGACATCAAAAGATTGAGGAGAGATAATGAATGTTTATGGCAGTGTATTCAGCAGCTTAGATGAAATGGATAAATTCCTTGAATGTTAACAAGTTGTCAAAATTGATCCAAGGAAAAATAGAGAATTTGTTTAGTCTTGTATCAATGATTGGATTCATAAATAAAATCTTCCCACACATGGAAACAGAAAAGTCCAGACTCATATAGTTTGGATAACCAGTTTTATTTTAAAAACGTTTAAGAAAAGAATAAAACCAGTTCTGCTCAGCTGTTCCAGAAAACAAAGGAGCAAGGAATACTATATGAATCATATCATGAGGCCAGTATAATTACTCTAAAACCAAAATTAGACAATGTTACAAGAAAAGCTGGGCTGGATGAAGCACAAGCTGGAATCAAGATTGCTGGGAGAAATATCAATAACCTCAGATATGCAGATGACACCACCCTTATGGCAGAAAGTGAAGAAGAACTAAAGAGCTTCTTGATGAAAGTGAAAGAGGAGAGTGAAAAAGCTGGCTTAAAACTCAACAGTCAAAAAACTAAGATCTTGGCATCCAAACCCATCACTTCATGGCAAATAGAATGTTCACGAGAACTTTGATCCTTACCTTATATTATACATAAACATTAACTTGAAATGGGTCATGCAGCTCTTTGCAAAGAATAAAATATTAAATTTACACAAGAAAACCTGAGAGAAGATCTTTGCAGTCTTGGGACAAAATTTATTAGATGGAACATAAGAGCATGAAGTGTAAAAGAAAAAAAACTGATATTAATTACTGAAGTTCATCAAAATTGAAAACTTTCAAGATATTGTTAAAAGAAAAAGCATCTCACAGCCTGAGAAACAATATTCATAATAACTTATAATACATAACTGATAATGGACTCGAAGACAAAATATGAAAAAACTGCAATAAGAGAAACAGTTCAATTAAAAACGGTCAAGAGGTTTAAGCATACACTTAGAAAAGAAGATATATGAATGATCCCTAGGCTCTTTAAAGATTGCCAGCTTTATTAGTCACTCAGTATATCTTCTTCAGGGGCAGTTTTTCCCTATACTTGACCAACTATATGCTTACAATGAATATGTTTTGCAATGTGTAAATTTTGCCACAATTTAAAAAATTAATTGCTTATCATGAAGCCTGATATAAATTATAGATATGTTGAAAATACTATTTTTCATGGAATTAAGAATATTAAAAAAAAATTATAGAAACCCCAGGAAATGTCTGCACCTTATTCATAAGGGCTTCCTCCAGATCAGAGTGGGAACCAGCAGCCTGCTTGCCTAATATTGAGGAAGGCTCCAGTTCTTGGAAGACCTGAGGTTTGTGGCGGGGCACATAGATGATGACGTAGGGACCGTACATTACTCTCAAAGAGAGATGAGAAACAGCCTAGCATTTGGAGTCGGGCAGGACTAGGCCCAAATTTTGGCTCTGCCACTTAGCCCTTGTGTTACTGTGTGTGGAAGGTGTTTCTCAGAGCTTCAGTTTCCTTCTCTGAAAGGCAGTCCCTCTGCACAGGGGCAGTGTGAGACTCAAATGTGATAATGAATGCCAAAGCCCTTTGGCTATTGCCCTATACAGAGACTTGCACTAACATAATTTAAAATATTCTAAAAATGTTACCTGACTAGAATTCCTGTTTGAAAATGGTCGACAGAAACACGTACAAGGTATGCCAGTATACATTTTGATGAAGCCTGGAGGTATGTCAGGGAGCTGTTTTTATTGAGTTGGTAAAATGTGGCTATTTATCAAATTTTGGAAATCAATATGGGTAAACAAACATGAAGGTCTGCCTTACAGACAAACACAGTAATAACAAAAATTGAATATTTGTGGGGGAGTGGGGTACTCTGCCGGAGAAGGCAATGGCACCCCACTCCAGTACTCTTGCCTGGAAAATCCCATGGACCAAGGAGCCTGGTGGACTGCAGTCCATGGGGTCGCTAAGAGTTGGACATGACTGAGCGACTTCAGTTTCACTTTTCACTTTCATGCATTGGAGAAGGAAATGGCAACCCACTCCAGTATTTTTGCCTAGAGAATCCCAGGGATGGGGGAGCCTGGTGGGCTGCCATCCATGGGGTCGTACAGAGTCGGACACGACTGAAGTGACTTAGCAGCAGCAGGGGCACTCTGCACTGTTCTTGGAACCTTAGTTCCCTGATCAGGGGTTGAATCCTTGCCTTCCACAGCAAAAACGCAGGGTCCTAACTACTGGACCATCACGGATTTCCCAGAATCTTTATCTTTTAAAGTAGCATAAGAAACCTTCATCTATCGGGAAAAAAATGAGTTTGAAGAGTGAAATAAATATGAAATAAAATATGAGAAATAAGTACTATGATTTTAAATTAATAAAAATATGAATAGATTTACATCACCGAGTCTCACAATGGGTTTTTCAAAAAGTTTAAATGATATCATAAAAGAAATGTGCATAAAAGAAATACCCTATTGCGTTTACAAGGAAGATACTCCAAAAAAGGGAAGAAAATTCCCTGTGAGCAGTTTACAGTTTAAGAAGAATTTAAGAACATGAATCCAGTAAAGCAGTAGCACAAATTTAAGACTATGAAATAATCAGAATGATATTGAAACAGGTTTTGAGCTAAAAGCAGAGGTATAAATCAACAACTATGTGATCTCAATAAGTAGAGGAAACATAATTGAAAATTGCATTAATAGTATTAAGGAAAGGCCTGAGATGATTATGTGTCAATATGCAGGAGAAAAGAATGGGTATGGAGAATAGAAAATGATAATTTGTCATAAGGATAATTGATATCCACTACTTAGGAATTGGATAAGTGAAATGAAATCAATGCATTCAGATATGTAAGAAAATAAAGTTGTTCAAAGTTCTAACTGAATTTGTTGATCCCAAGACATATGTTTTCCAGTAACAGTTTTTATATGAGTATAGATGTTATGTCTTCAGTTCTCCTGGGTATATACTTAGTAGTGAAATTTCTGGGTCAAATGGCAACTCTGTTTAATTTTTTCTTGAACTGCTAGCTGTTTTCCAAAGTAACTGTGTCATTTCGCATTCAGCAGTGTATTCATGAAGGACTTCCCAGGTGGTGCAGTGGTAGAGTCCAGCTAGCAGTGCAGGACACACAGGAGATGTGGGTTCGATCCCAGAGTGGGGAAGATCTCCTGGAGGAGGAAATGGCAACCCACTGCAGTTATCTTGCCTGGAGAATTCCATGGACAGAGGAGCCTGGTGGGCTACAGTCCATGGGGTCACAAAGAGTCAGATGATTGAGCATGCAGCACATGCATATGAGTATATACAAGGTTCCAGTTTTTACGTGTCCTTGCCAACATTTATCTGTCGTTTTTATTATAGTCATGCTAGGGTGTGTGATGGAGAGGAATTGGCAACCCACTCCAGTATTCTTGTCTAGAAAATCCTATGGATAGAGGAGCCTGGTGGGCTCCATGGGGTTGCAAAGAGTCGGACACATCTGAAGTGACTAACTTAGCACGCATGCACAGGGGGTGTGAAGTACAATCTCATGGTTTTAATTTCATTTCTCTGGTGACTAATCATATTGAACATCTTTTTATGTACTTATTAGCTGTTTGCTTGTCATCTTTGGATAAATGCCTATTCATATCCTTTGTTCTTTTTAAAATTGGGTTGTCTTAGTATTATTCAGTTGTGAAAGTTCTTTTAATATTCTAGATTTAGGTTTCTCATCAGATATTTGATTTGGCATTTTCTACCATTCTATGGATTGCCTTTTCACTTTCTTGATGTAGAATCCTTTGAAACCCCAGAGTTTTAGATTTTGATAATTTCTTGTTTATCAGTTTTTCTCTCTGGTTGCTTATTCTTTTGATGTCATAGCTATAGAACTACTGCTTAATCCAAGGTCAGAAATATTTACTCCCATGTTTTAAGAGTTTTGTATTTTTACCATTTATATTTTGGTCTTTGATCCAAGTTCATTCTTGTTTTTGTTTTTGTTTTGTTTTTTTGATGTGGACTGTTTTAGAAGTCTTTGTTACAGTATTGCTTCTGTTTATGTTTTGAATTTTTGGCCATGAGGCATGTGGGATCTTAGCTTCCCCACAAGGGATCAGACCCCTACCTTCTGCATTGGAAGGCAAAGTCTTAACCACTGGATCACCACCAACTTCATTCTTTTCCATGGGGTTATCTAGTTTTCTCAGTTTATGTTGAAAATTATTCTTTTCTCATTGAATTGTCTTGGCACCTTTGTCAAATTTCTTTTGATCATAAATGTAAAGGTTTATTTCTGTACTCTCGGTTCCTTTCCATTGATCTATTTGTCTATCTTTATACTGTCTCAGTTACTATATGTTTATGGTAAGTTTTGCATTCGAAAGTATGAGTCCTCCAACTGTGTTCTCTTTTTTCAACATTAGTTTTGCTATTCTGGGCCATTTGCATTTCCATATCAATTTTAGGGTCAGCTTATTCATTTTAGTAAAAAAAAAAAAAACAGCTGGAATTTTAATAGAGATTGCATTGATCTGTAAATGAATTTGGGAACATTGCAATCTTAAAACAGTATTAAGTTTTCCAGTCCATGAGCAGAGATGGCTTTCCATTTATTTAGGTTTCCTTTTTAAATTATTTTTTAAGATACTTTGTAGTTTTTCAGTAGATATTTTATATTTTTTTTGTTCAACTCATTCCTTTTATATTATTTTAATGCTATTATTAATGGGATTATTTTCTTAATTTCATTTCCAATTGTTAGTTGCTATTGTATAGAAACAAAGTGGATTTTTAAATAGTGATCTTATATCTTATAATTTTGCTTAACTTATTTAATAATAGTCCTAATATTGTTTTGTGAATTTCTTAGTATTTTCCACATACAAGATTTTTATCTCAAGTAGAAATACTTTTACTATTTTGTATATAGTAATCTCTGTCTCTTAATCCTATATCCCTATTGTGTCCCTTCCGTCTTCCCTCTCCTCTTTGGTAACTACAAGTTTGTTTTCTGTATCTGTGAGTCTGTTGCTGTTTTGCATATACACTCATTGGTATTTTTTTTTTTAGATTCCACATATAAGTCATATATAGTATTTGTCTTTCTCTGTCTGACTTACTTCACTAAGCATAATATTTTCTAGGTCTCTCCACTGCTGCAGATGGCAGTATTTTATTTTTTTTAGTATCTGAGTAATATGCCTGTGTGTGTGTGTGTGTGTGTGTGTGTGTGTGTCTGTGTGTGTCTGTGTGTGTGTGTGTGTGTGTGTACATACACATATACCACATCTTCTTATGCCAGTTGTTGGCTGATGGGCACATGGGTTGCTTCCATTACTTAGCTGTTATAAACAGGGCTGCTGTGAACATTGAGTGCATGTGTCTTTTCAAATTATCATTTTCATTTTTTCCAGATGTGTATCCAGGAGTGGAATTGCTCGATCATGTAGTAGTTCCATTTTAGTTTTTTGAGAAACCTCCATACTGTTTTCACATTGGCTGCACCAATTTATATCCCCATCAGTAGTGTATGAGCACTGCCTTTCTCCACATCCTTGCCAGCACTTACTGTGTTTTTTAATGATAGCCTTTCTGACTGGTGTGAAGTGATGTCTCATTTTGGTTTTGATTTGCATTTCCCTGGTGATTAATGAAGTTGAGCATCTTTTTATGTGCTTGTGAGCCATCTGTGCATCTTCTTTGGGAAAAATGTCTATTCAAATCTTCTACTTATTTTTTAAATTAGAGTTTTAGTTTAAAAAATATTGTTATTTCTGAGGAAGCAATTCATCATCTTTGATTCTCAGTGTCTTTATAAGATTAATTGATTTCTAAAATCTATAATTCATGTCAGCAATATACTATTGCTGAAAAGTGATGCAAATAAATTAAGAATTTTTTGGACACTAAATGATTAAATATTTAATATTAAAATAAGAAAAGAACTTGTATACTTCTAGGCCTTCAGCCCAGTTACCCTTGGATTTCCTAAATATATTTTAATGAGAGAAGAATTTAAAGAATTTATTATTAAATTCCCTAATTGGTTTCATTGTTGACTAAGATTTATAAGTAACAGTCATGGGACTTGATTCATATTTTTATTTAGATATTTCTGATATCGCTTCTCAGCCTTTGGCTAAGATCAAGTGTAGATGTTTCTGATATGTTTAGCAATATTTGCTATTTAAGTATACTAATTTCATTTGATCTTAGAAAAACTGTTTTGTGTTTAGTTTCTGGTAGCACTGATTGAAAATTTTTGCTTTCTATACACTAGATATAACTCGGAAAAATCCCAGAACACCTCTTTCTGATCTCCAGGGCATGAATACTCTAAATGAAAAAAACCAACAGTAAGTATGTTTGGTTTATGTTTTCAAGGAACTACAGAAAAAATAGCTCGAATTCTTAGTAATAATACTTCTGGGGCTTTAAAAATATGAAGAAAATCAGGCCTTTTAAAAAACCTTCTTAAAACTTTTATAAAAGTTGTAATAAGGTTAGAGTTAACAATAGAGTATATTATCCAAGATTGCTTCTGGTAAAATGGTTGTGCAATTAAAAAAAGTTTCCCCAGAATGATTAAAAATGAGTTCATATGTTTTCATTTCTGAGACTTTTCTGGCATTTTGTATCCTTTGCAAAAGTAATGGGTTTTTTGCTTCTTTCGATGGAGAAATCTGACTGGTAAGTAATAACTGAGTAATTTGATTTATATCAAACCATCTGAAACCTTTTCTTTAAACTTTTGCCACATTTAATACTCCAATATCTTTTCTTGATGAATGTGGTAACCACAGCTTACCTTTATTTACCATTTTCAATGAAGAATTCTTGAGTAAAATTTGAAAGTAACAAGTACAAGTAATTTTCTGAGTTTGTAATTAAAACTCCTGTTTCCTTTGCACATACTTTTTTATAAAGATTGTATTTTAAATGAGCAAAAGAACATTGTTTAGTATCTAAAGTTTTCTGGGTACATTTTGAACATCAAGAGAATTGAGCTTCTTAGTGCCCTGGTAAGACACTAAAATTAGGATGATCTATTTAGTATTTAGAATTATGGTTTAACTTCATTGATCAAGTTTTCCATTTTGAGTTACTGTGTCTTTCTAATGTATATTGTCACTTCTCTGCTCCACAACTTTTTTACAACTTTTTATTGCTTATAATAAGAAGTCTTGGTTCACTGTTTTAACCTACAAGAACTTTCCCAGCCCAGGTATCCGACCTCAACTCTACTTATCTTTAATGTCAGCAAATTGAACGATTGAATGACTTACTGTCTTTGTAGTGTATGTATGACAGTTGGCTGCTGACAAAAATCACCATTATATGTGCATGTTAGATTTTACTCAAGAACAAATGAAATCATTAATCTGGTGATCCTATGTACCTTTATTTCAATATACTGGCAGTGTTCTTACCCTGGTCATTAGCGATCCCTAACTTAAGGATCTCATTTTCTTGATTTGTGTAAAAAAAAAAGGAACTGTGACTTGTTGCATTTCCCAAAGCAATTTAATGGTTATAAATTTCC
This sequence comes from Bubalus bubalis, assembly GCF_019923935.1. Taxonomy (NCBI): domain Eukaryota; kingdom Metazoa; phylum Chordata; class Mammalia; order Artiodactyla; family Bovidae; genus Bubalus; species Bubalus bubalis. Next base: position 84,089,968 of record NC_059167.1, read on the forward strand.
TAATTCCTAATTTGTGGACTTTCTTTCTTTCCTTTTTTTTTTTTTTTTGACTGCTGTGAGTGGCTTGTGGGATCTTAATTCCCCGACTAGGGACTGAACCTGGGCCACCACAGTGAAAGTGCCATATCCTAACCACTGGACCACCAGGGAATTCCCAAGTTTGCGTTTCTTTGTACTGCTTTCAATTTTGGATGTCTGAGGTGATCTGTATGGGCTTCTGTTTTTATACATTAGTTGAAATAGTCTGATATTTTGGTTTAAGATTTATCATTCTGGGTTCAAGCAGCTAACTGAATTTAGGGATTCATGGAAAGACAGTCTAATTTCATAAAGATGTGTGTATGAGCTCATTTATGAGACCCTTCTTCACAGAGAAATTGTTCACACTAGCTTGATTCTTTTCCTTTGCATACAATAAAGGAAGATATTTGGCACTGAAGTCATGTTATCAGGATAAAGCCAGCTAGCAGCAGCTTTAACAGGAGATCCTTCCAGCTCATATTTGTTGTATTGTTGAGTTTATTTTAGACATATTTTAGAGAAAATTGGTGAGAAGATGGAGAGGATAGAAAAACAGATACTTAGAAAATCAAATGAGTCATGAAATTATTAGCTTGTATATACTGAGTAGAGGTTTTTGGACCTTACCTGTGGAATATTCCTAATTAGTCATAAATGTAAGAGTGGAACAACCAATTTGGTGGTGATCTAGGACTAAGAATTGAGGTAAGTCTTTGGCTTAGACAGTAAAGTGTCTGTCTGCAATGCAGGAGACCCGGGTTCAGTCCCTGGGTTGGGAAGATCCCCTGGAGAAGGAAATGGCAGCCCACTCCAGTATTCTTGGCTGGAAAATCCCATGGACGGTGGAGCCTCATAGGCTACTGTCCATGGGGTCACAAAGAGTCGGATAAGACTGAGCGACTTCACTTGTAAAACAAGGAAATGCAAATATAAATCTGTTTTTAGCTGTGTACATTTTCCTTGAGTGAGAGATAAAGGCTTCATTACCTTCCCACTAGTAATGGATAAAGGTTCCAATTTCTCCACATCCTTGTTGTTTTGTTATTGCCTGTCTTAATGGGATTAAAGTAGTATCTCCTTGTAGTTTTGGTTTGTATTTCCCTAATACCTAATCATGTTCAGCATCTTTTTATGTGCTTATTGCTGATATGTGTATCTTTTTTGATGATACACATATTTTGTTTGAGCAAATGTCTACTTTGCCCATAAAATTTTTCTTGTATGTATTCTTCTTTCCATATGTATAAATATAATTGTCTTAAACAAAACCATACCATGCAGCAATACTTTTAGATTTGATAATATATGCAGATAATTTTTTATGCCATTAAATAACTATTCTATGACATGATTTTTAATGACCTTATAGACTCCCTTTGGTGTGGTTATGACATGATTTCTTCATTTATTTCCAATTGTTGGCTGTTTAGGTTGTTTCTAATTTTTTGGTATTCATGAAAATTTTTATAGATAAAATTTTTCATGTTTGATTACTTTCTGTTGTTCTTCGTTAGAAACTTGACCGGGAGGATAGAACAAAGCTATTAAAAGATTTTGAAGATATTGTCCTGGCTATCTAAAAAGTGGTATAATTTAAGTAAAGAACTAATGGGAAAATAAATATTTTAAGGTTATATTCCATTTTTAAATAGTTTCAGAAAGAGTACAAAGGAAATATAGTTTTTAGAGTTCTATGTACCCTTCATTCAGTTTTCCTTAAAAGAATCTTATATAGTAGTAGTACATAATCAAAACCAGGTAAATTACATTGTTTCATTAATATTAACTAGACTATAGTTTTCACCATTTAAAATAAATCTGTGTTTGTATATATGTAGTTTCTTTGCAATTTTATCTCCCTGATGGCTCAGTGGTAAAGAATCCACCTTCCAATGCAGAAAACACGGGTTCAATCCCTGGGTTGGGAAGATCCCCTAGAGAAGGAAATAGCAACCCACTCCAGTGTTCTTGCCTGGCAAATCCCATGACAGAGGAGCCTGGTGGGCTACAGTCCATGGGGTCCCAATAGAGTCAGACACCACTTAGTGACTAAACAACAGCAACGTAGATTTGTGTAAGCAGCACCACAGTCAGCGTGCAGAACTCTTTCATCATCATAAAAGAATTAATTCATACTGCTTATTTGTATTCTTTTTCTTCCACGTCCCTTTCCTGTCTCTGGCAACCACTAACCTGTTCTTCATTTCTATAGTTTTATTGTTTTGATAATGTTATATACATCAAATTTTATGGTATGAAACTGTCCTCTGCCTTCTTAGGTTCAATGGCTATAGGCCTGTAAATTAAACTAATGAAAGACAGTTAACAGGGAAAAAAGCAAACAGTTTTTATTTCTATTTTACATACATTGAATATTCTCAGAAAAGAAGTGAAACTCAAAGAAGTGGTTATGCTCGGGCTAATATATACTTTTTAAAGGATAGGGATTTTGGACCTGAAACAAAGACAAAAGACATGACGTATCTTATGATACATTATGTTATTTACTGATTGTTAAATGGTACGGTTAGCTATATGGTGTGCTCATCATGTACTTTTGAATGTGAATGTGGTAGAATCCTAGAAATATTTGGTTATGAGAGACTAAAAGATTAGCCAAATTGATCAGTAATCTCTTTGATAAAACCATTTTCTGCTGGTTTAGCATTTTTTCTGAATTTTAACTTTAGTGTTTAAAGCTTTGTTTAAATTTTTTAAGTAAAGTTAAGTTTTAACTTCAGTGTTTAAAGCTTTGTTTTATTTTTAAAAGAAATTTCTGGAATGTTAGGGATGTCTCAATTAAGGAAATTGTACTGTATTTAATTTTTACAGTGAAACATTTGATTTTGCCTGGAATGGCAGAACTGGGATTCGCCAGAGTAAACTATCAAGTAACACCTCCTTGCTTGATAAAGATGGGATATTCGCTAATTCAGCTAGCAGCAAACTGTTGGAGAGAGCCCATGGGATTCTCACGTTAGTATTGTTCAACAATATCACTTGCCTTTTTTTTATAACTGATTTAAATTTTCTGTCTAAAAAAGAAGAGAGGTAATTGTGAAACATTATTTTCATGAGTGGAATTTTAAGTGAAACAAGATTGAAAAGTAGTCAGAATTCAGAACTGTGACAGTCTCATGTATTATAAGGCTGGTATTTGTTTATTTGTTTTCATCTTACTAGGAGGTCATTATACTTAAGGAGATGATTCTTTGTTGCTCTTTTACAGACTCTACATCCAGAGAGAGCAAATACTGTTAGCTTTTTTTTAGGATTCCTAGTTTTTAACTGCAGTTGCCCTTTAATTCTGGCAGTCTTAACAAGTTGGGCAGGTAAATCTCTTACGAAATGGTGAATGGAACCACATACAGTTGACCATTCAACACTGCATGGGTTAGAGGTGCCAACCTTCTACACAGTGGAAAATTTGTGTGTTTCTTATAGTCAGCCCTCCATATCCACTGCTCCTCAGTATCTGTGATTCCACATCCACAGATTCAGCCAATGTCATATCAAGTACTACTGTTGTAGTTCATGTTGAAAGACCTCCATGTGTAACTGGACCCTTACAGTCTAAACTCGTGTTGTTCAAGGGGCACCTGTATGGTGATACATAATACTTGCCAAAACCTGCTGTTTCTCCTTACCTGATGTAGAACTGGTTTCAGGATATAGGTATTAACCATGCATGGTAGACCAGTAAAAAGTTCTTACCTACCCATATCAATATATTTAAAACACTTCCAAAGCATATTTTTTGACCATTAGCTAGAAGTGTGACTGGATTATGTTTCTTAATCCCTAAGTCATCTCTTAACAGTGTTAATAGGCTCAATTTATATGTCATGCTACATTCCAGAATTGTGAATAAACTCATTTAATCCTCACAGCAACTCTGTGAGGTTGATAGTATTATCATTCTTACATTGTCTTCCATTATCATTTTTTTACTGTTACATAATGAAACCAAGTTTTAAAGAGAATAAAATCATACCTTGGTAGGTGATAGAGCTCAGATTCAACAAGCCCAGGTCTTCCTGATTCCCCAGCCCATGTTCATAAGCACTGGGTTTTATTCCTTTTTTGTAGCCATTAAAAAAAAAAAAAAAAAAAGGTTTGATTGAAGTGTGATATTGAATTATGAATAAGGAATAAAAGAGCAGAGCAGAATTTATAGTTTCTGAAAATGGAAGATCATAAGTCTTAGTGAAAAGTACATTTTAATAATTCATGAAATTAGGCATCTTTTTAAGTTTAAAATGACAGAAACAAAGCCTCTGTAGGTTAAGAATGCAGAGCCCTGTTAGGGTCCAAAAGAAAATGAAACTTGAGCTTTGAATCTACATTATGTTACTGATCATCAGGCTCAGTCTGTTTGTACCTGTATTATGGAGCAGGCATGTCTTTACTTTGCTTATCCTTCCTTCCCAAAGGTGCCTGCTTAGTTGAATTAGACAGTGTTTTCATTTAAAGGACCTATAACTTGTAAGTGGGTATATATTGTTCTTTTTGTAGAGAACTTGAAATTCATCTTTCCGATGTTGTTTTTTTTTTTCTTCTAACGTAAGATTTGTCTCCATAGGAGAAACAAAAATTTCAAATCCAAACCTGGGCTTCCAAAGGTGAGTATAATGAAAATATTTTTTCCTTTGTGCCTCACTTCATGATTTTTTTTTTTATTATTCATGCAAACAATCTTTAGAAATCATAAATAAGAAATCCCTTATTTGTACCCAAAATACACATTGTGTATGTTCAGTTAAAACCATTTTAGAAATAATGCTGGATGTTATTATGAAATGGCAAAGCTTAATGCTGGTAAATATTTGTGATATATCTCACTTTCTAGTGTTTGAAAAGCTTCTGAATATAGATGTAAATTTTTGTTGAGTAATTGCCTCTGCATAGATTTTTTTCATTTCTCCTTAAATTAGGTTAAGGAGACATTCTGAATTTTATCTAGTTAAAAACTTTTAAATTTTATCTGATTTAAAAATAATTTCTGTCATCATCATTAACATTAGTTAGCCTGGTTTTTCTGTAAAGGTCCAGTTAGACTTGGCAGGCTCATCTGGTCTGGGTTATAACTACTTGGCTCTGCTGTCATAGCACAAATGCAGCTGTAGACAATATGTAACTGAATGACTGTGACTGTATTCCAATAAAACTTTATTTATGGATACTGAAACTTGAATTTCATATAAGTTTTTTCAACCATAGAAATCTTATAAAAACAATGGGCATAATTTGACCCAGGACTTGTAATTTGCTTACTCTAATCTGCTTGCCAAAATGTTTATTAGATTTACTAAAGAACAGTCTTAGAGTTTTTCTTTCTCTTGTGCCCTTCCAAAGGAGTCCTGTCATTAACTTTGTTAATGAACATAATTCAAAAATTTTAAAAGAACTGAAAAAGGGCTGTTTATTCTCAAAATTCTCTAGTTTAAGAAACAAGAAAATGAATCGGTAGTTTTCCTTCTACTTGAGTTGCCTTATATTTCCAAAGAAAATTGAATGCATTGCTGATGTGGTTTGTGGTAGTGGCAAATGTGTTTTAAACCATAAAGAAAATTTACTGAGTGGTTTGTGATTATGCTCTTATCATGAAAAATTTTATGTAGAGAGGAGAGGAGACCATACCTGTTCTTTGTCAAATATTTGTTATTGTTCATTTCCTTCACTGTCTCATTAGCCTTTTAGTATTTTGAATGCCACCTGTGGATCTAGTGTTTGCCCTGTTCTTTTCATTCTCTTCAGATGGATAACTTTTTTTAAATTGAACTATTGATTTAAAATGTATTAATTTCTGCTGTATAGCAGAGTGACTTCTTATATCTATATATACACTGTTTTGTAACTTCTTAAACTTCATATGATAGTCAACAAGAATATGTTAGATACATCTGAAGTCAATAATACCATTCAGTTATCAATCACAGGAATCCCATCTATTTCTCAATTTTTTTAAATTAAATATAGCTAATTTTTTGTTTATTTTAGTGTCTTATGTATTCTTTTTTTTAATATAAATTTATTTATTTTAATTGGAGGCTAATTACTTGACAATATTGTATTGGTTTTGCCATACATTGACATGAATCCGCCACAGGTATACATGTCTTGTGTATTCAAGTACATATATTTAATATTAGAGAGGCAACATAGTCTCTGAGAGTATAGACCTTGGAGTAAAACTGACCTACATTCAAATGATGGATCTGTTGTTACTTGCTCTCTGATCTTTGGAGTAAATTCTCTAACTTGTCTTAACTTCTGTCTCTTCATTTGTGATGTGGGGGGTAATATACGTTAGGATGAAATATATATATTTGGTATGTGCATGATTATTGTTGTTGTTGCTAAGTCGTGTCCAACTCTTTTGTGACCCCGTGAACTGTAGTGTACCAGGCTCCTCTGTCCATGGGTTTTCCCAGGCAAGAATCCTGGAGTGGAAAAAAAAAAAGAATCCTGGAGTAGGTTGCCATTTCCTACTCCAAAGGATCTTCCTGGCCCAGGGATCAAACCTCTGTCTCCTGCATTGGCAGCATGTGTTCACCACTGAGCCACCAGGGCAGCCCATGTGCATGATTAGTATTCAGTAAATAATTATTTTCTTCATATTTTCTACCAAAATGTTAGAGTTGAATTTGTGGCTTATATGTGTACATACATGTATGTATAATGTGTAGTTTGATTAGTAACCTCACTCTTCATGCATGACCACAGGAAAAACCATAGCCTTGACTAGATGGACCTTTGTTGGCAAAGTAATGTCTCTGCTTTTGAATATGCTATCTAGGTTGGTCATAACTTTCCTTCCAAGGAGTAAGCGTCTTTTAATTTCATGGCTGCAGTCCCCATCTGCAGTGATTTTGTAGCCCCCCAAAATAAAGTCTGACACTGTTTCCACTGTTTCCCCATCTATTTCCCATGAACTGATGGGACCAGATGCCATGATCTTCATTTTCTGAATGTTGAGCTTTAAGCCAACTTTTTCACTCTCCACTTTCACTTTCATCAAGAGGCTTTTGAGTTCCTCTTCACTTTCTGCCATAAGAGTGGTGTTATCTGCATATCTGAGGTTATTGATATTTCTCCCGGCAATCTTGATTCCACCCTGTGTTTCTTCCAGTCCAGCGTTTCTCATGATGTACTCTGCATAGAAGTTAAATAAGCAGGGTGACAATATACAGCCTTGACGTACTCCTTTTCCTATTTGGAACCAGTCTGTTGTTCCATGTCTAGTTCTAACTGTTGCTTGCTGACCTGCATACAAAAGACAGATCAGGTGGTCTGGTATTCCCATCTCTTTCAGAATTTTCCACAGTTTATTGTGATGCACACAGTCAAAGGCTTTGGCATAGTCAGTAAAGCAGAAATAGATGTTTTTCTGGAACTCTCTTGCTTTTTCCATGATCCAGCGGATGTTGGCAATTTGATCTCTGGTGCCTCTGCCTTTTCTAAAACCAGCTTGAACATCTGGAAGTTCATGGTTCACATATTGCTGAAGCCTGGCTTGGAGAATTTTGAGCATTACTTTGCTAGCATGTGAGATGAGTGCAATTGTGTGGTAGTTTGAGCATTCTTTGGCATTGCCTTTCTTTGGGATTGGAATGGAAACTGACCTTTTCCAGTCCTGTGGCCACTGCTGAGTTTTCCAAATGTGCTGGCATATTGAGTGCAGCACTTTCATAGCATCATCTTTCAGGATTTGGAATAGCTCAACTGGAATTCCATCACCTCCACTAGCTTTGTTCGTAGTGATGCTTTCTAAGGCCCACTTCGCATTCCAGGATGTCTGGCTCTAGGTCAGTGATCACACCATCGTGATTATCTGGGTTGTGAAGATCTTTTTTGTACAGTTCTTCTGTGTATTCTTGCCACCTCTTCTTAATATCTTCTGCTTCTGTTAGGTCCATACCATTTCTGTCCTTTATCGAGCCCATCTTTGCATGAATTGTTCCACTGGTAGCTCTAATTTTCTTGAAGAAATCTCTAGACTTTCCCATTTTATTGTTTTCCTCTATTTCTTTGCATTGATCACTGTGGAAGGCTTTCTTATCTCTCCTTGTTATCCTTTGGAACTCCGCATTCAAATGGGTGTATCTTTCCTTTTCTCCCTTGCCTTTTGCTTCTCTTCTCACAGCTATTTGTAAGTCCTCCTCAGACAGCCATTTGTCTTTTTGCATTTCTTTTCCTTGTGGGTGGTATTGATCCCTGCCTCCTGTACAGTGTCACGAACCTCTGTCCATAATTCTTCAGGCACTCTGTCTTATCAGATCTAATCCCTTGAATCTGCCTTGGTTAGACCTTCCCAGTTTAATGTGTGGGAATTGTGGAACTTAAATCACATCCAGAACCTGAGATGTAAGAGTCTGAGAAATGCAGTTTCTTTTTAGCTGATCAACATTGCAAGAAAGCAGAAGATGGGTAGAGTGGATATTGAATATTAATCTCTCATATTCACCACAGTCATACATAGGAATAATAAATACTGGCTTATAACTTTGTTTTTCCTATTTTTAGATCAATTTATGTGAAGAATTTGATTTTTCCCCCTGTTTTTCAGCATTTGCTAGAAGTAAAGTCTTTAAAGCATCTGACAAGATTGACCATACAGGATCGCATTACCAAGTCTCTTCTTCATTTGCACAAGAAGAAGAAACCTCCCAGCATCAGTGCTCAGTTTCAGGTTGTTTCCTATTTACTTTTTTTCCCTTTTATTTTTAACAAAGAGGAATCTGTTTTGTTCAGTTTGAAATCATAAGGTCAAAGTGATCTGCAAGATTCATGTGACTAAAAAGTTATAGTAGAATGGTCCCTTTGGTTGGAAGTACCAAAGATGGGAGAAAAATCAGGTGCTTTTGTTCATCTCTGGGTAGTACGTATCCCAAAGAGGAATTTGTTATATTCAACTTGAAGAGAAAAGCACCAGAAAGTTGACTGCCCAGATGTGGCACTGTTAACACAATGATGTATGTTTTTTTCTCTGTATATTTAAACCTCATGCTACTGCCATCGTTATTTAACTAAATGGAATTGTAAGATTTTTCTTGACTTTTTATTTTAGTTTTGTATATATAGGAATCTAGATAATCTTATTATGACTGTGCATTTAGGAATAAATATCATAATAAATTAACCAAATCACCTCCAGAATTAATTTCAAAATACTCTTCATTTTTCCTGTTCTTATCAGATTATCTCTAATATTCTGTTCATTTGCTAGATATTTATGAAAATGAGCTGAAAATCTGAAGGGTAATGGTATTTTAGATAATTTTATTCTACCTTGTGCTTTATCACTCACAGAAGCAGTACTAACTAAAGCATTGTTAACTAAAAATTTCTTTATCTACTGATAGCTATATTTCTATTTTTTAGCACTTTTTTAGTGCTCCTTTTTAATCCAGGATATCTAAATGTAAATTATCTACTAACATGTCACTGGATATGATCTTGTTTGATTTATATAAGCATAGTCCTTCAACCTATAAGCTATAAATGTCATTTTATTTTAGAGAATTCACCATAGGCCGAGAGAGAATTTTGATTCTATAAAAGCTACTTGGTCAAATGTTTTTTCTTCAAAAAATAAAAAACAAAAAACAAGATTTAAGAGCCAAATAACTTACTAGGTCCTAATAAAGTTAAAGGAAAGACAATTGAATATATGTTGGAAGCTCTGCCATGAATTTTACACAAACCTTCTTAAATCACACTCCTATGGGTTAATGGTATTTGATTATTTAAAAAGAGAGAGGTGTTGTTTGGCCTTATTTATCTAAGGAAGCATTAGTCTCCTTTGCGTGATTAGTAAGAGTAGAACTATTAAGCTCTTATGTCCTTTGTTTTATCATCTTGGTTCTTTTACAGGTGCCTCTTTATCAAACTCAGTTTTTAATCTGAAGAATACTCGTTACAGCTACTACAATAAAAGATTAATTATAGTCCTATAATGTCCCTTAAAATCCCTCAAATTCAGGAATTATGGATATTTTCAAATTATATTCATGTATTGTATTTAACATTTACAAAGAGTCATCTCTAATGTTTCTAATACGTTATTAAATATTGTAAGAGTAATGAATTAATTTTTCTAAACTTTTTATTATTTAGAAAATACAGTGAACAAAAGCAAAGTCATTTACCATCCAGAAACATAATGATGAATGTACTACCTTTTCCATATGCCTTATTAAATATTTATACATATGCATTATCTATTTTTCCTCCAATTCTGTGAGATAAATACCATCATTCTTATTGTACAGATGAGGAAATTAGAAGTGATGGAGATAGATGGCAGCCAGATGTCTGTGACCTCACACCCTTTTTGTGAATGAATGTTTATTTTCATCAAAGTGAAATTGTAGAACTCATGAAGGATTAACTGATATAGGAATTGCCCTTCTATTATGAACATCTAGAAAACTAGGCAAAAGGTAAAAATAGAGTGTTTTTAGTTATCAGACAATAAGCATTACAGGATTATGATCCCTGAGAAAAGGGAAATAAATGAGGCAAGTCCCAGGTTACTGCACAAAGATAGTTTGCTGTAGCCCAGGGAGAGGGAGCCCAAACAGATGCAAAAGGTTTTGCTCTGAACCTACCCTCACAAAGCTTAATAAAAGTAAGTCTTGAAAGACTCAAAATGATCCAGTGTAACTCAACCCCAGGGGCAACTGTCTGTTGCTCTTTAAAGAAATACAGCAAAATCAAAGAATATAAAATCACTCCAGTGTCCAATCTGAAATTATTAGGCATGTGAAGAATCAGGGAAAGAACCACCCATAACAAGACAGAAAAATTAATCATTAGATTGTAAAAATAACAGAGATGATGGAAATAGTAGATGAGGATCTCAAATAGCTATTATAAACCATATAAGTATGTCCAGAGATATAAGAAAAACGTGCATAATAATGAGATAAAAATAGAAGATAGGAAAAAGACTCAAATGATTAATCATTTCAGAGATTAAAATTGTAATATTTGGAAATGAGATAAACTAGTTGGGATTAGTGCCGGTATTGGAACTAAGCCCTCTAATTAGTGATTTAGAGTTTACATTTACTTTAAAATGCAGAGATGTGTAATAAACAATGATGGGGAAAAAAATGAAAAAAGCATTAGTAGCTTGTGGGAAAATATTAAGTCATTGAACATAGATGTAATTGACATCTAAGAAGGAAAGGCAAAAGAGGGGAATACAGAAAAAATTTTGAAGAAATAGCAACAAAAATATTTTCTGATTTTTATGAATAATAAAAGCTCAAATATCAAAGAATCTCAACAAATCCCAAGCAAAACACCCCCCCGCCAAGCATATCAAGACACATCCCATCAAATTGCTAAAGCCAGTTAAAAAAAGAAAATTTTAAATACAACCAAAGACAAAAAGATGATATTTATGTTCTATGAAATGAAAATAAGAATAACAGTATGTTTCTCATCATAAACTATGAAAACCAGAGTTCAAGAGTAGTATTTTTAAAAGCCTGAAAGAAAAAAAAAAAATCGTCACTCTAAAATTCTCTGCACAAGTGAGTAATGAAGTTTAGAGACCTTTTTAGACAAACAAAAGTTGAGAGATTTCAGTTCCAGGAAATCTACAATATAAGAATGCTAAATTTGGGATAAAAATAATGAGAAAACCACAGAATTTGGATCTATACAAAACATTAAGATTGCCAGAATGACAGAATGTAACTATAAAAAGTTTTTTCTTCTTTGAACCTTTAAAAAAAGATAATTGATTGTAGAAGACAAAAATAATAGTATGTTGTAAGATACAAATAAGACATATGACAAAGTAGCACAAAAGAAGGGAGGAGCTAAATGTAAGTTTATACTGTTGTAACTTTTTATATAGTCAAAGGGGAAGGGAAAATTTTAAAAGTATTTTAAAAATAAATGAGAATAAAGCATCAAAATTTGTGCAGTGCAGCTGAAGTAGTATTCCAAGGTTAATTTATAACAATAAATTCTCTTATTAGAAAAAGTAAAAGCCTCACGTCAGTAATCTAAGGTTCTACCCTAGAAAACTAGAAAAACAAGAACATTAAACCCAAAGCAAACAGTAGTGAAATTATAAAGTAGAATCATCAATGAAATGAAAAGCAGAAAAATAATAAGAGAAAACCCAATGAAATAAAAAAGCTGGTTCTTTGAAAATATCAGAAAATTTATAAACCTCCTGTTAGACTAACCTGGAAAAAACAGGCAAAGTACAAATAATCATCATCAGGAATGGAAGAGGGAACATCGTTACATACTTAAAGGTTAAAATTGAAACAGGAGACTACTACCTTCCTGGATATTCTACTGCAGGAGTCCCCAACCTCTGAGATCTAATGCCTGATGATCTGAGGTGGAGCTGATGTCATGATAATAGAAATAAAGTGCACAACCAGTGTAATGCACTTGAATCATCCTGAAACTATCCCCCTCCCGCCCTGCTCCAGTTCATGGAAAAACTGTCTTCCATGAACCTGGTCCTTTGTGTCAGAAAGGTTGGGGACTGCTGCCCTACTGAATGGTTTTCCCAAAGTTGCTTTCTAATACTGCATGCATTTGAATAAAATTGTTTCATGAATTCTGAAGAAAAGTAAAAAATTTATTGTAGACTTGTGTAGTTGCTAAGTCATGTCCAACTCTTTGGGACCCCGAGGACTATAACCTGCGAGGCTCCTCTATCCATAGGATTTCCCAGGCAAGAATACTGGAGTAGATTGCCATTTCCTTTTCCAGGGGATCTTCCCAAACCGGGGATTGAAACATTGCCTGCTTGGCAGGTGGATTCTTTACCATATAGCCACCTGCAAAGCCCCCATTATATATTTAGATGACTTTAAAATTATTTGCAGTATTTACCATTGCCAGTCTCTCAGCTGTAAGGTTAAACTGCCATCCTTGTCCTTAACTGGCCTCAGTTTAATCAGTATGGCATTGTACACATTTGCTTTTTAGAAGCAAACCTGGTTCTGTGTTTATCACTTGTTTTTGCATATTTTACCAACATCATAAATCATTTGTTTCCAGTTTGGAATGAGAGACAGTGCTAACTATATTGCTTTGTATTGCAGGCGTCATTAAGCAAGCTGATGGAAACACTTGGTCAAGCAGAACCGTATTTTGTAAAATGCATTCGCTCTAATGCTGAAAAGGTAAGAACGTCTCTTAAATGAGAGCTTCTAGCTCAGCTTACTTCAAACCAAACTTTAAATTCGTTCTAAGGAGGATATGTGGAAGTGAAGAGCTGTTTATAATCTTTATAAGGAAAACAGTGTTCTGAATTTTCTATGGATATCCTTCTAATTTCCTCACTTACCTGCCTATGAACTATTTATATGAGCTCAATTTAGCATTTTCTAAAATTTAGCATCTGCTACATGTAGAAGCAAAAATCTCTTGAAATTCCATTATACAAAATAATTTTTTGCAACTTTTGTTACCCTAAATTAATCTCTTGTTCAGATATAAGGTATTAATCCATCACTCTTAAAGAACTTGCCTGGCATTTTTCATGTTTAGATTCTTGTCTCTTTAAAATAGGTTACTGTGGACATTTTTTATTTCCTTCTTTTATGTGACAGTTCCCCTAATTAGAGCTTTGCAAAATATGTCTATTAAGTGTAAACATTTGTCATCTTTATGTCCATCATAGGAAAAAAAAGTTCCAGCCCAAACTTCTGAAATGTAGTAGGAAATTAGGTTCAGCTTTCTTAATTCTTAAGAAGCAGTCTCCAGCTTTGCCAGTTACAAGTTTTGTGGTCTTAAATGAGTTGCATGACTTCTCTGTGCCTTAAATAATTTCATCTGTGTAAGAATATACTGTAATTGTAGGACAACTCATAAGTGTTTCATGAGTACATGAGAAAAAACCTATGTAGTACTCAGAATGTTCCTGGCCCCTACTAAGTGCTTAGTAAATGTTAGCTATTCCTTAATGATTGGTTCTTTTATGGTGGCAAAAAGGGAAACTGTTTTATTTACAGTTAAAGAGAAATTTGGGCCCCTGTTATTGAGACCTTGTTCTACAAAGAGTTCAATTAATAAGGTATTTAAGGACACAGAATAAGTGCTAAATAAATGTTAACTGCTATTATTATTTAACATAAGCTGCCCACTTGACTTTTCTCTTGACAGTTGGTATACCCTATCTTTCTGCAGGAAAATGTTTGGGATTTCCTTAGTGGAAAATTGAAGATGGTATTTAGAAAATAAGGAGAAATACCAGAAATTTCAAATACATCTTCTTTTGAATGTCTAAAAACACACCTAAGAGATACCTAGGAGTGACTGCTGATGAGGGACTATAGGAATTTTTTATTTTCCAGGGTGTCTTACAGGATTCTGAAAAAGGTGGGCATACCAGACCACCTGATCTGCCTCTTGAGAAATTTGTATGCAGGTCAGGAAGCAACAGTTAGAACTGGACATGGAACAACAGACTGGTTCCAAATAGGAAAAGGAGTATGTCAAGGCTGTATATTGTCACCCTGCTTATTTAACTTATATGCAGAGTACATCATGAGAAATGCTGGGCTGGAGGAAGCATAAGCTGGAGTCAAGATTGCCGGGAGAAATATCAATAACCTCAGATATGCAGATGACACCACCCTTATGGCAGAAAGTGAAGGAGAACTAATGAGCCTCTGGATGAAAGTGAAAGTTGAGAGTGAAAAAGTTGGCTTAAAGCTCAACATTCAGAAAACGAAGATCATGGCATCTGGTCCCATCGCTTCATGGCAGATAGATGGGGAAACAGCGGGAACAGTGGCTGACTTTATTTTTCTGGGCTCCAAAATCACTGCAGATGGTGACTGCAGCCATGAAATTAAAAGATGCTTACTCCTTGGAAGGAAAGTTATGACCAACCTAGACAGCATATTAAAAAGCAGAGACAAAAAAAAAAAAAAAAAAAAGCAGAGACATTACTTTGCCAACAAAGGTCTGTCTTGTCAAGGCTATGGTTTTTCCAGTGGTCATGTATGGATGTGAAAGTTGGACTGTGAAGAAAGCTGAGCGCTGAAGAATTGATGCTTTCGATCTGTGGTGTTGGAGAAGACTCTTGAGAGTCCCTTGGACTGCAAGGAGATCCAACCAGTACATCCTAAAGGAGATCAGTCCTGGGTGTTCATTGGAAGGACTGATGTTGAAGCTGAAACTCCAATACTTTGGCCACCTGATGTGAAGAGCTGACTCACTGGAAAAGACCCTGATGCTGGGAAAGATTGAAGGCAGGAGGAGAAGGGGATGACAGAGGATGAGATGGTTGGATGGCATCATCGACTCGATGGACATGAGTTTGGGTGGACTCTGGGAGTTGGTGATGGACAGGGAGGCCTGGCGTGCTGCAGTTCATGGGGTTGCAAAGAGTCGGACACGACTGAGTGACTGAACTGAACTGAACTTACAGGATCATCAGCAAAAACTAGGGAGATAAACTGCTCTTAATCTTGTACTAGTCATAGAAGATTAATCTGTCAGCTCTCAAGTTAAGGCAACTGGAAGCTTGTAGAGTGGGTGGTTTCTGAGTGAGATGGTGGGTAAAATCTTAACAAAAATATACTCTTAACTATGTATAAGTACGTTAATCTTGTTACAAATTTTAGGCCTGTGGGCAGCAACATGTCCTTTTGAGTTTTGAGGGCACTTTTCTTCTGCAAGTAGTGAAGCCTGGAAGCTTGGCGTCTCTTTTTTTTTCCCTTTAGTCAGGCAGTCAGAACTTTTCTGAAGCTACCAGTTGTGGAGGTTAGATTGTCTCATTGCCTCTGCTGTATCTTAACCAGACAACCTCCAGTCAGTTCCTAGATATTCAGAATTTAACTATACTTAGAAAACAAACATAAATTTGGAGATCTGTTCTTCTGGGTTAACCCTTTTTCTGTTTGCTTTGTTTTAGTTACCGTTAAGGTTCAACGATGCCTTGGTGCTTAGACAGCTTCGGTACACTGGGATGCTGGAGACGGTTCGAATTCGCCAATCAGGATACAGCTGCAAATATTCTTTCCAGGTTATGCTTTTATAATGATATTTAAATATATATGTACATCAAGTAAATTAGTCCTGGGTCTTGCTTATTTTTCATTTGGGACTCACTTGTTTATTTCTCTTAATTCTCCTCCCCATTCTGTCTTTCATATACAGAATTGAAGAGGGATAGAGAATACTCATTTTCATTGACTGACAGCAATATCATTAAGCTTGTGTTGTAATAGCTTCTACTTCTTGGCTGTTCTCATTTGATCTGAATGTTTGCTTATATGCTATGCTATGCTAAGTCACTTTAGTCGTGTCCGACTCTGTGTGACCCCATAGACGGCAGCCCACCAGGCTCCCCCGTCCCTGGGATTCTCCAGGCAAGAACACTGGAGTGGGCTGCCATTTCCTTCTCCAGTGCATGAAAGTGAAAAGTGAAAGTGAAGTCGCTCAGTCGTGTCCGACTCTTAGCGACCCCATGGACTGCAGCCTAACAGGCTCCTCCATCCATGGGATTTTCCAAGCAAGAGTACTGGAGTAGGGGTGCCATTGCCTTCTCCGGTTTGCTTAAATAAGTTTACTCATAACACGGCAGTTCTTCACAGTGATTACTCCAGTAACTGAAATACTATAATCAGAGCAATCTATTTCAAAAGAAAAGATCTCTTTTGATTTTCCCTAAAGCTTTCTCAGCAGAATTTTCTTTCATAGTATGCTGCCAACAAGGCTTTCAGCTGTTCTCATGGGCTGCTGCTGATGTGGGTATAGAAATTATTTTGAAGCTTTTCAGAAGCTGAGCTCATCTTTACTGTTGAGGGAAAGCTTTATTTTCAGTTATAGCCTGAAATAGCTGCCACCTTTCCTTATTTTTCTGCTAAAAATTTCAGAACCTTATTAAGTAACTTTTTCTTTGGTCTTTAGTATAGCTTTTTCAAAGGGAGAATTAGTTTCTGTCCTTCTTCTTTTCTTGCGCTTTGATGACAAAATATGTAGAAATCTCTACCCCCCCATTTTGCTAATTAATTAACTTCTTGTAATATTTTAAAGTAACAAGTAATTTCTTGGTTTCACCCTGTTTAAAATAGTGAGACAGAAATTAATAAAAGGACAATTAACTTGTTTGGGATCTTGTTTACATGTAATTCTCTTGTGATTTTACAATATTTTCTTTTCGTTTTTCAGGATTTTGTGAGCCATTTCCATGTACTTCTTCCCCGAAATATTATTCCATCCAAATTTAACATTCAGGATTTCTTCAGGAAAATAAGTCTTAATCCAGATAATTATCAAGTTGGAAAATCCATGGTAAATATAATATATACAGCCCTCGTCCAAATTGAGTATGTTTTTGTAGGCAGCAGTGGAGACACAAACAGGGAGCACAGACTTGTGGACATGGTGGGGGAAGGAGAGGGTGGGACGAATTGAGAGAGCAGCACTGAGACACATACGTTATCATATTAATGTAAGATTAGAATATTAATACAGATTAAAATTACCAATTAATCTAAAATTAGATAGCCGATAGAAATTTGCCGTATGACACAGGGAGCTCACATCTGGTGCTCTGTGATAACCTAGAGGGGTGGGATTAGGGTGGAAGGTGGGAGGGAGGTTTAAGAAGGAGGGGACATATGTGTACCTATGGCTGAATCATGTTGATATATGGCTGAAACCAACGCAATATTGTAAAGCAATTATCCTCCAATTAAAAGTAAATAAGTTAAAAGAAAAAATAATTATCCAATACAAAATATTATTAAAGTGATACTTTATGTTCTTTCTTAAAAAAAAAAAATAATGGCAGTCTTTGCCTAGGAGAATGTTGATAAGAAAGATAATGTACAAGATACTATAAGGAAATTGATTAGACCAAGTTTTTTAGTTAATGAGATGGTCAGTATTAATCAAAGAGCTTATGACCAATGCTCTAGTGCTGCCTATAATTTTAACTGCTTAAAAAGCATCTCTTTCTAGGTATTCTACTATAATTTTCAACTCAGTTTGCCCAAAGTGACGTTAGCCAGATTCCCCTACTGTCTTGAACTAATCAACTGCTCTTTTTCTCTGTCACCTTTCTTGTAGTTTCTAGGCTAGAAACCATAATCATATATGGCTTACCCTTCACTTTAACCTTTTTACAAAAAAGTTGTTTCCATTGTTTTTCCTTACTAATGATTCTTACATCTCTGCCTTTCCCTGCATTCCTACTGTTTCCATTTTAGTTCTGTTTCTTGCTCTCACACATTTCTCTTATAGTAAACAGATCCATCATCGATATATCAGTCTGTTATTCGGTGTAACTCACTCTGCCCTTAGTATCAAAATCATCATCTTCATATACTTCTTTCTTTATGTCAGTTTCCTGCTCAGTAATAATCACCCAGTAACCTCCTGATAAAACATCTTTCTCTTTTTCAAGAACCTCCATGTTGTGACTTCATACTCTTTAATTGTTCTGTGGTCCCCAGTATGTACATTTATTCTTATTTCCAGCTCCTTGTTTTGCTCAGGTAGGGTCTTCTGTCTCTTGCCCTTGATAGCTTACTGTTTGACTCTATGGGTTTCTGATACCTATCTGTGCTTTTTAAAAATCTTTTTTAAATTTTTGACAAAAATGGGAGATGCTGGACATGTTTCTTAGTTTGATTGTGATAATCATTTCACAGTGTTTATACATGCATCAAAACATCACATTGTACATCTTAAATATATACAGTTTTTAATATCTATCTGCTCTTTAAGTTGAGGTGTAAATCCTGTTTCCAGAGGGACTGTGTCTAATTTATCTTTCTATTCCCCTAAATTCCTAAAGATTTATAATTGAATGAAAGAGTGAATAAACAAACTGATGAGTATCTTTGGGCAGCAAAGAAGCCTTTGATGCATACTGGATTCTAAAAGATCGTTGTTATTTATCACTATTATAATCATTGGCTCCAGACAGCAGTGAACTTCCCCAGGGAATAATATATCACAATCTCTGGCACTGGGATTTTTATACCTATGCTCACCTTTCCAGTTCCCCTTCTAAATTCTAATACCTCCTTTCCAATTTGAGAATGATTGCTTTGGCTAAATCATAGAAACATCAGGACTACTTGTACATGCCTGCTGCTGTACCCGTTCTTCTCTAAAAAAGCTTACCATGGGAATCATCACAGGAATGACAATGCATTAAATAAATTTCTCATTTCTTCTTAAGCTGTATTCTTCATCTCTTTCCCTTTTGGTAGGTGTTCCTAAAGGAGCAGGAACGACAACACCTACAGGATCTGCTTCACCAAGAGGTGCTCCGCAGAATCGTACTCCTGCAGCGCTGGTTCAGGGCCTTGCTATGTAGGCAGCATTTCCTCCATCTGAGACAGGCATCTGTTGTCATCCAGGTGGGAAGTAAAGGATTCTTTGCATGAGATTGGCCAGTTTATTTAGCATGTGTTTTAGTAACTAGAAATGTTTTATTGTGAAGCATTTAAGTAAGAATGTAAATTTCTTCAGAGATGCGAATGTGTCCTACTCATTTTTTAAATGTTCATAGCAACCAACAGATTGACCTGGAAATACAATCATAGACTACTAGTAAATATATTAATGTACAGTTGAAATTAAATTGAATTTATAATTGTAATGTCTTGTGAGGTATAATTAGGAGCAAAGGAGTTATGTGCCTTAATTTCCGTTGACAGTTATTTTTAGTTTTCTTAGTGATATTTGAGAATGGTACATATATTGTTGTTATAATTATTCAAAGTCATATTTTACATTTATCTTTTTATTTTTTCCCTCATTGATTTCTCCCTCATTGACAACTGTTTTCCATAGAACCTTTTTTATTTGTGCAAAAAAGTCTTTAATATCTTAATCTTTGAAATGTATGCACATTGACCCATTAGTACTGGCAAATTGTAGGTGAGAATATAGTGTAATTTATTAAAATTAATTTGTAGGGCATGACATAATCAAAAACTTAAATTATTTTAAGTTGTATAATTAACTTCATCAAGGTTATATTATCTAAAATTGTTATTTTCACTAAGCATATCTGGAAAACATTTTTTTTTACTTTAACCACCCACAATTTAGCTGTTTACCTACTTAATCTCTAGTTATGACATAAGAGATTTCTTTTTTCTTTTTTCTGTGAAAATTTGTTATATGATACCAGTTTTATTATTTTGTCTTCCTCACAGCAATTCTGGAGGAATTATGTACATCAGAAGCAAGTCAGAGATGCAGCTGTGCAGAAAGATGCTTTACTTATGGCGAGTGCGGCCACTCTTCTGCAAGCCTCCTGGCGTGCTCACTTACAGAGGCAGCGGTATTTGGAGCTGCGAACTGCCGCCGTTGTCATCCAGCGGAGATGGAGGGCGCGCTGTCGGCGGAGGCACTTGGCCGCTGTCTGTATACAGGCACGATGGAAAGGCTACAGGGAAAGTAAGAGGTATCAAGAACAAAGGAACAAAATTATCCTTTTGCAGTCACTGTGTAGAGGATTCAGAGCAAGACAAAGGTAATCTTCATTGCTATAATAATTAACTTCTCTTTTCTCAAGTACTTTGCTTATATGTCTGTGCTCTAACATTTACCTAAACTTAAATTAGAACTGGTTGTGTACAGTTTGTCTTCTCTTCTAGACTGTGATCCCCCCAGCAGTTTTAAACCACATTGTGCGGTTTATAATATTGAATTAAATTGGATTGAAAACCTACATGGTCTATGGTTATAACCGCTAAGAATTAACTTTACATTAGGTTGAATCCTTAAAAATTGGCAACATTCCAACTGTTTTTACTTCATAAACTTTAATTTCATTTTTAAAGTTTATCTTAAAATAAGATGTTATTAAAATGAGAGCTTTGCTTCTGAGTTAACTTATGCTTTGATTAGAGTGCCCAATTAGGAATAATACACTTAATAAAACATCATCTCACTCATAGAAACAGAATTCTGAAATATGCATCCATGTTAAAGAAATATTTAATATTATAAAAAAATTTTTTTTTTCACTTTTAAAAAAATTCTGAATAAACTTATTCTCTCCATTGATAACCAAGAGATATCTCTAACCATTTTTTTTTTTCTGTTTTGATACAGATTTAAATCTCTGAAAGAACAAAAAGTAAAAGAAGCAAAACTAGAACTTGGATTGGCAAGTATCAAGCCATATGGGACTCTGGAAATTCACGGTTCAGACCCTTCAAAATGGGAGGATTGTTCATTTGACAGCAGAGTAAAAGCCATAGAGGAATGTAAATCTGTGATAGAGAGTAATCGAATTAGTCATGAAAGTTCAATGGACTGCTTGAATGAGTCCCCAAACAAGCGACAAGAGAGAGCCAGAAGTCAAAGTGGTGTGGACTTGCAGGAAAATGTGATTGTAAGAGAGAGACCCAAGTCCTTGGAAGATCTCCACCAGAAAAAAGTGAGTCGGGCCAAAAGAGAAAGTCGGAGAATGAGAGAACTAGAGCAAGCTATATTTAGCTTAGAATTGCTGAAAGTCCGTTCTCTTGGTGGTGTGTCTCCTTCAGAAGAACGTAGATGGTCTACGGAACTGATGCCTGAGGGCCTTCAGTCTTTACAGGGCACCCCTGATAGTGAAAGCTCGCAAGGAAGCTTGGAACTTCTGAGCTGTGAGGAGAGCCAAAAGAGCAAACCTGAGCCCGTAATTCTAGATGAAAGAGACTTGCCATTTGTACCACCTGAGGTATCTCACAGTCCAGATTTTGATCCACAGGACTATTCTTTCAGTGCCGCAAGTGAGACTAACTATACATTGACTCAAAGGGGGGCACCCTCTGACTCAGTGCATTTAAAGAATGGGGCTATGAAGGAAAAACTGGTTTGTAGTTCTGAACCTATTACCTGTAAACCACAGCTGAGAGACCCCTTTGTTTCAAATAGTTTGCCTACATTTTTTTATATTCCCCATCAAGACCCTTTGAAAACGAGCTCCCAAGTAGACACAAGTGTCAAGAGAAGCAAACTATTGGAAAGTGAAGAAACGCTTCCATCTCTTACTTTGGATATCAGCAGGGAAGCTGGAAAGTACCACCTCCCAGGAGAAAATCAGGTTGTTGCTTCTTTGAATACAGATTCTTCAAATACTGTGCTGAAGAAGTTAGAAAAGTTGAACACTGAAAAGGAAGAAAGGCAAAAGCAATTGCAGCAGCAGAATGAAAGAGAGATGATGAAACAGATTCGCCGACAAAAAGATATTTTAGAAAAGGAGCGTAAAGCCTTCAAGACAATTGAAAAACCAAGAACTGAGAAGAGTTTTCTGGTACCATCTTTCCATCAGTCAAAGCAGAGAATAGAGAGACCATCCTCTCTACTCATCCTGAAAACCCCAAATAAGGATGAAGAACCCAGTATGGTTGGGACTCCGTCAGTAACTATGAAAGATTCTGTTCTTGCCCCAAAAGACAGTCCCTCTGCTCACTTACCCTTGAAGGATCGACCTGTCACTCTGTTCTTTGAAAGAAAAGGAGGCCCAGGCCAATCTCATACTGTCAAGGAATTATCCAAGACAGACGGAATGTCCACCCAACTGAATGTTGCCTGTAAACACTCTCATAGTCACATCTCAAAGAGAGAACACCTTAGGCCTGCTCAGGCTTGTAGCCGCAAATCTGATGACCCTTTCAGAGATGGAGCTACTAAGGCCATTTTTTTCACGCCAAAGGAAAATATGAGTAGTTACCTGTAAGTGAAGTGTTTATTTTTATGTATAAATGAGAAACTTTTTGGAAATTTTCATTAAGGTGCCTTGGTCTACCTCAGTTATTTGTATGGGTGCTACTCAAATTAGCCATTTTCTGTGTAAAAAATTTCCTGATTGTTGACTATACCAGCCACCTGAAAATTGGATATAATTATACCCTGGGAGTCTCTGACTAAGCACAGGCAGCAGGATTTTTAGTTCCCCCATTAAGGGAGAAAGCATTTGTGGAGAGCCATAGAGTGGCTGGAAATGCCGTAGACATTCGGCAAATGCGGATTGCCCCACAGTTATTAGGTGTAGCAGTCCAAGCTTGTTTGTATCAGGCTTTAAAATTAATGGGATTTGTGATAGCTGTTGGCCTATTTATGGTCTTCATTAAGATCTTTGTACTTTTTTGAGGGGGGTGGATAAAAGCTATAATATTTACCATCTTAACCATTTCAAAGTGTACAGTTCAGTAGTGTTAACCATATGCACGTTGTTGTGCAACAAATCTAGAACTTTATCTTGCAAAACAAATTGAGTTACCCTTGAAAGCAACTCTCCTTTTCCCTTTACCCCCAGCCCCTGGCAACCACCATTCTACCTTCCGTTTATAAAAATGGCTACTTTATTTTATTTTTATTTTTGGCTGCACTGCGACCAGGGATTGAACCTAGGCCCTCAGCAGTGAAAGCCTGGAGTCCTGACCACTGGATAGCTGGAGAATTCCCTGCAACTACTTTAGATAGCTTGTATAACTGAAAGTTCCTTATATTTTTAAGTTGTCTTAACTAGTGGTAGCTGTGAGAAAGCTTTTAAGTGGTACATAAAACAAATTTTATAAAATTTAAAATATTTGTATTAAGCCCAGTTACACGGTGGATTCTTTCAGTTCTTGTGGAAGAATATCACTGTTTAAATGAAAGGAGAGCTATATCTTAGGGCTAAAAAAGTTAAATTTCATATTAACTGTGAAAATAACTTTCTCATCAAATCCTGAGCTTTTTAAAAAATATTTCAGTCTTTAAAAAACTGCATACAGATTTTATAGAAAATGGGCAAGAGACCATTGATATTTTATTTTTCCACTAAGAATTTTTATATCATAAAATGCAGTTGGACCTACATGACAGCTTGAGATCCTAGTCCTGCCCATTAACCTGTAGATTGTCCGTAGCATATAAGCCCATCAAAAAATGTTAAGAACATACTATTTTCTGCTTTCTGATTTAGTTATGTGAGGGATGTGTGTGTGTGTGTGTGTGTGTGTGTGTAGTTGTTAGACCCATGAATCTGTTTTATAGAAGACTTCATTTCAGTCACTCAGTCGTGTCTGACTCTTTGTGACCCCATTGACTGTAGCACACCAGGCCTCCCTGTCCATCACCAACTTCTGGAGTTTATTCAAACTCATGTCCATTGAGTCGGTGATACCATCCAACCATCTCATCCTCTGTTGTCCCCTTCTCCTCATGCCTTCAATCTTTCCCAGCATCAGAGTCTTTCCAAATGAGTCAGTTCTTTGCATCAGGTGGCCAAAGTATTAGAGTTTCAGTTTTAGCATTAGTCCTTCCAATGAATATTGAGGACTGATATCCTTTAGGATGGACTGGTTGGATCTCCTTGCAGTCCAAGGGACTCTCAAGAGTCAAAAGCATCAATTCTTTGGCACTCAGCTTTCTTTATAGTCCAACTCTCACATACATACATGACTACTGAAAAAACCATACCCTTGACTAGATGGATCTTTGTTGGCAAAGTAATGTTTCTGCTTTTTAATACACTGTCTAGATTGGTCGTAACTTTTCTTCCAAGGAGCAAGTGTCTTTTAATTTCATGGCTGCAGTCACCATCTGCAGTGATTTTGGAGCCCCAAAAAATAAAGTCTGTCACTGTTTCCACTATTTCCCCATCTATTTGCCATGAAGTGATGGGACCAGATGCCATGGTCTTAGTTTTCTGAATATTGAGCTTTAAGCCAACTTTTTCACTCTCCTCTTTCACTTTCATCAAGAGGCTCTTTAGTTTTCTTCACTTTCTGCCATAAGGGTGGTGTCATCTGCATATCTGAGGTTATTGATATTTCTCCCGGCAATCTTGATTCCAGCTTGTGCTTCTTCCAGCCCAGCATTTCTCATGATGTACTCTTCATATAAGTTAAATAAGCAGGGGGACAATGTACAGCCTTGATGTACTCCTTTTCCAATTTGGAACCAGTCTGTTGTTCCATGTCCAGTTCTAACTGTTGCTTCCTGACCTGCATATAGGTTTCTCAAGAGGCAGATTTCAAAAACATTAATCATACTTGTGAATTACTCCTTTTATCATTTTGCCAAGATACAGTCTTAACAGCTACTTGACCTAGTTTACTTTATCTTATTAACAACTATTTATCTTCAGAATGATAATGTATTAGATTGTTTGCGTGAAAGCTTAAGGAAAATCCATACTTCACATCTTCTCTTATTCTGTAAGTAATACTAGAAACATTAGCATTTTATAGAATTGTAAATGTTAGTGTTTCTAAGTTATCTATTCAGTTACCACATGTTATAGATGAGGTCACTGGTGCCCATAGACATGAAATGACCTGGATAAGGTCACATAGTTAGAAATAGTTGAGCCCAGAATTTGAGTTTCCTGATTAGAAATCAGCATTGGGTGTCCTGATTAGGAAGTAACATTAGATTAGTGTTCTTTCTATGCCATAGGGTGGTAAGTGCATTGTAGTCTTCATCTGGTTAGTAAGGGAGAACAAAAAAGAAATCATGGAGAAACTTAAGAGAAAATGCTGTGAGTTTAAAAGTTAATCAGAGTAGCTAGGTGCTATCAAAGGTCCTGTTAATAGTCTCTCTTTTGGAGAACAAATCAAAGATAAATGACTCAGCTGTGGCAAGAGAGATTTGAATAATCAAAAGGGAATCTTTTAGGACAACCTAGGATTGCTGGACTTGATTTTATAGTGGTCAGAAAGGGAGGTCTCTAAGATTTTAGCTGTAAGAAAGGTGTGTTTAGGGATTATTGGACAAGATAACCTAGGCCTTCATGGAAGATTCTGAATGCAAGGGCAATTAGTCTGCCAAATGATATTTGTTTACTTTAAACTCAGCAGTATGCTAGAAGGTAAAATATGATTTTCAGTGAGTTTACAGTCTTGCTAAGAAGAGGTGAACAATATGTTACTGATAAATTTTAAGATTGATGGTCCTGAGTTAATATAGATAATTGGGTTCATAAAAGTATAGAAAAATTATAGGTTCTCTTTAGATTTTCATCAGACACAAACATTCATTTCTGCAGAGAATTTAATGATAAAGTAGTCATGTCATGTGGTTATTCAAGCAAAAATTAAATTCTCATAAACTAACTCTATAGCGTCTCTATGGTTTGGAGCATACTTCTTTTAGTTTGGTAACAATTTCCTACTCTGTCAGTGTTGATTTTATTCTGTACAGCCTCAAGTTTTAAAACTAAGCCAACTGATAAAAGTTGCAGAGAGATTTCAGAAAGAAAACTTGTTTGTCAATAGAACCATCTCCCTGTAAAGCAAAGTGATGAGATCCTTATCACTTGGTAGCTACTTATCAGGTGTTTTATAATGATGAGCGTGTAAAGACCCTTTCTAAGACTAATTCTTAAGATTTGTGGACTTAGTATTTTCCCTTTCTCATCATCAAATCCATTTCTTTGACCTGGCTTGTTAGACTATATGTTATGCTATCCTTTTAAGACTGCTGCCATGAGTTATCTGCTAAGAATCAAAATGTAATCCTGTTGTTTCATCCAAAGTGTCACCACGGAAGCCTTGAACAGTGGAAATCCTCAACTCCAGAAACAAGATGAACCAACTTGGAAACCTGTAAAGTTAATTGGGCCGGGCCAAGGAGAGGTAAGTGTTGAATTTTGTTTTATTTATCTTCTATGCAAAATAGGTGCATACTGTTTTGGAAATTACTGTTCTTGTAGTTAGAACACTTCATCAACTCATTTACTCCCAAGTGTTTATAGAAGCCATGAGTTAAGTCTGTTATACTCAGAGAGGAATACTTCAGGTAGGGAAGGATGCCTACAAATCCAGATTATATTTACAAAGAAGGAATTCTAAAAGAAAAGAAGGCAATTTTTGCAGGTGACTTTGGTGACTTACAATGGCAGTGAAAAATGACTTCCTTGGCTATGGAGCAGAACAGTGTGGATTTAGCTTCCATTCTTATTCTTTGTCCAGAGTAATGAATATGGATTGCTTTTTTATGGCTGTCACTTCTAGTGGAAAAGGCATGGGGCGGGAGGGGATGTTTCAAGAAATTCATGAGCTCTTTGATGTCTTTCATTGGCATCGTCTCCCAAAAAGCCAAAACAAAACATTGTTGTGTTATTTGTTTTATCATTTGGTCAAGCAGGTTGCCAGACCGGCCCATAAAAAGAAAGCTCGAATGGCGCGGACGCGCTCCGATTTCTTGACTAGAGGTACTTTTGCCGATGGGGAGGGGGATACAGAGGAAGATGATTACGATGACATTATTGAGCCCCTTCTCTCCCTTGACCAAGCTTCTCACTCTGAGCTAGGGCCTGCACCCAGCCTGGGTCAGGCCTCTCACAGTGACTCCGAAATGGTAATTTTATAGCAATATAAGAAAAATAGGCAACAAGCAAATCTGATGGAAATAGTCTTTGCTAATCTAAAGCTAACCTTCACAGCTTCTTCTCCATATAATGGTTTGTACGTGGGAAACCTCAGTGAACACAGCAACTAAAGCTAAACCTTAATTCGACAGGACTTGGATTAAGGGCACTTTAGCAGTATATGTCAGTTAAATCATAAATTAGGCAAAAAATATTAGAATTATTTAACTTAGCACTAACATAGAAGTTTTCTGGGTTTTATCTTAAAAGTTTCTAGAACAAGAGCCTCAAACTTTTTTTGTAAAGGGCCAGATACTAAATATTTCAGATTCTATGGATCATACAGTCTCTGCTGGAACTAGTTAACTCTACTATTGTAGAATGGAAATCGCCGTAGGCAAGTGAACAAAGGTGCATGGCTGTGTTCCAATAAAACTATTTACAAACAGGCAATGGGCTTTATTTTACCTGCTAGCCCTAGCTTCCTGATCTCTCTGTGTTCTAGTGAATAGAATATATGTTAAACAATCCAGTAGCTTTTAACTGAAATAGTATTCTCTCTCTCTCTCTTTTTTTTTTTTTTTGCATTTAAACCTGCTTCCCCTCTGCATTTTTTAGTAATAAAAAATAAACATGAATTTTTTTAAAATTTAATGAGAAATGCCAAAAATATCTTTCTGGACCAACCCAGCCAACTAAAAAAGGCTGTAGATAATGTGAATTTATATTAATCACAAAGTATAACATTAACATTATGTTTAAATAAAGCTGCAAAAATAAAATAGCTTTATTATCATATCTCAGCCCAAATTAGGTACATATAGTTTGATAAATTTGAGTGTATTTATGGATATAAAGTGTTTGATTTTGGAATTGGCCTGGAAAATACAGTAGGAGTACCCTGTATGCCTACTGTGTACTAAATGTTATCACTGAGGAAGTAGAGTGATATGCATTTTATTTACATGCATATTCTTAATTAAGTTTAGTCTCTAATGTTCTTCT
The DNA here is from genome assembly GCF_019923935.1 of Bubalus bubalis. Lineage (NCBI taxonomy): Eukaryota > Metazoa > Chordata > Mammalia > Artiodactyla > Bovidae > Bubalus > Bubalus bubalis. The sequence continues at coordinate 84,118,307 of NC_059167.1, forward strand.
GTAGTATCTGTTCATTACGGGAGGAACATTTTAGGGTGGTCTTCTTTTGACTCATTAAATATTTTATCAATATTCAAAGAATTATTTTAAGCTGTTTGGGGGCTTCTCTGGTGACTCAGATGGTAAAGAATCTGCCTGTCATGTGGGAGACACAGGTTTGTTCCCTGGGGTGGGAAGATCCCCTGAAGAAAAGAATGTCTACCCGCTCCAGTATTCTTGCCTGGAGAGTTCTATGGACAGAGGAGCCTGGCGGGCTCATGGGGTCGCAGAGTCAGACACAACTGAGCAACTAACACTTTCACTTTTTTTTTTTTAACTTTCAGGCTATTTGTGCCAAAGACCTAGTTAATTAAAATTATCGTTAAGTTCCAGAATATTCTCATTGTCTTTATCTTTTGTTGGAGATAGACCCAGTTTTTAAATGATAATATGGATATTCTAAGGAAGAAAAAATAAAATAACCAACAAAAATAGAAAAATGCACAGCCAGTTATCTAATTAGACTAATGAATCATTACCCTGAACCAAATGGTAAAAGTTGCTCAGCCTGTATGTTCATTAATATATCAAGTTAGAATCAAAGACTTCTCTTCAGTGTAGGAATAAATAACTCCACTTTGGAGATGGCCCTGTTTTTGAGTTATAATTATTGAAACGTATTCTATCATATGCTTAGTTGGTTGAAGATGAAATTATGTAATGGAGCAAACTAATTTTAATGAAAAAACACTGCTATATATTTCTAGTATAAATAGGGAACATACTTAAATTATGCTCCAGTTTTTATTAGTTGAAGAATTTGGCATTTGTAATTGCTATTTTGTTCCTGAGAGTTTCCTTTGGTACAAACCTCAGTTCTTTTGGTGGTAGAATTCTTTCTGAGAACTCTTATTGAGATGAACCAGGAAGCTGGGCTTTCTGCTTGGAGCATTCAGCCCCTCTAAGGGTTCTATCTGGCAGCCTTTGCCTGGGACTCTGTTCACCTGCTTGACAGTCACCGCATGCCAGTAGTTGTAGAGCGCCCTCCTGCACAGTGTGGTAGTCATCTCTCCAGCTTCCTCCCTGTCCTTGTGTTTCATCACTAGCTATTTTAGGAATAGGTTGTGGTGTTTGTTTCTGGTGGACACTTGCATGAAGAAGCTTTGCTTTCTCTAGACTATGCTGACAGATACTTATCGGGGTTGGGGGTGGGAAGGGTAGGGACAGTTTTAAAGTATGTTTCTGTTTATCTGAAAATATGCCATGTTCTAATGTTATCTGATATTGTGAAAATGAAGACTAATTATTTCTAACTGGAATCTACTGAATTATCAAATTCTGAATATCTTCAGGGTTGTAAATGGTATGATTTTTTAAAAAAAGCTGGATAGTTTTTTTTTTTTTCCTGGACAAAGTGACTTAGTAACTCTGACATTTGCTAAGAAGTGTGTCATTCCTCAAGGAAGCCATCAACTGACCTTTCCATTGTGAAATAACTGATCCTAATGAGATAGAAACAGTTAGATATGAATTCCTTCAAGGGGATTTGATAAGCATTACCTCTGGAGTTGACAAATCGGTAATTAGTTGTTACCTGCAATGAAGGCGTGGAAGTGAGAGTGGTAGTTTCCGTCTTTAAGACCTTGGTTTTTTTCCCCTACTTGTAACTCTGCCATTTGAATAACTGTTTAGTCTCTGTATGCTGCTTTCACTTAGTTTTTAAACACACCATGTTGGTTTTTACCCAAGAACAACATGTTCTGCTAAGCAGCATTTTAAAGATAGCTTTCATATAGCTTTTTATTTAGTCTCTGAATCTTGTGGATGGTGAGTTAATAAAATCATTTCTGCCCCTTATTTGTAGGATTGATATAGGTAACAGAGTTTTCTCTGTATACTTTCTTCTGCCATTCCCTACACTTACGGCAGTCATCTCCATGGGTCTGACTTTATCTCCTGTATGATAAAACTGAGTTTTCATTTTCATTCTTCAATACAGAAGAATTACTGTACTTCTTACCTTCCTATTTCTGTTTGCATTTCTCTGAGATACTCTTCACTTCTTATCTGTGTTGAATTTTCCTTCTCTTACTCCGCAGAAAACCGCCAGGAAAAAAACCCATTGATCAAGCACGGCTAAGTCTGTTAGCTTATTTTACAGTAAGGGGAAAGCCATGTCGAATAGGTCTTAGAAATTTTTCAGAAAGGGGAAGTCAGGAAAGGATATTTATAATATTTTAGGACCTAGGCTAGTGATTTTGAGGTGAGTGTTGCAAGTTGGGGGCTTCCCAGGTGGCTCAGACGGTAAAGTGTCTGTCTGCAATGCAGGAGACCCGGGTTCGATACCTGTTGGGAAGATCCCCTGGAGAAGGAAATGGCAAGTTGGAAAACTGGTGAATTGAACAGTTTATGGCATAAAAAGTTTAGATTGGTGGCCCCAGGACAGCAGCTTATTGCATACACTTAGTATTTATTTATTTTTTAGCATACTGTTTTCTATTTTATTTTGTTTAATTTCTTCAAGTCTGTTAGGGCTCTCTGGTTTTCAGTTTTGTTATTCAGATTTTCATTAATTTTTTTTTTTTTGCCCCCCTTTGGCTGTACCTCTCAGCTTACAGGATCTTAGTTCCCTGAACAGAACTTGAACCCCTGACCATGGAGTGAGATCCTAACCACTAGGCCACCAGGGAACTCCCTACACTCAGTATTTATATATGTATTTTATTCCCCCCAAAAAAGTCAGAGGACAAGTCATAGCATTGCCATTTTCTGCTGTTTGCTTAGGTAGAATTTTCCTATGAAACTATCTGGGATTGGTACTTTTTTGTAGCATAAGTTCCTCTATTTCTTCTAGGAGAATTAGCCTTTAAAGCTTTCTGTCTAATAAGGCCAATTTTGGCAACTAGTTTTTTCCATTTTATCGTTCAGATTTACTTGCTTAGAGGTCTATAAAGTAGTCTCATGATTTAAAAAAGTCCTGTTTCAGTGGTTATTTTCCTTTTGTCAGTTCTTATTTCATAGATTTTTTTTTACCTAGTTATTTGTCTATTTTGTTAATTTTTTCCAGGGTAACAGGATCTGGTTTTATTTATTATATTCCCTATTTTTTTCATTCTCCACTGATTTGTGTTTTTACCTTATGTTTATTATTTATTATATTTTCTTTTGGTTTACTTTCTTATTTTTCTAGTCTTTGAGTGGATAATTTAATTCATTTATTTTTATTGATACAGGTTTTTAAGGCTATGAATTCTCCTCTGATCACACTTCAGATGTATCTCATTTATTTTAATGTGTAAAGGATTTATTGTTTTTAAGAAAATCTGTAATTTTAGTTTATATTTCTTTTTTTACCTGAAACTTGTTTAATAAAATTTTTTTTTAGTTTTCAGATGAAGAGCCTTTTTGTTTTTAAATCTTTGTTAGTTTCTAGTTTTATTGTATTCTGATGAAAGACTATTTATAATGCTTCTGTTTGATCAAATTTATTGGTACTTTCTTTGTTACTTAGAATATGATCAGTTTTTATGAATGTTCCATGTACATTTTTTAAATTGAAATATATATGATTGCAATATTATGTTACTTTCAGATATACTATGTAATGATTTAGCACTTGCCTACATTTTGAAATGATCACCATAATCAGTTTAGAGTCATCAGTCCCCATACAAGGTTATTATAATACTGCTGACCATATTCCTTATGCTCTATACACATACCCATGACTTGTTTATTATTGAACTGGAGGTTTGTACCTCTTACTCGCAAAACCTACACCTCTTCTGCCCACCTCTCCTTCCCCCTACTCCCTTCTGGCAACCACCCATTTGTTCTTTGTATGCATGAGTCCTTTTTCATTTTGTTTTTGTTTTTTAGAATCCACATGTGAGAACATGCACTTTTTGTCTTTGTCTTTGACTTACTTCACTTAGTAGAATTCCCTCTAGATCCATACATGTTGGCTCAAATGACAAGAATTCATTTTTATGGCTTAGAAATATTCCACACATATATGTGTGTGTTTATATATATACCACATCTTTTTTATCCAGTCTTCTATTGGTGAGCACTCTGCTACTTCTATAACTTGGTCATCATAAATAATGCTGCAATGGACATTGGAGTGCATATATCTTATATTAGTGGTTTTTTTCCTTGGGATAAATACCCAGAAGTGGAATTTCTGGATCATAACATAATTCCGTTTTTAAATTTCTGCGGAACTTCCATACTGTTTTCCATGGTGGCCATACCAATTTACATTCCCACTAATAGTGAATGAGGGTTCTCTTCTATCCATATCCTTGCCAGCACTTGTTACTTGTTGAATGTGTGTTTGATAAGTTGTATTCTCTATTCAGAGTGTAAAATTTCAGTATACATCCATAATCTCTACTTTACTGATAATGTTATTTGTCTTCTATATCCTTATTATTTTTTATCTGTCTTATATCAGATGCATGTTAATATCATTCCTGTTACTCATTGTGAATTGTACCTTTTAGTATTAAAAAGTGTCCTTTGTCAGCTTCCATGTTTTTTTGCTTGAATTCTACATTAGTAATATCACAGCCTCCGTTTTCTTATTCTTTCCATTTGCCTAGAATACTGTTGTTTGTCCTTTTAACTTTAGCCTGTCTGAATCCTTTTGTTTAGAGGTGTGTTTTTTATACAGTATAGTTGGCCCCTGATTTGTGAGCCAAAGTAAAAAATCTTTCCCTTACTAGGTGAGTTAAATCTATTCATGTTTATTGATGAAAGTGAGAGATTAATTCTCAACTTGCAATTAATTTTGTTATGATCATGTTATGTTAAATTTGCTGTGTTCATTTTTTTTCTCTTTTATTTTTTTAAATTTCTTTTGATGTTTAGCAAACATTGTGGTCTTGTTCTGTTGATTGTTTTCTTTTATGTGTAACTTTAAAAAATGCCTTTAATATTTTAAAATTTAATCAATAATACTCTAATTAGTCATTTTTAAATGCGTAATGTTCTTACCTATTGTGACACAACTATTGGTGAATTATTCTAGTCTCTATTCCCTTCTACTCCTGTTTTTTTAAGCTTTTATTCCTACTTTGTCAGAATATGTAATTTTGTATACAATTCTTTCACCATATTCCCAGCTTTGTTTTTGTCTTAGATCTACTATTAAATGTATTAAATTATCACTTCAAATATTTTGCAGAAGTTTCCCTGTTTATCTCTTGGTTGGACGAAGCTCTTCCCTTAGGTTACTCAAAGGGCCAACAATATGGAATTCCCTGAGATCTTTCTGTGGCCTTGATATTTGAAGGGACATCTTGGCTACATATAAAGTCCTTGATTCATATTTTCTTTTTCTGAGTTATTTGAAAATGCTATTTTGTTATTGTCTTACTTTGTCTGTTATTGTTGGTAAGTCTATTGCCAGTCTAAATCTCTTGCCCTTATAAGTTATTTGATCTTTTTACTTGCAGACCTTGAGAATTTTTTCTTTAAAGTTTAGGCTATGTCTTTAAGTTGATAACTACTGATTAATTATCCTGTATATCTAGATTTATCAGGTCCTGTATCTTTTGTCTCTGTCTTTAGATGGGTTTGATTTTTTTCTTACTTTTCCATTTGATATTCTTTTTTTTCCATTCACCCTACTTGATATTGTTTGCTAAATTGTCAGAAAACATGAGCTGGTATTTCCCATTTAGCATTTTTATTGACCCAAGTGCCCTTTACTTTGGATTACTGTTTGAATTTAATGGAATTTTTAGTAGGTTCTTTTATTTTAATGAATCTCTGAGTAATATGAATGTATTTTTGTATGTTTTTAATAGGTGTAATTCTCAAATAATTCTGTAATCTGAGTTTTAATTACAGTACTATGATAATAATTACTTGGCTTTAAAGTCTTTACATATGTAATTATTACAGACATCACAGCGGTTTTCTTCAGTTGATGAAGAAGCAAAGCTTCATAAGACCATGTCTCAAGGAGAGATTACGAAGTTGGCAGTGAGACAGAAGGCTTCAGATTCAGATATAAGGTATAAAGCATACACTGAAAGTTAATAGGGGTAATATAATTTTATTTACTAATAGACTATAGCTAAATACTGAGCATCTGTATAAAAGCATAATTCATAAATCTATTCATCAATAGATTTAGAAAGTTTTGAAATTCATTTTTCAGCAAATACTAAGCACCTACTCTGACAGAAACAAACAGTTCAGATATATATAATAAACTTTGTCTTTTTATATGTTAGCACTGTGATTTGGGCAAAATCGTTCTTTTTTTTTTTTTGGCCACACTGTTTGGCCTGTGAAATCTTAGTTCCCTGACCAGGGATCAAACTCATACCCCCATGCAGTGGAAGTGCAGTCTTAACCACTAGACCACCAGGGAAGCCCCAGGGCAAAGTCTTAACATCATTAATAATGACTTAGGATTTTGGTTGTAAAGAAAAGACATTAGATGAGATGAGAGTATTTCATCTGAAATATAAATAAACTGAAAATATTTCCCAGTTTTGGACTTGAATTCTGCTCTGACTTAAGTGTTTTACAAATGGAACTGGAAAAAGCTTTCAGGAAATAACTGTTCTTTTTAGGAAAGTATATGAAGTTTGTATTTATCAAGAGTATGTCTTTGTGTCCCTTATTGCATTATGTAAGGCAGTTGGTTCCTCACTGATATGAGGTCTTCACTGATATTGAATATCACATTGAATATCTATCTGGTTCATAACCCTATTAAAGATCACTTTCTCAATGACTGTAGAGGCATAATCCAAGGTAACCCAAATCTAGAGCAGATTATGCTGGAGATGAAACTTTGAGAAACAATATATAACATAGTAGAAAAATATACAAGTGGAGATAGCAGATTAAATATACAAATTTAATTTCCATATCCTCCTAAAATAGCCTCTATAGGACAAAAGCAAAAAAGCAACAGGAGACAAAAATAATAAAAATGTGGAATCCAAAAGGTAAATAGACAAATTTTAAATGTCTTAATAGATAGGAGAAAGCTGAACCTTAAGCCAACTGAGAAAGAAGAATCTGACTGGCTGATCTTGCCCAACCCTAGCAGAAAATAGGAGATATATTTTCTGGAAAGGATAAAGCAAAAGATTTCTGCACTTAGAGGTAACCAGATATACTTGAGGATTGAGGTGCATATTTGGAACCAGGGGGATTTTATGAATGTTTACATACTGAATGTTAAGATCCCTCAGATTTTATTCTGTATTCAGCTCCCATGTTTCACATAACCTCTAAGCAGATGATTCAAAGAGTCTTTGGGACTTTGGTCCAACCCTCAAGAAAAGACCTAAAGATATTGGTATCAGCCAGATACCCTGCAAGGGCAACCACGGTTTGGAAGCCCCACCAATGCACACTAGAACTTTCAGGCATGTGAAAGTGAAAGTCGCTCAGTTGTGTCCAACTGTTTGTGATCCCATGGACTACAGACCATGGAATTCTCCAGGCTAGAATACTGGAGTGGGTAGCCTTTCCCTTCTCCAGGGGACCTTCCCAACCCAGGGATCAAACCCAGGTCTCCCACATTGCAGGCGGATTCTTCACCGGCTGAGCCACAAGGGAAGCGGTTCCGAGCATGATCACCACACATTGAGGAGCCATCTTAAATGAAAGAAACTAAAATTAATGTATAAAATATAACTTGGAAGAAATAAACTATACGGGGAAAGAAAACTTCAAGACAGATACATAAAACTATCAATAGATCTTCTGCATAAAGAAATACAACTATATTCATGAAATTAGAATAGTCGAAAGGGAAACATCCATAATAAAAAAAGAGCATTTGAAAATTGAAACTACAATAGCATAAAGAAGTCCAAAGCATGAGAAAGAAAGTTGATATCTGTCAGAAATTTGAACAAAAAGACAAAGGGAGAGAAGAGGCAAGAAAAGAGAAGAAAATTAGAGAAGCAGTTTAGGACATCCAGTGACCCACTTGTAAGAACTCTGGAAAGATAGGACAAAGAATATGGACAGGAGCAAATCATTAATAAATTCAGGTAAATGTCACAGAATTGAAGGACCTGAGCTTCTAGATTGACAAGGCTCAACATAATGAATGAAAATAGACCCATACCAAAAGACATGTCATCATAAAATAGTGGAGACAAAAGAAATCTCCATTATGATCCTGAAAGTAGCTTTACAAATGATGGTTGTACAGCATTCACAGAGGGAACCATGCTAGATTAGAGCAGGTTAGAAGGCTCTGGGAAAGATTTAAGAACATGGAACTGATGGAGTACCTAACTGTGTTTCAACATATTGAGAGGAGATATTCATAAATGGGGAAACACTTGGAGGTGAATTGAATGTAGAAAAAAGAGCAAATATAAAATAAAATATTAACTCTAAAAAATGAGTTATATAGGGTATATGCCTCAGTTGTGAATATTACTTACATAGTAAAAAAAGGTGAATACTACTAAAAAAAAAAAACTGTATATTGACCTAACTAAAATTACAATATTCTGTTGGAGGGGGATGTCTGTGTTTATGGAGGGTATAGAACTGGAGTGTTGGAATGTGCTTAATTTATTACCTGTGGTCACAAGTATGATAGCAGTATAAGTTTGGTGAATATTAAAAGAACCATTTAAGTAAATTCTAAAGGGTTGTTTAGGCATCAGAAAAGGGATAAGAATAGCAGGGGGAAAGCTCTATCATTTGTAATAAGCTTTGTGGAACAATTTCTTTTCATACCATATAGATGTACAAGTTTAGTAATATGCTATTAAAAAAAAAAAAAAGAGGGCACCATGAATAAAAGAAAATTGACTTCCAAAGCAGATAGACCTGATTTTAACTTCTGTCTCTATCAGCCCTCTGAGCCTCAGGTTGTTCATGTGTGGTTAGGATAAAAATACTTATTTATCATGGCAGTTGTGAAAAGTAGTCATTGTAAGTAAGGCCCGGTGCCTGGCTTCTAGAAGATGCTCAAAAATTTTTTCTTTTTTGGTAGACAAACATACAAAGGAACCAACACTAAATGTACAAGTAAGCCTCCTAGTACAGAGTTAGGATACATGGGTTATCCTAACTCTTGTTAGGAAACAAGGGGAGAAGAAAACTACCAGTGAAACCTGATACTCACTCAGAGGTTTCAAGCTGTTATTGTCTCAGGATATTTCTTGGATGCATGTGATGGGAGAGAGTATGTAAGTGCTAAGAATGAGGCAATGTTGCATAGTAGGTATGATCCTCCACTTTGTCACTCACTGGCTGTGTAACCTTGGGAAAGTCACCTAATATTTAAACCACCAGTTTTTCACCTGAAAACTGTTTATGGTTTGAATGTAAATTTGTTGTTATAGGTATTTAAGGTAACTCTATACAAGTACTTATGCCTGGAGCATAAGTACCTATATCATAATAACTAATATGATTATATGATAATAACACATATAAATGGTGGTTTTAGTTAACATCTCTGGCTCTCATTTCTGTTTTCAAGATGAGGAGACTCATTTACTTTCCAGATGAAGTTTAACTGTACAATTGAAGATTAAATATGACTTAAGCTTAACTGTGAAGGTTAAATGAATTAATTCATATGAAAGTTGTTTATGTAATTTAAAGTGATATACAAATAATGTCAATAGGACATGCTGATTGCCATTTTTACTTTTTTTTTCTTTTTGCTAAACAGACCTCAGAGAGCTAAGATGAGATTCTGGGCCAAAGGGAAACAAGGAGAGAAGAAGACTACCAGAGTGAAACCTGATACTCACTCAGAGGTTTCAGCACTCTTTGCTGGCTCAAATATGATTCCAGCTCATCAGTTTCCAGATGGTAAAAATGGACAAAGGGTGGAGATTGTCTTCATAATTTGTTTACTCATTCTGAAAGTTTTCTATCCCTCTAGTATTTGTAACAGTAATCCTCTTGGCAAGATATTCTATTGAGATAGGACCAAGATTGTTAAATCCTTCCTTAACTAAAAGATAATTATAGAATTATATTTTACCTATAAGAGTAGTTTCAAGGAAATACGGCACCAAAACAATGAAGTAACAACTTCAAGAATAATTGTGAATCTTTGATTAGCTTCAGTTTTCTAAAGTGTAAAAATTTAGCCACCATTCATTCACCTAACAAGTATATATTCCTGCTGCTGCTGCTGCTAAGTCACGCCTGTCGTGTCCGACTCTGTGTGACCCCATAGATGGCGGCCCACCAGGCTCCCCCATCCCTGGGATTCTCCAAGCAAGAACACTGGAGTGGGTTGCCATTTCCTTCTCCAATGCATGAAAGTGAAAAGTGAAACTGAAGTTACTCATTCGTGTCCGACTCTTAGCAACCCCATGGACTGCAGCCTATCAGACTCCTCTGTCCATGGAATTTTCCAGGCAAAAGTACAGGAGTGGGTTGCCATTGCCTTTTCCATATATATATTCCTAGTAAAAATTAATAAGATAGCAGCAGCTAATATTTGATTGTTTACTATGAAAAAGGCACTGTGCTAAGCATTTTGGTTGTATTGACTCGATCCTCACAGCCATTTTTTGAGGTTGGTATGATATTTTTCCCACTTTACAAATGAGAAAGCTGAGGCACAGAGAAGTTATTTGCTTATACACGTATAGCAGTTGTTAGAGCTGAGATCTGAATTCAGGCGAACTGGCTCTAGAGTCCGTATTCTTAACTGTTGTGCTAAAAGATCTACTGTATGTCAATTGCTAGGACTTTATAATGGTAGCTGTTATTTTAATTTTGGGGCATCAATCATAGCACATAACAAGTACCCAATAGTTAGTTCATCTGTTGATATGGTTTCTCTAAATGCTAGAATTACTGACTCTCCAAGGATTGCAGTAATCCCAACATTTGAAGATTAGCCCTTTCTCTCCAAGGCCTTTGCTTAAGTATGTATGAGCGTTTTTAATTACTATGTAAAGATGCCAGCTATCTTCAATAGGGGGGATATATATCAGAGGTGGTTATGTGATAATGAGTGGGTAAAATACCAATGAGTGGGTGAAATGTCAGTATTGAATAAAACAGAAATAGGCCCTAGGAAGAAAATTATTATCTCTAAGTAGAAATAGAACAGACCAAGTTAAAATAAGTAAACAAAACTTGTCACATCTAGGCTAAGATAAAAATAAAGGGACAGAGGGTAAGATAAGATAAAGGGAGGAAAGATGATCAAGTTTCATAGAGGCATGGATCAACCATAGCGGAAGCACCTGTGTGTCAGAGGGGAAAACTGGTAGACGTTTAATTAGAATCCTGTTTTTCTGTCTTGTGACTCTGCTCCTATCAGTTTGCAAACTGATATGGATAAAACCAGTAGTAAATTAAGTGAATTCTACAAGTTCAGTTTGGAAAATTTGAAATTCCTACGAGGATCCATTTCTTACGTTTTATCTGTTTTATAGTAGTCATTCTAAATTTTTCATTTTTCACAGTTATATTCTCTACTGCTTATTTCCAAGAAGGAATTAGGAAATTCTTTGAGTGTTTGCTTAATAAGGATACATGTATAAAAATTAAAATTGTACCTTTTTATTTATCTTTGAGTAAAAATTTATTAAGGTAGCCCTTGTATTTAAGGCTGATCTAGTATTATAGACAGTTTCTTTAGTAACCATTATTTCTTTTAGTATAAAGAAAGATATTGTTTGTTAAATGAAATAATTAGATACTTGTATATCTAGGTTATATAATGGAATTAATATTAGTTGACACCAGTTTGAATATACTTGTATCCTCTCTATATCTTCATATTTTTTATTCTGGTGCCATATCTGAAATTTAGTTTGTCTCATTTCCTGCCTATTGTGGCATTTAGCATATGGAAGGCTACTTGTTTCCCTTTATTATCAGAATTAAGCTTTTAGATGGAATGAGTATATACCATTGGCCAGAAGATAAGGTAAATATGTGTGAGAAAAACAGGTATGTGAAATGGGACCAACATTCTTATCAAGCCCCAGGTAGGCATTTGTGCCAGGTACACTGGCAAATCCAGTGTAGTTCTAGATTCCAGTGGACTACATGGAACCAAAGTTCCCTGGTGTAAACAATTGCGGAAAAATTTTGTTGTGTTTTCCAATATTATATACAAAACTGGTTCAGTCCAGGAATTGTCTGAGAAATTAATACAATTTTGAGGGAAGTATGCATATGAAAGAAAATCCTAAATGGTAAAGAGACCTAAGCAGAAGTGAACCAATTGAGTTACCTTGCTCCCTAAATAGAGGTTGCCAGGCTAACACCAGATATTGTCACTGAAACATTTATGGCTTTAGACCCCAGTAAAGAAATAATACTAATTATCAAGCTTCACTGATTTGTTGGGTTTGTATAAGCTGGTTGTTCTTTCAAACAGATGTAGTAAAGCTCGGACTGGGTTAGCAGTCAACATTGAACATCCTAGTGTGATTGTGTACGCCTCACTTCTTTGGGACTGAGATCTTTGGAATCCAGGCTTCAGTTGTATACAACACTTCCATCCAGGTTTTCAGTATCAGACCTCATCTCTTCGGGACACCTGATAGCATTTCCCATTGGAAAGTGATAATTCTTAAATAAATATCAGTACAAATGTACAATCTGGATTTATTGCCTAACAGTCTGACCCCAAACATTAATGTTACTTTTCAGGTGTTTACTTATTTCCTTTAGTGACTTACTAAAGGAACTTGAAAAGAAGGTGTGGAGGTTTCAATATTTTTACTAAAAAAAATTTTTTTTGGATGCTCTATCTTGGTTTACAGAATTATCTCATAATCACCCAACACCTCCTTTGAGTCCAGAATTGCCTGGGAGTTGCCGAAAGGAATTCAAAGAGAACAAAGAGCCTTCTCCAAAGGCAAGGCGCAAGCGAAGTGTGAAGATCAGCAGTGTGGCTTTGGAGTCTGTGCACTGGCAAAATGACTCTGTCCAGATTATAGCAAGTGCCAGTGATTTAAAAAGCATGGATGAATTTCTTCTGAAAAAGGTATTCAGGCCCCTAAGCAGCTTTGACTGTGGAATGCTTGTATATCAGGATATGCCCCCTAAAGTATGTAAGTTAGAAGGTCTGTTTCTTTATCAGAAATGTGCAAATCATAGGATATGCCTGAGTCAGACTGGGTAGACAGGATTTAAGGTTTTAGGCTTTGCTTTTGACTTCACTTTCACTGTAACTGTCATGTTGCATTCCATATGTTAAGGTGAGGTTTGTCATTATACACTTTGAGTTGTTTTCCTGGTAGCAAAACAATTGAATTATACAATATTAGAAGAGACCTTAGAAATTATCTCATAGTAATAAAACTTTGGCTGTCTAGTCATGTTTTTATCTGGGTCCCATGATAATTTGTCCTTTTAGGATGGTCATTGTTGAAGAAACAATATGTGTCCAGTGTGGCATTCACTTCTTTTCAATTTAGTTGATTGTGTACAAAAACTCTTTCTGTGGTCCTCAGATGAATGACCTAGATAATGAAGACAGCAAGAAAGACACACTAGTGGATGTTGTATTCAAGAAAGCCCTGAAAGAGTTTCGGCAGAATATCTTCAGCTTTTATTCATCTGCATTGGCGGTAAGTTGGACTGTGTCAGGAGACATTCAGAAGTTCAAAATATGAAAAATTTGACAACGCCATAAAAATAATACAGGGCCATGTTCAATTAGAGATTTCTCCAGTGTCTTCTTTTAGTTTTAGGGATAGATATGGAAAAGCATACTGATTGACCTCTGATTAATAATACCCTTTAATTTCCTTGAGCAGCCTTTTCCCCCTCTTAGGGGTATATTTTCATCTTCTTAGGATATTAAATTCAAATACTCTAGCTATGATTATTTTTCACTCAGTGGCGCTCTATTTTTGACCTCTTGTGATCCTTTTAGCTCTGGCTCCAGCTTCTAATTCTCATTTATGTTGAAATTATTATACTTTTTTATCCCGTGGAATTAGAGCAGTTTCAGATGTTTCATAATCTCTATGTGTGAGTTTTTTTCACTTTTACTTTACCTTGAAATGGCAAACCCACTCCAGTATTCTTGCCTAGAAAATCCCATGGATGGAGGAGCCTGGTGGACTACAGTCCATGGGGTCGCAAAGAGTTGGACACGACTGAGCGACTTCACTTTCACTTTCATGCTTTCATATTATGTTAATGTTTTAGAAAATTTATTCTTGGTGCTAAAGTATATGGAGATCAGTCCTGGGTTTTCTTTGGAAGGACTGATACTAAAGCTGAAACTCCAATACTTTGGCCTCCTTATGTGAAGAGTTGACTCATTGGAAAAGACTCTGATGCTGGGAGCGATTGGGGGCAGGAGGAGAAGGGGACGACAGAGGACGAGATGGCTGGATAGCATCACCAACTCGATGGACATGAGTTTGGGTGAACTCCAGGAGTTGGTGATGGACAGGGAGGCCTGGCATGCTGCAGTTCATGGGGTCTCAAAGAGTCGGACATGACTGAGCGACTGAACTGAACTGAACTGAACTGAACTGAAAGTATATAGTAACTAATGCTTTTGATCTATAGAATATTAGTATTTCTTGATTTGTCATGTTTATTCTATAAAAAATAATTTGTATTTAATTGATTTTTCTTTGTTCAACCTATAATTTTTTGTGAAAAGTGAGAGAACTTTTCTGTGTATCTTCCACTCAGTATATGGGTTTTTGGCCTTTTGCAAGTAGAAACCAGACAGTCTTAGAGAGCAGTAATTTCATGACCATAATAATTAGACTATGGCAAATAAATAGGTTTGGGTAGGGACAATATTGGCCATATTTTTCCAATCCTGCCAACTACTTATGCCTCACACCTATATTTTCTAGATTAGGGATCAGTGTACTTTGAATCACATAGGAAGGACCAACATTATAAACTGGAGCTTGATAGTGGTTTTATAATCTTGGATTAAAGAGATTCAACCTCTAATTCTGAGGAAGTGAAAGAGAAATAAATTTTAAATGTATATAGCATGTTTTGGTCACTTAAATGCTATTTTTCTTTCTCATGGAGAGTCTACACCTCATTTAAATTTAAAAGGAATTCCATGTAGATCCCATTGCAAGAAATATAGTGTTTTTTAAGGCATGTCATTCTTCTTTGGAAAAATGAAAAAGTAAAGTTAGCTAAGTAAAGTTAGTAAAATTTACCTAATGTTTCACTAGGCAAGAATTCAGGTATTCACTTTTAAGGCAGAACTATCTAAATAAGGTTCATTTCTGGAGAGATAGGTAATTAAGAGGTATGCAAATAATCTTCATACCTTAGGACTTCCCTGGTGGCTTAGATGGTAAAGCGTCAGCCTACAATGTGGGAGACCTGGGTTCAGTCCCTGGGTCAGGAAGATCCTCTGGAGAAGGAAATGGCAACCCACTCCAGTACTCTTGCCTGGAAAATCCTGTGGACTGAGAAGCCTGGTAGGCTCTAGTCCCTGGGGTCGCAAAGAGTTGGACACGACTGAGCGACTAAACTTTCAAATACAGTTTAAAAGCCAGGTTTATGGGAGAAATTCCCAAGACTTTCTCCAATTATTACATTGTTTAAACTATTAGATATTTTATTAAAATGTAGCAGGTTTTATTCTGCAAACATTCCATAGCAGAGTGGGAGTTTACAAATACCACATGACCTGATGGGCATGCCCATTAGAAAGTACAATCTTTATTCAAAATACTACCCAATGAAAATTTAATCAGTCTTCTCTATATAAAGAATTTTTTCTTAAAACCTTATTTTTCTTATTGTTTATTAGGTAGATGATGGGAAAAGCATACGATATAAAGACCTCTACGCACTGTTTGAACAGATTTTGGAAAAGACCATGAGGCTTGAGCAGCGAGATTGGAGTGAGTCTCCAGTCAGAGTTTGGGTTAACACTTTTAAAGTGTTTTTAGATGAATATATGAATGAATTCAAGACTTTGGAATACATACCCACAAAGGTAAAATATATTTTGATTTCTAAAAGAATTCAATTATGAATTCCTCTTAAGAGTCTAGGACATCTAGTATTTGAGAAAAGCACTGCAGTGAACATGTCAGCTTTGCACTACTTCAGATCCAGCAAACGCCATTCTCTCTTACAAGTTGATCTTGTAAGAGAGACTGTATTATCTAAGCCTTCTTCAATTAATACATTTTTCACTGAATTAAAATATAATGTTGTTAAAAATGCTATTGCTCTAAGATTATACCCTCAGCTTTGCTAGAGGTCAGTACGTGAATTTCATTTTGAAAAATAGTGGTTTTCATCATTTCATTGTATCATCTCGAGACTTTTATGTAAGGACCCACAAATTTCTCCTTGAATTAGGTTTTAGAAAAGAAGTAAGAAAGTATATTAGTCTTTATTATATCACGGTTTCTGTATTTCTTTCCCACCAGGTGCCAAAAACAGAGAGAAAGAAAAGAAGGAAAAAAGAATCTGATTTAGTAAGTTGTAATCTGTTTTTTTGCCCTGTGTTATAAAGTAATTTTTAGACTAGCAGTCTGAAGTAAATCATACAGTATTTCTCTAGGTGTATTTAAGGAATAAGTTTATCAGATGTCTAAGGGGGCAATCTTTTATGCCTTTACAAAAATTTAGAATGACAAATATGTCTTGAATTCCTTGACTTGACTTGTTATTAATGATGGCTTCCTAAAATGGCAGAAAACTGAAATGTTTACTCATGAAAGTTACAAACAAATATGACCCTTTTGCAGAAGTAGGGACTGGGAAGACACTTTTTTAGGAGCTCTCTCTCTGTTGTAAAGAATATGAGGACTATTTAGGATTTTACAAAGATAAGTCCTTCTAATTCAAAAGACATTCCCAAAGGCATTTGAGTATATTTTATCATTGTTCATGTTCTTATCTTTTGTATTATCTCTATTACATACTTTATCATAATCTCTGTAATTAAGAGGATGTGTTAAGCCCCAGAGGAGCCCAGAATCTGCTAGTGAAGGCAGGCATTTAAAAAATTACTAGTTTCAGATGCGATAAATATTATGGTAGAAATAGTACAAAGTGCTGTTGAAATACAAAGAGAATGAAGGAATACTTTACAGAAGAAAAGATATTTTTGCAGGTTCTTAACACGTGAGTAGTAGTTTAGACAAGCCGTGTCTAGCCAAAGGGAAAGAGTATGTTCAAAGACATGTGAATGAAAAACCTGGCATGTTGAGCCAGTAGCTTTAACAGGTTCAAGTATTGCGTGTTTATAGGGGAGCTAGAAAAGAAGGTAGAACTCTGGTAGGTATTCTGCCTTCAGAATATATCTAATATCTGACCATTTCACATTGCCTCCACTGCTATTACGGAGAAGGCAATAGAACCCCATTCCAGTGTTCTTGCCTGGAGAATCCCAGGGACGGGGGAGCCTGGTAGGCTTCCGTCTATGGGGTCGCACAGAGTCAGACATGACTGAAGCGACTTAGCAGCAGCAGCAGCCACTGCCATTAACAATAGTCTGATAATACTTGGTGAAAGTGAAAATGTTAGTCGCTCAGTCGTGTCCAACTCTTTGCAATCCTATGGACTGTAACCTGCCAGGCTCTTCTGTCCATGGAATTCTCCAGGCAAGAATAATGAAATAGATTGCTATTCCCTTCTCCAGGGGATCTTTCCATTCCAGGGGATAGAAGCCAGGTCTCCCATGTTGCAGGCAGATTCTTTACCATCTAAGCGACAGGGAGGTCCAATACACTATGTGTTGTGTTCTGATTGGTCTGCCTTCTTATATTAGTCTCCCCTTACAGTTTTCTAAATAATAGCCATAATGACCATTTAAAAACAGAAATCAGGTCATGCTCCTCCTCTACTCAGATCTCACAAGTTTAGCTTACAGTGTTACTCAGAATAAAACCCAGAGTTCTTACTGTCTATAAGACTTGACAACCTCTTGATCGTGACTTCTCTCAGCTTCATTTCCTCCCACTCCTCCCCCATTCCCTCTGCTTCAGCTGCATTTGCCGCCACCATCTTCTCTTCCTTCTTCTCTGGTTGTTTCCCTTCCTCCTCCTGTCGTCTTCGCTTTCCCCGGAAAATGTTAAACTTTAGGACCTACAGAACCTGGATTCACTCCTGCCACTGACAGATTCTAATCCTAGAATAGTTATTGTTAACCTTAAATTTATTAATAAATCGGGATTATAAATCATTCCATATCACTTGTAAACCAAATACTGAGGTTCTTTAGATCATTGCTTGTCACTTTTCCACTTTGTGTTTTAGAAGCATGATCTGATTCTGTTTTTAGCATAATCTTACTTCTTAAGAACCGAATCCTGAAAGTAGGGTATCTAAACCCTTTAGCCTGGCTTATTCTTATTCAGCGATAGAAGGTTTTCCAATGAGAAACCTTACACAACTTAATCCTTTTGAGACTCAATGTCCTCATGTATATAATAGGAGTATATACTATATAAAACAGGAGTAAATTAGCCATCTACCACTGAGAATTTTTGAGATTATATATGAAGGAAAGGGTAGGCAAGACAGAGAAATAGTAGGAAGGTGCCTGTTATTAACAGGTAGGGTTTAGGCCTTTTATGCATTTTAAGCCTTATAAGAGTAATCTTTTTCATGTCTATATGGGAGAGAACAATACCTGAAGATAGAAATGAGTAAAAGCATATGACATTTTTTAAAAAAGAAAATTCATTAATTCAACAGCTGTTATATTTCAGGGCCTGTGATAATTGCAGGTAATAGAAGGAAATATTAATAAATATATAAATAAATATTTATACTTAAGAGCATTCAAATTAAAGTAAACAACAGTGATTTTCTACTTTGTTCATCTATGAGCAAAACTAAAAATAAATTAGTTTCCTGGAAAGATAAATAAATATATAGATATTTTTCCAATACTGCAGATATGGGGTTTATTTGCATAACTTTCTTGGAGAAAGTACTTTAATGATGATATATTAAAAGCCTTAAAAATATTAAAAACAAAACCAAAAAAACTTTGACCCAGCAGTTCTGCATCTAGGAATTTATCCAGTGGATATATCAACTTTTTCATACTGACATGTACCCACTCTTTATTGAAGAGGAATTTGTGATAAATAAACAGAAAAGTGTGAAAGGTTCTTGAGATTAAAATTTTAAAAACCACTGCTTTTAATTTAACATGCTGATTCAGAGTTGTATAAGACAGCTCTTATATGTTTATAGTATTGTTTTCTGATTTTCATATAAGTTGGTCTTGTCTCTCTACTAGATTGTTAGCTTTTTGAAAGCAGGGATCAGATAGTTTACCTTTATTTTATTTCTCAGAAGATCATAATTCTCCTCCTGGAATATATGCCCAATGAAGACAACAAGGAATTGAAGGATTTCCTATTGCCTGACGTGTTAGGGCAGCATTTACTGTGTTGGCTTTGACATAAATAGCTGTATTTTTTCATTCAGGTAGAAGAGCACAATGGTCACATCTTTAAGGCCACCCAGTATAGCATCCCTACCTACTGTGAATACTGTTCTTCTTTGATATGGATCATGGACCGAGCCTCTGTTTGCAAATGTAAGTATGAAAAATCTTTGAGGAATGTTTTTAACCACTTGATATTTCTGTTTCCATGAGTTTAACATTAAGGAATAATTCACACTCCCTAATTCTTTAAACTCATCTCTCATTATACTCCTTTTCATCTGCTCTTTGTAGGCAAATAAGATATTTTGATGTTCTTTGGTCACTGTATTTGCAGCTCACTGTCTGAAATGTTCTTCTCCTAGATGTTAGTATGACTTACTACTTCAGTTAATTCATGTCTCCACTAGTATATTAGAGAGCTTTTTCTTTACTTTCCTGTCTAAAATGCTGCTCTGTCCTCCAGTTCTCCATCCCTTTACTCAGCTTTCCTAGTCTTTATACTTGGGGCTTCCCTGGTGGCTCAGATGGTAAAGAATCCCTCTGCAATGCAGGAGACCTACTTATCACCACCCAGAATGATACTAAGTATTCATTTCCTGTTTCTCTATCCCACTAGAATGTGTTCTGTGTAAGATCAAGAAACTGTCTCATACAGAAGTCTCTTCTGTATCACCAGGGCCTAGAACAGTTTTGGCATATTATAAGTTTTAGTAAATATCTACCGGGTAGTTGGACCTATATAGATGGATGGGTGAATTATTGAACAAATTCTTAGATTATAACTAGAAAGATACTTTATTTTACTATAATCCTTTCATCAGAACCTTTAAATCCTAGAATGTGAGTGGAGGTTTTTTTGAAGGTCCACTTGGTTCTGGCTTACAGAAAATCTTTAGCTTTCACTCCTTTCATTCCATATACATCTGCTCTGGTGCTTTTAATAATTCTGTGAAGCTTTGTTTACTAGTGGGCCAGAATCAAATGAAAGGGCTGGGTCCAGGATGATAGTAAGGATGAAAATCATGTTCATCATAGCAAAATCAGTGCCTGGATATTGCTAGATATGTTCACTTGTTCAATGATTCAATAGTGATTTTCCTTTAAAAAAAAAAAAACTATAGTGAGAGTAAAAATTATGGTGTAGTTTGCCATGTACTTGAATGTTTAATGTTAGCCTGGTTCCTGTAGGTTTCGTATAATTTTCTCTGTGATCTGAAACTGAAAAATAAAAAGAATATGCTTCTTTTATGACTTGGGTGGGCTTGCTTTGATTTCTTAATAGAATTAACTTTTTGTGTGGTAATGCTGGTGATTTTACCACTACAATTATATGGCCTTCCCTACTTGATCTTGGCTTTGAAAATCCCTCAAATCATGCTTTCGAAGCTCAAGAATATTCAGGTGTTGATTCGCAAGAGCCAGAGCTGGTATACCAAAATAACACAGGCCAAGCAAGTATTTTCTCAGGATTCTCCTCTCAGTGAGCCCTTACTGCTGCCTAGCCACCCTGTTATCTCCTGGTCCAAGAACTGATTTCTGCTCTGAACCTTTCATCTCATCTTTTCAGTCACTTCTGATGTTCTTTATGTTCTGGTTCCTCAGAGCTCTATTCTAGACCTTCTGAGAGAATAGATAAGGCCTTTCTTATAGCCTAATATGTTACCCGATTTGTTTTTGTTTTAGTATAGGTCTTTGATATTAATGCTTTTTTTAGCCACTGGAATGATTCTTAATAGGTATTTCTTGCGTTTTTCAGATCATAGAGCAAGTATAAGAGGGGAACATGAGCATTGGTTTGTGAATCAAACCAGGAAGATAGATAAATATTTTGCTGGGATATGGTAGGGACAAGAAGGAGGGGCAAGCAATCTTGAAAGAATAAAAAGCTTTTTCCCAGACAGTGGTTAGGATTTTTAGGTATGTTTTTCAGCTTCATTTTTCTAAATTGAATGAGTTAAGACCATTTTTTATTCTATTATGATACAAAATATATGATGCTATAGGAGTCTCAGACTTAAAGA
This sequence comes from Bubalus bubalis, assembly GCF_019923935.1. NCBI lineage: Eukaryota > Metazoa > Chordata > Mammalia > Artiodactyla > Bovidae > Bubalus > Bubalus bubalis. The sequence continues at coordinate 84,139,664 of NC_059167.1, forward strand.
AAAAAGTATGTTCAAAATAAAGCAGTAAACTTGTTAAGTTTTGCCACTAATATATAGACTTCTGAAAATGTTACATTTTTAACCTGTTTTTCAGTGTGCAAGTATGCTTGTCATAAGAAGTGCTGTCTGAAAACCACAGCCAAGTGTTCTAAAAAGGTAAGACGTTATTACCTATGAGTAATAAATAACAGGTCTGTTGGAGAATGGTGCAGGAGAAGGAAAGGACAAAAAAGGTCTTTTGTGCCTTGTGGAAAGAAATCAAAGCCTCTTTGATGATCTTATAGAGTAGTGGTTTTCAAACTTTTTGGCCACAAAATACTGTAAGAAATAAGTTTTATATCATAATCCTGCTTACACGTATAGAGGTATGTGTGTATGTATAACTGAATCGATTTTCCCAGAACTGTATTTACCTTTACTACATGGGAGCTGCTAACCTGATTTCACAACCAACAACTTATTAAAGCACTCTTTTTAAAGGTTTCCTGCTTTTTTTTTCTTTTTAAATTTTTTGGCCACATTATGTGGTATGTGGGATATTAGTTCCCTGACCAGGGACTGAACCCACTCTCCTGCATTGGAAGTGTTTAGTTTTAACCACTGGACTGCCAGGGAAGTTCTAAGGTTTCCTACTTTAAACACTCATAAGTGTTCCTATAAATTGTCTTGAAAGTGGCAGGCTACCGTTAAAGATTTTAACATACACAGTAAAATTCATCAGCATAGTTGGTGTGTTTACAAACTTCTACTTGGATTTGATACTGAACTTGTACTCTGATAATTTTATGCTTCAAAAAGGAACCATTTTGGAAATATTTCAGGCTTGCATTGACATGTGATCACATTTGCTTATTTGTCACATACAATTTTAACCATACTATGCAGATCTGAACTATAATAAAATATGTGTGCATGTTTACAGCCCATGTATATAGTTTTCATCTGTTCCAAATTAGTAGACAAATCATGGCAAAGTACAAAGAGAATTTGACTCAGGGCTTAAAATATACAATGAAGGTAAGACATCTGCTGGCTAAGATGGAGTAGCTTGTGGTAGACTAATACTTGTGCTGAGAACAACTGAAAAAAGTCTGTTGCCTAGCATTAGATAGCTGCCCAGGAAAATTGGAATTTAGGGGCCTACAGAGAAAAGAATTACAGATTGGTGAATCTATATGTGTGAGATGTTTTCCTCTAAGTGGGAATTTGTCAGTTTTTGTTGTAGGACAAGAAATCAAGATTCTGGGCAGAGGGCCACACTTAAGAGTCAGAAAAGCCAGAAAAGCTTTTAGAAATCTTATAGAGTTATAGAGACAAAAGTTGGAGTTTGGGATTGCCAAGACTTGAAGGACCATGATCCAAACATATAGAGAAGTGAGCCTAAAACTCAGGGGTTTTCCCTTTAAGGTGTTTTCTGAATTCTTAAGCTGCACAGGTCAAGAGGCTAAGAACCTAACAGAAAAGCAGATTATTTTGCAGTCTCACAGTGTCAAAGAAAGAAAAATTGAAGTTGTATGAAAAGAAAGAGGGTACTGATCGACTAAAAGAACTCAGCACTGACTGCATGCAGGTTGAAGGAGAGACTGGGGTATACAGTGTTAGGCTAGGCAAGGAGCACGGGGCAGGAGAAGGAAAGGACAAAAAGGAGATTTACAGAAAAAGTTTTCAGTCTCAGAGATAATAGCTGGCTTCTTCTTTTATTTGAAGTACTTCAAATAATCTTAAGGATAAGCCTTTTTTTCCCAGTCACATAAAATAATAATGAAATACAATTTCAGAATACACTATTGAATTAAATGAAAGAGGTCACTAATCTTGGGCCTCTGTGTGCCGCTGCCTTTAGCTGTGACACCAGTAGTCAGTTTAACTTCTCTAAAGTTGACGTAAACACCAGAGCATCCTTATGCTTCAGAAATTGGTGACAACTCTAATTCATATCAAATCAATAGGTTTTCTAGTGGTACATGGTAAATGTTTAGTATACAGAGTCTCTCCCCTTTCTCCTTTGCCCACAGCCCATCTTTACATGAAGACATTTTTTTTAAGGAAAGGAAAGCAGTAACCTGTAGCCACTGCCTGCATTCTTCCCCATTATTTGGTGGGTTGGGGGGTGGAGAGGGGGGAGTGCAGTGAGAGGGGGGATTCCAAGTGGAAGAGGATTGAAACGAACTTCTCATTTCTTTATATTCTCAGCATTAACAAGAATTCCCTTTCCTCCCAACTCTCGTAACTATGCTTTTAAAACTTGAGGAAAAGAAAAAATTGTTACTTTTAAAGAATTGGATAAATATATTTAAAGGTGTTTGAATGTATTTGGAATAAAAAATTATCTTCCATGTAGTATGATCCAGAGCTGTCCTCTCGACAATTTGGGGTTGAACTGTCCCGTTTGACCAGTGAAGACCGAACTGTTCCTTTGGTGGTGGAAAAGCTCATAAACTACATTGAAATGCATGGACTGTACACAGAAGGTATTTACCGAAAGTCTGGTTCAACTAATAAAATCAAGGAGCTTCGACAAGGTCTAGATACAGGTAAGATAGTGCCCTCTAAATCCAGACCAAATACTCTTATTTAAGTAGGTCATCTCATGCTGTTAGTTTTTATTACATGTTGATCCTTTGCTTGAAGCCAGAAGAATGCAGTCTTTTCTGTGGTGCTTTTTTTTTTTTTAATCATTTGTAGCTTTCTTTTATATGGTCCACTCAGCAAACATACATTGAGTATCATTTGTACAAGGGATTATTAGATATTTCAGACAGATCTCACTTAATCTTTTTAGCAGTCTGGTAAGATCATATCTTTAATTTACAAAGAAGAAAACTTGGGTTCAGGAAAATTAACTAATGAGCTATTGATAAGATGCAGGGCAATGTGCTGATGTTTTTCTATTAATCTTCACAACAAATGTTTGTACTGATGTTCACAGACAGTGATTATTATCCCTGTTTACAGATGAAGGAACTGAGGCTTATTGAGGATCTTGTCCAATGACTTACCACCAATAAGTGACAAAGCTGGCATTTAACCCATAATCTAAACTGTTGCCTGTTAATCTCTGTTACTCTGACTCCAAGTGAGGTTCTTTCTGGTGTATATTATTGCCTTCCAAAACTGATGACATAGTTATTTAAATTGGTAATTAGCGATTTGAATATGTATCTGTGTAGAGCTGTAGCCTCAGTTCTGGAATGTATGCAGAGCTTTGACTTGGGTTTTATGTTCAACTTCTACTCTTTACCATTATTGAAAAGGGGTAGATTTTTTTTGGCTGCACTGCACAGCTTGTGGGATCTTAATTCCCTGAGCAGGGATTGAACCTGAACCCTTGGCAGAAAGCATGGAGTCATAACCACTGGACCGCCAGAGAATTCCCAGGAATAGATCTTTTTGAATCACATGTAGGTGCAGTACTTGTCTCTGTATAACCAAGAGTCTACCCATAGGCACCATTCATCCTATATCACCCCAGCCATCTCATGTATAACCCTAGAGGGTTTTTATGTGAAGGATAGTAAAGATTTTCTTCACATTTCATAAGCTCAGTTATCACTGTCCTTTTATCTCTGAGAATCACTTAAAATCAGTCTGACTTGTAGAAGATGTCTTTTAGGCCTTTCTTCTATTGGCCGTCTAAAACATCACTACTAAAAGTGTGGTTCACAGGCCAGGCTGCCACAAGAGAAGTACAGAAACTGGGAGCGAGCATTTAGAAACTTTGATAGCAGTTTAATAGTGCTTTGACATGAAAACATGTGATCTTTTATTTTACACATCTATCAGTCCACAACAGTTCAAAAAACAGACAAAAACTGTACCTTTACCATAAGAGGAACACTGTTCCGAAGCATGGAATAGGATTGCAGAAGATATTGTTAAAGGTATCTTTTGGTCATGATAGTTTCTAAAGTGCATTATTATTTGACCCTCTACATATTTTGGCTTTCTTATCTAATTCTTTATCCCTGAATAGATGCTGAGAATGTAAACCTTGATGACTATAACATACATGTCATTGCAAGTGTATTCAAGCAATGGCTTCGTGATTTACCCAATCCACTCATGACCTTTGAACTCTATGAGGAATTTCTTCGAGCTATGGGTAAGCACAGGTTTCCTGGGTTCAGGAAAGGGCTACACTTGAGAAAGAAATGCTATCTTCATATTAGACTGTTTAGCCATTCTCAGTTGGCTTAAGTTCATATAGATTCAAAAGTAATACAGTCGATATAAAACTGCCACTGAATTCGCACCTATTCAAATGTTGCCTTTCTTAGAGACTCATTAAAATGTCAATGTCCTAAAAACTTTCTGAGCAAGTCACTTAGTTGCTTCTCACAAAGAGGTTGAAAGACTAAGATTATAAATAAATTAAATTGTGAATCTAAGCAAGGACTCAGTGTAACGCTGGCTATCTATTCTGTGCCATACCTAACATGCTAGTTTAATTTTTCAGTGCTACAGATACGTAGGATTTTGATGAAGGCCTATGTAGAAGTATTCATTTAGGCCCCAAGGCATAGCTCCTCAAATTCCCTTAAGACTTATTTACAGCTTAGGTTGAAAGCAAAAGGAGAAAGGGGGCGGCAGAGGATGAGATGGTTGGATAGCATCACCAACTCAATGGACATGAGTTTGAATAAACTTTAGGAGATAGTGAATGACAGGGAGGCCTGGCATGGTTCAGTCCATGGGATTGCAAAGAGTTGGACACAACTTAATGACTAAACGACAACAACAGATAACTTGTATAGCAGTTGATTAATTTCCATGGGGAATTGGTTTGCCACAAAATGAAAAACTGGGGTATCTCTTGCCCCTTGCTGTAATCAAGAATTACTGGGATCTAAATTAAAACTCAGGAGCCTGCTTAGTGAGTATAGAACTCAAGCAGGGGGAGATTAGTGGTAACTAGTGAGTTTTCTTCTGCTATACAGGTATGGCTAAAACTCAGCTGTACCCAGTGAATGTCCAGAAGGAAGGTGTAGTGTATGAGAGAAGATATTCAGTCTTAATTGCTGCTCTTCCTGTTTTCAGGCCTTCAGGAGAGGAAAGAGACAATCCGTGGTGTATACTCTGTCATTGACCAGCTCTCCCGAACTCATCTCAATACACTGGAACGCCTCATCTTTCATCTGGTCAGGTAACGTCAAGAAACAAAGATTTGCTTAACATTTTCTCTTGGATTGTTTTAAATAAATGAAGAGTTCCTTCATATGGAAAACTGATATTTTTTTTCTTATTAATAAAGTCAATGCCTTGAACAGGTGGTTATGATTCCCTGGAGCAGAAATTCTCCATGGAGTTGGACTGCGTGGCAGGTGCTTCCCCACCCTAAGGAGCCATGTAATCATTCAGTCTTATGGTGGCACTGTGTAGCCTAGCTAGATGTCTTAACTCTTGAACTAGAGCAGATGTGTGTTTATTGACATAGCCTAATTCATAGGAGGTGGTGGGGTCATACAGAGCTCAGCAATCGACTGACTAAAGAGACTTCAGGTGCAGTCTGTGTTCTCCTGAGTGTTGATGTTGGGGAAGAAAGCCATCTTTCTCTTTGGGTAAATATCTTTTATCACTGTCTGAAAGTGCCTTAAGGTCTCTGCATTCTTTAGACATGTTCATCTAGTAATGGTGACCTGGGACAGTGAGTCATAAATTTCCCTTGGTCAGCTATCTGCTGACCTCAGTTGCGTCAGGGAAGGAACAGAGTGGAAGAGTGCTTCCCAGAGGCAAGGGAACCACTTTGGGGAAATTCTACAGTGTCTCAACTGGTAGGAATATCCTTCCAGTACTATGCAGCTGATGTCATTTGCCTTTATTTCATCTCTTCAGTCTATCTCCCTGCAGTTTTCCTTTTTTATCCCAGTTTCACTTGGGTTTTTTGTTCCTTAGGATTGCTCTACAGGAAGACACTAATCGAATGTCTGCTAATGCTTTGGCCATTGTGTTTGCACCCTGCATTCTCCGCTGCCCTGATACCATCGACCCACTGCAAAGTGTGCAGGACATCAGTAAGACTACCACGTAAGGCCAGTCACTATCACCTCTGCAATACCCCACGGACTTCTGAGCCAGTGTAGTCACTTTATTGGAGAAGGCAATGGCACCCGACTCCAGTACTCTTGCCTGGAAAATCCCATGGACAGAGGAGCCTGGTGGGCTGCAGTCCATGGGGTCGCGAAGAGTCGGACATGACTGAGCGACTTCACTTTCAGTTTTCACTTTCATGCATTGGAGAAGGAAATGGCAGCCCACTCCAGTGTTCTTGCCTGGAGAATCCCAGGGACGGGGGAGCCTGGTGGGCTGCCGTCTATGGGGTCGCACAGAGTTGGACACGACTGAAGCGACTTAGCAGCAGCAGCAGCAGTCACTTTATCCAGATATCAGAGTGAATGATTTATCCTTTTTTATTTTGGCTGTACCATTCAACTTGCAAGAATCTTAGTTCCCTGACCAGGAATTGAACACAGCCACGCTGCAGTGGAAGTGCAGAGTCCTAACTACTGGACCACCAGGGAATTCCCCTAGTGAACAATTTCTTAGGTTCATATGTTTTTAATAAGATTGCTAGGCACCACTGGTCTTTTTTATGCTGAATATGAAAAATTCCTTTAGATTCTATGTATGAAGCATCATTTGTTTTGAAAGGTCTTATTTTTTAAATTTGGCTTTTCTTTACGTTTGTTTATAGTTTCCAGATGTATTTTAAAATCTCATTTTACCAAATTACATATACTTTCTGTTTTCCTATAATCCAGTCTAACTGTAGTCTTGTGGCTCTGTATCTCTTTGGTCTTAATACTTCAATATTCCTGTATTTCACCTTGGCCTTTTTTTCACAGATCTCTGATTTCCTTCTAGAGTGCTGATTTTTAACCTTTCCTGCAAAAGGAGCCTTCCCCCAGAAAGGCCTGGTGTTTGTGTCCCATTCCCAGAGAGTCTGATTTACTTGGTCTGGGGTATGACCTAGGCATCGGGACTTACAGCTGTTCCTCAGGTGGATACTAAAGTGTGGCTGAAGTTGTGAGCCACCATTATAAGCCCTGTCTCTGAGCTCATAAAATAAGGGATGTTGATTTTTCTCTTATCCTCCAGTTCTACCACACTTAGCTGAAAAGTAGTCTGTGACTGATATAATGTATTTGATTTACTTCAGCTCTTAACAGTTTTCTCTCTTTCCTTTTGTTTCAGCTGTGTGGAGCTGATTGTTGTGGAACAAATGAATAAATATAAGGCTCGTCTCAAAGACATTAGTAGCCTGGAATTTGCTGAGAATAAAGCAAAGACCAGGCTATCACTGATTCGTAGATCAATGGTAAGATGCAGGACATAGAATCACAGGGGAAAGTGGGCGACTTCCTTGGAGTTTCAGTGCACATTATGATGTGTGGACAGAGATTATTCTCCAAATCTTTTTCACATGGAGCAAGTGAAAAAAAAAATCACCTTGTCTCAGGGTATAATGTATGCCTCATGTTTGATCTTTTAGCTATTTTTAGTTTTATATACAATAAAATGTATATTCAATTAAATGTGAAGAATTTTATAAATCAAGTATTTGGATAAAATGTTGGTGGTTTAATAAGTTGCCCTGTTTTCTTTTCCTGTTCTTTCTATGAAAACTTGACCCACCCTAACTTTTGGTTCTACTTCCTTCTACCATCTGTTCCCATCCTTAACCATGTCACTTTTGGTGGTCCTGCCAGTACTTCGGGGACATAGACAACTTAATCACTTACAAGAATGTGGTTCATATGTTACAGATTTCCATTATGGATCTGCTATTATCAAATAAAGATTTGCTAGATTTTGAAGAAAAGCCATACAAAAATGATAATTAATTTCTTCCATTTGGCCACTTTTCTGTTTAATATCTTCCTTTGTAACCAGTGACCTATATGTAAATAACTCCATTTCACACTGATCTGTAATCAATAGGGTCTAGGTAACTGGAAACTTACTACTGCATTTAAGTTTAATTATTGCCCATTTACTACCCTTCCCCTGAATTGTAAAACAAAACTGTATTAGTGAACACCCATTCAGATCCCCAGTAAATCTCTAAAGAGAAGCAAGCTTCCCCATCATCAAGCGCATGCTTTTGCAGGGGCCCAGCAATACTTCGGCTATACTTCATAGTTTATCCTTAGATTAGCATTAAAGTAACTCTGTTTCTTCCTTTACTGTTAAACTGCCTGGCACAGGACAAGTGCCCAACAAATGTCTGTTGATTAAGTTAGTGAAGGGTGTTCTCTAAAAACAAACATAAACACAATTTTTCCAGCCAGTAAAGGTATTCAATAAAGCTCATCACAAAACACATTCTAAATTTTCTCCCCAGCAGATGAAAACAGAAACCCCATTTAAAAGTGAAACCCTTTTTGTAGTATGAATTTTTAAGAACTCAGTTCTGAGAGATCCAAGTTAGCAGTACCCATCCAGGGAAGAAAGGAAGAGACTTTTTACTATAAATCTACTTTTCACAGCAGGTAGACAAGCTGTGCTTTTTTGCTGATGCTGCAGAAGACGGATATATTCATTCCATTGAGAGATTAAACCTCTTTAATGGGGCGATGACATGTACATTCTAACCGTCTGCTTTCCTTTTCATGTCCTTCCTAATCCAGAAACCTGTACTAATTGCAGTTAGATTTATGAGCATTACCCGCAATTCAGTCTCGGTATGTATTAATATTGTAATGTGTCACAGCCACTTTACATTATTGTCTCTCATGCATCCAGCAGTTGTTCTGCTCTGTCTGTCATCCATGCCTGTCCACCCTCCATGTGCAGCCCCAGTTCAGGTCCCACTTCCTGTTCAGCCTTCACGTGCTTTTCTCTTACTCTCTTTCTTTAGAATTTTTATTTTCTTTCCTCTGTATCATGCTTTTGAACAATGTCCATTTATAATATTCTGGTTTTTCCTCTTTGTCAGATAAACCTCTTTGTGGATTTCTTCTTTGGTGTGATTATTGAAAGGTGAATATTGAAAGCAATGAGGTGTCAAATTTCTGCTCTATGAGCTGTGTTCTCATCAGTCTCCTCCTTTACTACTTGAAAAACCTATTACTGTTTTTATCATCCTCGATCATTAGAAATGCTTATTTACCCATTCTTATCTGTGACTTTGTTGTCTTCCTAGAGGTAGAAGTATGAAGTATGACTTCTTATCTACTTAGTATTTTTTAGACAGATCTGCAAGTAGTAGTGAGCCTGTTGATCGACTGATTCTAGACTTAAATAATAATAGTATAGTAGAGCTCATGCCAAAATTTCACACATGCAACAAAAGAATGAAGAGATGTGCCGTATTAAAATCCCCTTTCCTACTGGATATATCAAGTAGCTTAACACATCTTGTCACTTCTTCCATAATTTTTAAATTTTCTAGTCTCAGTCTATTATTTAAGACTAGTGAAGTCACTCAGTCATGTCTGACTCTTTGTGACCCCATGGACTGTAGCCTACCGGGCTCCTCCGTCCATGGGATTTTCCAGGCAAGAGTACTGGAGTGGGGTGCCCCCCATTTAAGCCTAAGTTCTCTTCATATTATAGCATCAGTCACAGGTTTGATCCAGTACTCTTATCACTTTTTCCCAGGATAGAATAGACGTTAATCTGGGGCTGAAAACTTTAGGTCACACACTTCTGCCTTCCCTCTTTCCTGTGCTGTTTTTATCCTCTGGTGTTGAAACTGGGAGGAGTGATAGGGGAGGCAGAATTCTACATGATGTGCCAAGTATTGAGTCTTCTTGGCTGTTCAGCACTACTATTCAGGTTCATTGTAGACAGGCTAAATGAAGATGTGCTGACTGTGCTGACAGTGAGCTGGAGTCTGTCCTGTTTCCATAGGCATTGGCGATCCCTTGCAGCATTTGGTTACATCTTCTGATTGATGGCATTCATACCATGTGTCTTTGATATGTGTGTCTTTTTTTTTTTTTTTTTTTTTTGCCTCAAGACCTTACCCAATCAGATCTACCTCCCATGGCCAGTTCTAGGGCCTGCAGGCACACTGGGGAAAAGGTTATATTTTTCATACCTCTTGATTCTTAAGAACTTAAGGTGGGTGATAGTCTTGCCTACCTTCCTGTGTGACACTTTGCACACACTCTCTCCCCACTTCTCTTTTCCCATTAGCATATTATAGAGTTGTAAATCAGTAAGTCTTTTGCCTATACAGACACCCAAACAGGGAATGAAATACCAGTCTGCCTTTCTTTCAGATGACGTCAAACTTGGATTCTTACCTTTTCAATTCGTTATGACACTGCTTTTTTGCTATAAGAGGAGAGACAATATCCTCCTTTCATAAACATTATGTTCCTCTCAAAGTCCAATAACCCCTCTTTTTTTTAAAAGCCTCTATAGATATATATTGAAGGAAAGGTGCTAGAATATTGATGACAGCGTTGGTTTAAAGAAAATGGAACTCTCAGTAAGCCCTAAGAGGAGAAGCTGGTGCCAGTTATTGTTGGCTCCTTGAAACTATAAGAAGGGGTATTTAATTATCCTCAGCTTTTGACCTTAGGTACAATTTTGGAACATGAGGAAAACTCCCACTTGCATATGCATCCTATTGCATATTCATCTAGCTGTAGAACAGGTGTTGGGTCCAGACTTAAGAGCAAGACTATGTCTCGTATGTGTTTGGTATTCATTAAGCAACTAAGGGATTAAATCTGAGAACTGAATCTGGGAGAGAGAGTGATTTTTAGAATATTCACTACAAATAAACTAATCAAAGTCGGTAGTATTCATGTCTTCATAGGTGGAAAAGTTGCTATTCTGTAATTAAATGTAGTAGTGACTTTTCTTAAGTGGAATGAAGTGAATTTGTATGTTATTGCTAATGTGAAAAGTCATTTGGGTTGGATGTTGAAAGAGGAGAAATAATTTAACAAATGGAGAGAAGAAAGGGAAATGACAATTCCAGAGGCAGAGAAGCACGAAACAGATATGACTACCTTGTATAGCTAGAGCTGGGCAGGTTGTGTGGATATGGCAGAAGAATTTGGAAAGTTAGACTGAAACCAGATTTGCAGCATTAAAAATTTTGAATTCTCCAATTTTGAAGCTCTGGTAGCTATGGAAAGGTTTTGAAGTAGAGGAACGTTACCATCAATTCCTTTTGAAAAACAACTGGTAGCATTTTAAAGAATAAAGGATTACAGAGATGGGCAGACTTTATCAGTTAGGAGACTCTTGACTTAGATAATCATATGTGCCTTTACCAAAATAGGTTAAATCCTGATCATTCCATTTTGAAATGTTTTCTGCTACCATGTACTTTCCATGTAATTAGATTTGTGTAGTATAAGCTAGGCTGTTCCCATACTAGGATTTCAGAATATGAGGTGCTCACAGTCTATCCAGTTATGTCTCTTATATAACAAATTAGGTGTTTTTGTAACTTATTTATAATTCTAAGCATAAGTATTGATTTAATATTATTTAAGCTAATTAATATGAAGAATAGAATTTGAAATAACGTTTACTAATCTGTCAAACCACCTCACAAATTATCCTGTTGAAAGATGCTACAGAAGTTTTCACAGCCAAACAAAGTTTGGGATATAATATGTATCACTTCTAAAACTTTTAACTGTAGAGTACTTTCTTCATAATGGGTCTAGTTTAATAAGAGTTCTAAAAAAGGCATTTTAAAAACAACATTCTAGTTTTTTAAAATAGTATCAGTTGCTATAAGTACTTATTTTGGAATTTTAAAATTGCTCTTAAATCTTCAGGGTTTCTTGCTGCACTCACAGCAGTTGGCAATGCATGTGAATCTTGCATCATCTAGGCTTTCTGAAGAGCTTGCCTGCATGTCTCTGTTAGAAATGGGCCTACCTGCAATTCTATATATCAGTGTGGGTCTACAGGGATAAACTTGGCAATTGACTACACCAAGAGAAGCAAGAAATGCCCTTCCAAAAGTTAAGTGTTAATAATTGAAAAGTTAAGAATCAATTGAAATGTGGCAGCTTTGAAGAGCTCCAAAGGAAAAAGATATTCAGGTGTGGACTTGACTCTGGCAAGTGTTCCTGTCATTTCCTTATGTTAGTGCATGGTGTCTGAGTCTACTCTTCACATTCAGGTGACCTGACGTAAAAATAATTAGATCCACAGAATGAAGATTTTCTGAGAATATAGAACTGTTCTTACTGTTTCTGGTACTAACCAGAAGGTATTTTTGTAGTGTTAATCTTTTTTTTTTTAAGATATAATTGCTATATAACATTGTATTAGTTTTAGATGTAGCACATAATGATTTGATATATGTATTAATATATATTGTGAAGTGATTATCACAATAAGTTTAGCTAAGCTTTGTCACCACATATAGTTAACAATTTTTTTCTTGTGATAAGAACGTTTAGTATCATGGTTAGATAACACCACAACCAGAAGACCCTGGCTCTTTCTATTCTTCCAGAACCCTCTTTCAGAGATCATGATGGTATAGGCAAGAGGCAGGACTTGAAGATCCACATACAGGAAGCATGTAGCACCCATGCTGAGGAAAATTCGTCCCAGGACCTCTTCGGCAAAGTAGGCAAGAAGAGAACAGTGTTTGTGCTTTTCTGTGTGTATTGTGAAAGGAGCATCTCTTTTGAAGCCTTGAAATTGTCTTATTCTCTCAGATGTGGACAAACAGGAAAAAAGATTATGTAGGGAATTATTTTATATAGAATTCCATAGAAGTGGAAGAACCACAGTAATATCTGGCAAGGGTGCTTTTCAAGAAACTTGAAAATTAGGTTTGTGGAATAAAAGGCAGAAGTTATGGAGTCAGGAAATATAAGAATTGCATGATCTTGGCATGGTAGGATTATATGTGAGGGAAGAGAAGATGAAGATTTACAAACAGTAGAGTGAGTGATCCAGGGGTGTTGAGTGTTTAGAGAATAGAAAGTAAGGGATATTAGACAAGAATGAGTGATGGTGGCTCCCTATGCATTTTATTTGCTGCAAGACCTACCATTTGCATTCTAAAAATTGATTGTTAAGTAGTCTCATTTCATTCTTGTATCTCCTTTTTTTTTAAAATTCATATTTAAAGCTTAATACTAGCTCTTTTGTATAATTCAGTTCAGTTGCTCAGTCGTGTCCAACTCTTCACAATCCCATGGACTACAGCATGCCAGGCTTCCCTGTCCATCACCAACTCCCAGAGCTTGGTCAAACTCATGTCTGTTGAGTTGGTGATGCCATCCAACCATCTCATTCTCTGTCGTCCCCTTCTCCTCCCACCTTCAATCTTTCCCAGCATCAGGGTCTCTTCCAATGAGTCGGTTCTTCGCATCAGGTGGCCAAAATATTGGAGTTTCAGCTTTAGCATCAGTCCTTCCGATGAATATTCAGGACTGATTTCCTTTAGGATTTACTGGTTTGATTTCCTTTCAGTCCAAGGGACTCTCAAGAGTCTTCTCCAACACCACAGTTCAAAAGCATCAATTCTTTGGCCCTCAGCTTTCTTTATAGTCCAACTTTTACATCCATACATGACTGCTGGAAAAACCATAGCTTTGACTAGGACAGACCTTTGTCAGCAAAGTAATGTCTCTGCTTTCTAATACGCTGTCTAGGTGGGTCATTGCTTTTCTTCCAAGGAGAAAGCACCTTTTAATTTTATGGCTGCAGTCACCATCTGCAGCGATTTTGGAGCCCAGGAAAATAAAGTCTCTCACTGTTTCCATTGTTTCCTCATCTATTTGCCATGAGATCATGGGCCTGGATGCCATGGTCCTTGTTTTTTGAATGTTGAGTTTTAAGCCAACTTTTTCACTCTCCTCTTTGACTTTCATGAAAAGGCTCTTTAGTTCCTCTTCACTTTTCTGCCATAAGGGTATGTCATCTGCATATCTGAGGTTATTGATATTTCACCCGGCAGTCTTGATTCCAGCTTGTGCTTCATCCAGCCCGGCATTCCACATGATAAGTTAAATAAGCATGGTGTCAATTTACAGCCTTGATATACTCCTTTCCCAATTTGGGGCCAGTCAGTTGTTCCATGTCCTATTCTAACTGTTGTTTCTTGACCTGCATACAGATTTCTCGGGAGGCAAGTGAGGTGGTCTGGTATTCCCATCTCTTTAAGAAATTTTCCACATTTTGTTGTGATCCACAGTCAAAGGCTTTCGCGTAGTCAATAAAGCAGAAGTAAATGTTTTTCTGGAACTCTCTTGCTTTTTCTATGATCCAACGGGTGTTGGCAATTTGATCTCTGGTTCCTCTGCCTTTTCCAAATCCAGCTTGAACATCTGGAAGTTCACAGTTCACATACTGTTGAAGCCTGGCTTGGAGAATTTTGAGCATTACATAATATAATAAAAGTATTATACTTTTGTATAATAGTTAATGCTTTTAAAGAAACAGTTTTCTAATTTCTCACCGAACTTGAAAGATAAACTACTTTGTATTTAGCATTTTTAAGTCACTAAAATTGTTTTTTCTCTTATAGTATATGATATCTTAAAATTAGGCATTTGATAAACCTAAGATCGTATGTTTCTACATAGAAGACACATTGACATACATGTTTCATATAGTTTGCGGAAAAATTTGAGCAGTAGGGTAAAGTGCAAAAAGCAAGAAGAAAATCACAATTTTATGTTAATATTTTAGAATACTTGTATCTCCCTTGAACTTTTTCCTTATGTATATTTAGTGAAGTTATGACAATCCTAAGGTATTCACAGTTTAATATTTCGTTTATTATTTTAGAAAGATTTTTATAGAGCTAAAACATGATTCACTTCAGTATTGTAAATCCATTTAATATTTTTAAACTTTACTAAGTAAAAATGAGATTACCTTCAGTATGTTTCTTCAGAGATACTTCTATTTTTAGACACTTTAGACACTTCCTTCTTATCCTCTTCTGCAAGATGAGCTCTGTCCCCCTACTCTTTGATTCAATTTCATTTATTCTCATTCTTTTTTTTTTAACTAAAGTATAACACAGTTCACCTATGTTTTAGGCACTTGTGCTAGGTGCTGGTGGTATAGATAAATTAGTATTCTAGGAAACAAAGATACAAATAATTGCAGTTCAGTTTGCTAAATCTCAACTTGTCTCTTCAAAAAGCTGTAGGAAAGCAGAGAGCTGGATAACTTAATGCCTGAGAAAACTGAACAAACTTCAATGGCTGGAATATAAGATTTCTTGGTAAGAATGAAGGAAGGGGAGCATGATAAGATGTAATGAATTAGCAAGTAAGTTTTGGGGTTCTTAAACTCCAAGACTGGATCTTTTCCTTTTGGATCTGTTCCTTTTAGGTCATGAGAGGCCGTCAGATTTCTAAGAGTTTCCTCTTTTAAAAACACCAGACATAAAGTTTCAAAGAGGAATTTTACCAACCCTTTAAAAATATAATGCAGTTTAAGGTATTCCAGTGCTGACAGGAAAGGTATAACATTATTAAAAGAGTGTAACATTGGAACTTATTAACATGCCCCCCAAAGAAAAAGAAAAAACTAATACAAATTTTATGTAAAAGTATTAAAAGCAGAACAGTATAGAGTGGGCTCTTGAGTAAACTTTTGTTTTTAAATCTCAGCACCATTTTACTAGCTGTTGTAACATGGTCAAGTCATTTAATCTCCAAGCCTCAGTTTTATCATATATAAACTGGGGTTAATAGTACCAAACTCAAAGATTAAATGAGTTTGTATTTGTAAGCCATAGAACAGCACTTGATACATATATATATGTATACTTCTACATATATGTCTTTATATATGCACATATATGCATATGTACAAATACATATTGATATGTATGTATATCAGTAAAACATTTGATATATAATTTCAGAACTGCTACATCTGTGAATATTAATCCAAAAATCCCAAGTTAAAATACTATCAGTGCCCCATAAACCTAAACTTTGACTAAGTGTGATTTAACCTGAGGAATGCAAGAATGACTTTAATAGCATAATTCACCATGTTACTCAGCAGGGAAAGGCACAGGAAATACAGGAGATGCAGGTTCAATCCCTGGGTTGGCAAGATCCCCTAGAGAAGAAATGGCAACCTACACCAGTATTCTTGCCTGGGAAATCCCATGGACAGAGGAACCTGGTGGGCTGCATTGGGGTCATGAGGTCACAAAGAGTTAGACAAGACTGAGCGACTAAACACAACACACACACACAATTAATCTGTAGGGGAAAAAATCAAGTTATATTATCCTCATAGATATTTAAGAAGCATTTGATATAATTATATAGATATTATTTTTTAATTCTTATTAAAATATGGTGATATAGCTGTAGTTTCTTAGCATGATAAAATATATCTGTTCCCCTCCTCACCCCCCAACAAGTATCTTGCTTACTGGAGAAACATTGGAAACTTTCTAATTAAAATTAGGAAAAGCCAGTTACCCTCATTGTCTGTTATCCTCACTGTTATTTGACCTTGTTTTGGAGGAACTAGGTAGTGCAATTAGATAATAAAAGGAATCAAAGATATAAATGTAGAAGAAAAGGTAAAATTATCACCATTTTTATATACATGCAGAACTCAAAAAAATCAACTCAAAAGCAGTTACAAATGATAGAGTATCTGGGTACAATGAATGATTTTGTACTACCAGTTGGATGATATAATGGAAGAAGAATGCTCACACATACATTGTATTAGCATGCACATACATTCAAAACAGCAACATAAAATACCAAGGAATATCTTGAACAAAGAAATCTAGAATAAGAAATGTTGAAGATTTATATAGAGAAAGTTTTAGGCCCCAAGAATTACAAAAGATTTAAATAAATGATTTGAAAATGAAGACTGAATTTATAAAGGTTGTCAGTTCTTCCCAAATTCATCTATTCATTTATTGTTGTAACACCCAACATGATGGAGAGAGGATCTGTTGCTGCTGCTGCTAAGTCGTTTCAGTCATGTCCGACTCTGTGCGACCCCAGAGACGGCAGCCCACCAGGCTCCCCCGTCCCTGGGATTCTCCAGGCAAGAACACTGGAGTGGGTTGCCATTTCCTTCTCCAATGCATGAAAGTGAAAAGTGAAAGTGAAGTCGCTCAGTTGTGTCCAACCCTCAGCAACCCCATGGACTGCAGCCCACCAGGCTCCTCCATCCATGGGATTTTCCAGGCAAGAGTACTGGAGTGGGGTGCCATCGCCTTCTCCAATCTACTTTATATATAGTAGTGTATATATATATATCAATCCCAATCTCCCAGTTCATCCCACCCACCCTTCTTCCCTAGTATCTATAAGTTTGTTCTCTATGTCTGTTTCTCTGTTTGCTTTGCAAATAAGTTGGTGTATACTATTTTCCTAAATTCTACTTACAAATGACACTGTATGATGTTTTTCTCTTTCTGCCTTACTTTACTCTGTATAACTATCTCTCAGTCCATCCATGTCTCTGCAAATGGCACAATTCCATTCTTTTTTATGGCTTAATAATACTCCATTGTATATAAGTATCACATCTTCTATATCCATTTCTCTGTTGATGGACATTTAGGTTGCTTGCCTGTCCTGGCTATTATAAATAATGCTGCAGTGTGCATAGTGATTTGATATTTTTATACATTACAAAATGACCAGCATTATTAGTCTAACCTGTCACTGTACAGAGTTTTTAATATTACAGTATAATTGACTATAGTCCCCATTACATCCCTGTGATGTATTTATTTTATAAGTTTGTACCACTTAATCTCCCTCACCTGTTTAACTCATCCCTCTCCTCTTTGGCAACCACCAGTTTGTTCTCTGTATCTATTAATCTGTTTGTTTCGTCATGACTGTTTTTTTATATTTCACATATAAGTGAAGTCATGCATTACTTGTCTTTTTCTGTTTGACTTATTTCAGTTAGTATAGCCTAGGGCCAATAAGTTAGTATAGCCTAGGGCCATCCATGTTGTTGCTAATGACAAGATTTCATTCTTTTCTATGACTGAGTAATATTCCTCTGTGTGTGTGTGTGTGTGTGTGTGTGTGTGTGTGTGTATACGTGTGTGTACGTGTATGTGTACCACATCTTCATTCTTCTGTCAGTAGGTACTTAAGTTGCTTTTATATGCGGACTATTGTAAATAATGCTGCAGTGAACATAGGGGTGTATAGATCTTTTTGAATTAGTGTTTTTGTTTTCTTATGATAAATACCCAGGAGTGGAATTGCAAAATAAAATGGTAGTATTTTTAATTTTTTGAGGCACCTCCATAGTATTTTCCTAGCAGCTGTACCAATTTACATTCCTACCAATAGTGCACAAGGGTTTTCTCCATGTCCTCACAAACACTTACATGCTATCTTTTGGATAATAACCATTCTGACAGGTGTGAGGTGATAGCTCATTGTAGTTTTGATTTGCATTTCTCTGATGATAGTGATGTCCAGCATCTTTTCATGAGTCTTTGGGCCATTTATATGTTGTCTTTGGGAAAAACATCTATGCGGGTGCTCTGCTCATTTTTTAATTATGTTGTTTTTTGTTTGAAGTTGAGTTGTATGGGTTCTTTGAGTATTTTGGATATTAACTCCTTGTTAGATATATCATTTGCAAATATCTTCTCACATTCAGTATGCTACCTTTTAATTTTGTTGATAACTTCCTTTGCTATACAAAAGCTTTTTATTTTGATGTAGTCCCATTTGTTTATTTTTGCTTTTGTTTCCCTTGCCTGAGGAGACATATCCAAAAAAATATTAACACCACTGTCAAAGAGTGTACTGCCTGTGTTTTCTTCTAGGAGTTTCAGGTCTTACATTTAAGTCTTTAATGCATTTTGTATTTATTTTTGTATATGGTTTGAGAAAGTTTTATTCTTTTGCATGTAGCTGTCCAGTTGTCCCAACAATTTGTTGAAGAAGCTATCTTTTCCTCTTGTATCTCCTTGCCTTCTTTGTTGTAGATTAATTAACTATAAGCATGAGTTTATTTCTGCATACTCTGTATCTGTTCTATTGATCTATATGTCTGTTTTCCAGTACCAAACTGTTTTGGTCATTGTAGCTTTGCAGTAAATTTTGAAATTAGGGAATGTGATACTTCCAGTTTTGTTTTTCTTTCTCGAAATTGGTTATTTGGAATGTTCTATGTTTTCATACAGATTTTAGAATTATTGGTTCTAGTTCTGTGAAAAATTTCTTAGGTGTTTTTTTTTTTCTTTTTTTTTCCTTAGGTGTTTTGATAGGGATTATATTGAATCTGTAGATTGCCTTGGATAGTGTGGTGATATTAACAATATTAATTCTTCCAGTCCATGAACATGGTATTTAGTTGGCCAAAAAGTTCTTTGGTTTTTTAAATAAAAATAAAAGGCACATCTTTAATTTTCACCAAAAACTTTATTGAACAACACATTTACCATTTTGTTCCACTACTTTCTGCCATTTTACAGGCAACTTCATAATTCCATCTTGCCAAAACTTATCTTCTTGAGCAAAGATTCCAGATGTTTTTCATGAAGTGCTGCCTTCAGTTGGTCTAATTGGGAGCAGTACTTGTTGGAATTAATGGTTTTCTAGAAGAAGTTCAATATAGAGCACTCCCTTCCAGTCCCACTATATACACTACATCACTTTCTTTGGATGAAGACCAGCATTTGGTATGGTGGTGGTGGTTCATTTCACTTGTCCCACAAACTCTTCCATCCCACATTATTGTACAGTATACACATCATCATCCATCACAATCTGCTTTATTTATTTATTTTTTTTTTAAACTTTACAATCTGCTTTAAAAACTGCATATTTTCTTTATGTTTCAGGAGAGAATTGCATGCAGAAATACAGTCAAAAGGGGTTTGTTTGTTTGTTTGTTTGTTTGCTTAACTTATGTGGAACCCAAACATCAAATTGATTTGCCAAGCTGGTGCAAATGATTTCCAGTGTTTGATTTAGATATTTGAGTATGTCAGCTACCTCCTGCATGGTATAACTTGATTATTCTCAATTAATGTGTCTGATCACTGTCAACTTCAACTGGCCTACCTGACTATGGAGCTTAACTGCCCTTTCAGGTGAAAAAGGTTATCAGCTCCACCTTTTCTACAAAAATGGAAACAAATACATAAGGGGAAGTGGAAAAGGATACATCTTTAGGGGGAAAAAGTAGGAACAAAATGAAAAAGGGGAGCAAAAGGAAAACAGACTGAAGTGGCTACCCAAAAAACTAAAAACACTCACCTTAGGGTAACACAGAAACTGAAACCAAATGTGATCAAATTAATATAATTTATCAAGTCAGTGGGCCCCTATATTGTACATCTTGTACAATCCAGAATTATTTTTAAATCAGTTTTTTAGACTTTTTATTTTATATTGGAATATAACTGATTAACAATGCTGTGATAGTTTCAAGTGAACAGCAGAGGGACTCAGCCATACATATACATGTATCTATTTTCCCCCAAACTCCCCTCCCATCCAGGCTGCCACATAACATTGAGCAGAGTTCTCTGTGCTATAGAATAAGACTTTGTTGGCTATCCATGTAAAATACAGCAATGTATATATGTTGCATTTTTTTAAATGCACTCTTTTAGAGCTCTAAATACATGTGTTTTGGTTTTTTCTTCCTTCTCCCAGTGTGTTATGTGCTTAACTGCTCAATCATGTCCAACTCTTTGCAACCCCATGGACTATAGCCCACCAGGCTCCTCTGTCCATTGGGATTCTTCAGGCAAAGATACTGGAGTGTGTTGCCATGCCCTCCTGCAGGGGAACTTCCCAAGCCAGGGATTGAACGCAGGTCTCCCCCTTTGCAGGTGCATTCTTTACCATCTGAGCCACCAGGGAAGCCCCCCAGTGTATATAGTGAGACTTAATTGGCATATAACATTGTGTAAGTTTAAAGTGTACAGTGTGATGGTGTGATGATTTGATATGTGTATATATTATGAAATGATTGTCATAAGGAGATTAGTTAACACATCCATTACTTCATATAGTTGCTTCTTTCTTTTTTTATTTTTGCTGTTGACAACATTTAAGATTTACTCTGTTAGCAGCATTTAAATCTGCAGTACAATATTGTTAACTATAGTCAGCATGCTATACATTATATCTCCAGAACTTATTCATCGTATAACTGGAAATTTGTACCCTTTGACCACTGTCACCCATTTTCCCCTGGAAACCACCTATCTACTCTGTTTCCATGAGTTCAATTACAAATATGTTTTTTAAGAAGAAGGGAATTTCACCTCCTCCCATTTTGAAAGGGTGAAATCTAAGTGCTAGTTTATTTTTCTTTACAAACTGAAAATAGTTAACTCTCCATAAGCATAGTAACGTCTTACAGCAGATCCTTGATCTTGGCTTTCTGTCATAATTGCTTTTCCTAGTAACTGTTGATAAGAGGTTGGAAATATGAATATTGTGTATGATATTATATCATGGATTAGTGAGACTTTAGACTTAATACTCATCAACACTTAAAAATAACTATAGTTAAAAATCTTAATTTTAGAAATAGTTTTTACAGTTTAAGCTGAAAAGTCACTGGGATAACTGTTCAGAAAAGGATTTACAATATGTTTTTATGGATCTTTCAGTAAACGTAGTAAAGTATACATTGTTCATGAACTATGTGATCAATCAAAACCAATAAAATCCCTATTATGATAGAAAAATATACTCTGATCTTGGAGTAGAGGAGGTTTTTCTATTATATAAAACCATTAAAAGTTGATAGGTTCATTGGAATAGTTACCAAGTTATACGTGACAAAATGACAATAGCAAAGCAAAAGGGAAATAATATACCTTAGGAAATATTTACAAATCATGTCACAAAGTCTAATTTTCCTTAGTTAATGAGCAAAAACCCCTATAAATAGATAGGAGAAAGACCAGCTATCTAGTGGAAAATGAAAAAAGGTTACTATAAACCACTTCTTAGAGTGTTAATTGCTCTTTCCAGGGAGTCCACGAGGTCAAATCTGTTTTTATCATAATGCAGAGAAAATATTTGCCTTTTTCAGTCTGTTGAGTGTAAAAAAGTGATTATGAGTAAAAACACTCGAAAAGAATATATATTAAATGTTGCTATTAAAAAAACTCATTAAAAAAAACTGATTTGTGCTTATTATGGAAAAGTTGGAAGGTACAGAAAAGTATGGAGAGTAAAGGATATTATTCCACCTGAGAAATACCTTGATGTATTTGCAGATTTTAAGAGAACCTGTGATACACTTATTTATGGCCTAGTTCTTAACACAGTATTAACATTTTCCCATGTTTCTAAAAGCTCTATGTAATTAACTTTAAAATTTACTTTCTCTGACCTTAAAAGAGAATTCTGGGCTGTAGGAGTTCTTTCTTAATCTTTATTTAATGCTATCTTAAGAGAGATCATACCTAGAAAGATTGTTTGATTTTCTTCAGCTCTGTTAAGTAATTCTTAACATTGTGAGGTACTTAGGTGGCCAGGTGATGGTATGAACTCAGAACACAGACAGCTGTTTTATTGAATATTGGAAAGTGAATACTAGGGATAAGCTCAGATTTTTTTCCAACTCCCTGAGGCTTTTATATCAGATTAAGTTTTAGTTGTTCATTTGGCTTCATTAAAATAGTCAAAATCGTATGTAATGAGAAGATGTCTTGGAGTTTATAATGTGATCCTGACCAGTCATAATGGACTTTAACACTCAAAACCCCATTCTCTGCCTCCATTCCACAATGCTGTCTTATCTGGAGTCATCCTTTGTAAAATTGGCAGACTGATTTTTTTTTTAATTGGAAGCTGATTACTTTACAATATTGTGGTGGTTTTTGCCATATATAGACATGAGTCAGCCACGAGTGCATATGTGTCCCCTCATCCTGAATCCCACCTCCCTCCCCACCCTATCCCTTTGGGTTGTCCCAGTGCACTGGCTTTGAGTGCCCTGCTTCATGCATTGAACTTGCACTGGTCATCTATTTTACATATGGTAATATACATGTTTCAATGCTATTCTCTCAAATCATCCCACCCTCGCCTTTTCCCACATAGTCCAAAAGTCTGTTCTTTACATCTGTGTCTCTTTTGCCGTCTTGTATATATGGTCATTGTTACCATCTCTCTAAATTCCATATATATGCATTAATATACTGTATTGGTGTTTCTCTTTCTGTATACTTCTGTATACTTCACTGTGTATAACAGGCTCCGGTTTCATCCACCTCATTAGAACTGACTCAAATGCGTTTTTTTTTTAATAGCTAAGTAATATTCCATTTTGTATATGTACCACAACTTCCTTATCCATTCGTCTGCCGATGGACATCTAGGTTGCTTCCACGTCCTAGCTATTGTAAACAGTACTGCAATGAACATTGGAATACAATGTTCTTTCAGTTCTGGTTTCCTCGGTATGTATGCCCCGCAGCGGGATTGCTGGGTCATATGGCAGTTCTGTTTCCAGTTTTTTAAAGAATCTCCACACTGTTCTCCTTAGTGGCTGTACTAGTTTGCAGTCCCACCAACGGTGTAAGAGGGTTCCCTTTTCTCCACACTCTGTCTAGCATTTACTGTTTGTAGACTTTTTGATGGCAGCCATTCTGACTGGTGTGAGTTGGTACCTAATTGTGGTTTTGATTTGCATTTATCTGTTAATGAGTGATGTTGAGCATTTTTTCATGTGTTTATTAGCCATCTCCAGTGAACTCCATGGCAGTCCACACTAGTATACTTGCCTGGAGAAACCCTGTGGACAGAGGAGCCTGGTAGACTATAGTCCTTGGGGTCACAAAGAGTCGGACATGACTGAGCAACAAAGCACATTAGCCATCATATGTCTTCTTTGGAGAAATGTCTGTTCAGTTCTTTGGCCCACTTTTTTATTGGATTGTTCATTTATCTGGTATTGATCTGCATGAGCTGCTTGTAGATTTTGGAGATTAATTCTTTATCAGTTGTTTCATTTGCTATTATTTTCTCCCATTCTGAAGGCTGCCTTTTTTTTTACCTTGCTTATAGTTTCCTTTGTTGCACAAAACTTTCAAGTTTAATTAGGTCCCATTTGTTTATTTTTGTTTTCATTTCCATTACTCTGGGAAGTGGGTCATAGAGCATCTTGCTGTGATTTATGTCAAAGAGTGTTCTGCCTGATTTCTTCTTCTTTTTTTTTAATTTTATTTTATTTTTAAACTTTACAATATTGTATTGGTTTTGCCAACTATCGAAATGAATCCACCACAGGTGTACATGTATTCCCCATCCTGAACCCTCCTCCCTCCCCATACCATCCCTCTGGGTCGTCCCAGTGCACCAGCCCCAAGCATCCAGTATCATGCATCGAACCTGGACTGGCCACTCGTTTCATATATGATATTATACGTATTTCAATGCCATTCTCCCAAATCATCCCATCCTCTCCCTCTCCCACAGAGTCCAAAAGACTGTTCTATCTAAGAGCTTTATAGTTTCTGGTCTTACATTTAGATCTTTAATCCATTTGGAGTTTATTTTTGTGTATGGTGATAGAAAGTATCCTGGTTTCATTCTTTTACAGGTGGTTGACCAGTTTTCCTAGTACCACTTGTTAAAGAGATTGTCTTTTCTCCATTGTGTATTTTTGTCACCTTTGTCAAAGATAAGGTGTCCATAGGTTTGTGGATTTATCTCTGGATTGTCTGTTTTGTTCTATCGATCTATATTTCTGTGTTTGTGCCAGTACCATACTGTCTTGATGACTGTAGCTTTGTAGTATAGTCTGAAGTCAGGAAGGTTGATTCTTCCAGTTCCATTTTTCTTTTTCAAGATTGCTTTGTCTATTCGAGGTTTTTTTGTGTTTCCATACATATGGTGAAATTTGATCCTTTGTTTTGAGGGCTTTCATAACATATTCCTCACTTCTTGATCCCAGAACTAAAAGTGGAATAGCAATCTTGTCATCCTCCTGATTTTCATCCTGTTGCATGTCTTAGAGGGCATACGTTTGGAAGAATGAGCCTGAATGTTTTTAGAACTACCCTCCACTTTCACCTTGTCATTTGGGGTAGCTCAGCAGTTTCTGTTTCTGAGACAGATCTTCTCAAAAGATAGTAGTATTTTGCATACATAACTAGCTTTGAAGAGAAACTGGCTTTATTGAGAAATATGACACATATAGAAAAGGACGGAGACATATATACATGTCTAAATGAATTATGAGCATCCATGTACCACCCTTAGATCAAGATATAGAACCCCCAGAAGCTCTTATCTTTTTCTTTCCAATCACAATCCTTTCTCTCCCCCCAAAGTAAGCAATAATCTGAGTATTACGTTAATCACTTACTCTGTTTCTTTGTTGTTTTCCCATTAAAGTGTGTATCCCTGAGCACTACAGTTCTGTTTTTAAGCTTTATATAAATGGACTCATATAATAGGTATTTTATATCTGATTTATTTCACTCAACCTTATATGTGTAAGACTTGTCCATATTATTGTGTTTCATTGTAGCACATACTGGAGAAGGCAATGGCACCCCACTCCAGTACTCTTGCCTGGAAAATCCCAGGATGGACGGAGGAGCCTGGTAGGCTGCAGTCCTTGGTGTCGTTAAGAGTCGGGGACGACTGAGCGACTTCATTTTCACTTTTCACTTTCATGCATTGGAGAAGGAAATGGCAACCCACTCCAGTATTCTTGCCTGGAGAATCCCAGGGACAGAGGAGCCTAGTGGGCTGCCATCTATGGAGTCGCACAGAGTCAGACACGACTGAAGTGACTTAGCAGCAGCATAGCACATACTTGTTACTGTAATAGTATTTTAGTGTATGCGTATACCACAGTTAATCCATTCTAGTGTTAATGGACATTTGGCTTGTATTTTGGGGAATTATGAGTAATGCTTCTATGAACATTCTGATACATTTAATTTTGATGGTGACATGGATGTATTTTTGTGGGGGTTATACAGGAGTGCAATACTATATCCTGGGTCACAGGATATATATATATATATATATATATATATATGTATGTATAAAATTTTTTTTCATCCTGAGTCCATAATGCCAAACTTTTTTTCCAAAATAGTTGTATTGTACTAGCAGTGCATGAGAGTTCCCAATTGCTTCACTTCCTTCCCAGCTCTTATATTGTCAGATTCTTTAATTTTAGCCATTTTAATGGATGTATCATTAGTTCAGTTCAGTTTGGTCACTCAGTCGTGTCCGACTCTTTGCAGCCCCATGAATCACAGCATGCCAGGCCTCCCTGTCCATCACCAACTTGCGAAGTCCACCCAAACCCATGTCCATTGAGTCGGTGATGCCATCCAACCATCTCATCCTCTGTCGTCCTCTTTTCCTCCTGCCCTCAATCTTTCCCAGCATCAGAGTCTTTTCAAATGAGTCAGCTCTTCACATCAGGTGGCCAAAGTATTGAAATTTCAGCTTCAACATCAGTCCTTCCAATGAATACCCAGGACTGATCTTTAGGATGGACTGGTTGGATCTCTTTGCAGTCCAAGGGACTCTCAAGAGTCTTCAACACCATAGTTCAAAAGCATCAGTTCTTCAGTGCTCAGCTTTCTTCATAGTCCAACTCTCACATCCATACATGACCACTGGAAAAACCACAGCCTTGACTAGACGAGCCTTTGTTGGCAAAGTAATGCCTCTGCTTTTTAATATGCTGTTTAGGTTGGTCATAACTTTCCTTCCAAGGAGTGTCTTTTAATTTCATTGCTGCAATCACCATCTGCAGTGATTTTGTATCATTAGGGTTTCATTTTAAATTTCTGTGTTGTGACTCTAATGTGCTTAAGCACTTTTTCCTAAGTATGTTGGCAGTTTGGATCTCCTCTTTGGTGGAGGACCTGTTCACAACTCTTGTTCATTTTTCTGATGGGGTTGTCTGCCTTTTTCTGATTTGAAAGAGTTCTTAATGGATTCTGGATATAAGCCCTTTATTGATTACTTCCGTTGTGTAATTTCTTCTTCCACTATTAAAGGTGTCTTTCATTGAACAGGATGTTCTTAATTTTAATGTAGCCTAACTTACCAATCTTTTTCTTTAGACTAGTATTTTTAGGGTCATGTTTAAGAATTTTTTTTACAATCTTAAGTTATGAAGATAATCTGTATTATTATCATGTACAAGCTTTATTGTTTTGCCTTTCACATTTAAGTGTATAATCCACCTGAAAATATTTTTGTATGTGATGTAATGTAGGGAGTGGTCTTTATATTCATGGATCTCTTTCTAGTCTATTTTTACTATCTTTGTATCAACACCACTATTTCAATTAGTATAGCTTTCTAAAAATACCTGCTAGAACAAGTCACTCTACCTTCTTCAGTAGTGTTTTGACTATTCTTGGCTCTGTATATATTGCCATATAAATTATAGAATCAGCTTCACAAAAATTGTCTTGGGATTTTTATTGAGATTGATTTATAGTATGTTTAGAATTTTTGCACCTGTGTTTGAGTAAAATTGTCCCTTAATAAACTTTTCTTTTAATGTCCTATGTTTTAATATCTAGTTTATGCTAGCCTCTAAAAATGAGTTGGAGAGTAGTCCTTTTTTATAATTTTTATTTATTTATGGATGTGCTGGGTCTTCATTGCTGTGTGGGCTTTTCTCTAGTTGTGGCAAGCAGGAGAGTAGTCCTTATTTTTAATTCTGTGGAAGAATTTGTGTTTTATTTCTTTTTGTTTACTGGTGAAATCATCTAAGCTTCCAGTTTTCTCTCTATAAAGATGTTATTTGTAGATTAAGTTTATAAACTTAATCACATTTTTTTTATTTCCTTGACAGTATTAGTTATTTGGACTTTTGTAGAAATTTCTCCACTTTGTATAAAATTTCAGATTTATTAACATAGAGTTGTTCATAGTAGCCTCTTATCTTTTTCATGTCTACTAGATTTGGATAGTGCCCCCTTTTTCATTCCCACTTTGGTTATTTGTTATTTCTTTCTTTCTTATCAATTTTGCCAGCATTTAAAATTGTTTATTAGTTGTTTCAAAGAGCTGCGTTTGCCTTTGGTCCTCTTTTTTCTAGTGTTTATTTACTCTTTATTTCCTTTTTCTCTCCTTGGGTTTATTTTGTTGTTCTTTCCCCAGTTTTCTAAAATAGATACCTTTTTTCTAAAGTTTTCTAAAGTACTTACCTTTTTAATTTTTAACCTTTTTTTTCTAATGTATGCATATAAAGCTTAAAACTTTAAGATCAACAGGGTTAAACTGTATCCCACAGATTTTTATATTGTTGTTTAGTTCAAAGACTTTTTAAATTCCTGTTGTGATTTCTTCTTTGGCTATGGGTATTTTAGAAGTCTATTTCTTTTTATTTTTTTAAATTTTATTCAAGTATAGTTGATTTACAGTGTTGTGTTAATTTCTGCCATACAGCAGAATGACTCACTTATACACATATATCATTCTCATATTCTTTTCCATTATGGTTTTATCACAGAATATTGAATATAGTTCCCTGAGCTGTACAGTAGGGCTTTGTTATTTATCCATTCTATATATAATAGTTTATATCTGCTAATCCCAAACTCCTAATCCATCTCTCCCTCACTCTCCCCCTTGGCAACCACAAGTCTGTGCTATGTGTCTGGGAATCTGTTTCTGTTTCATAGATAAGTTGATTTGTGTCATATTTTAGATTCCATGTATAAGTGATGTCATATGACATTTGTTTTTCTCTTTCTGACTTATTTCATTTAGTATAATAGTCTCTAGGTCCATCCATGTTGCTGCAAATTGCATTATTTCATATATGTTTCACATCTTCTTGATGCATTGATATGTGTTTCTTAAATTCTGCATACATAGGGATTTTTAGTTTTCTCTTTGTAATTATACTATCAGAAAACTTACTTTAAATTACTTTAAAGGTCAGATAAACTGTTTCAGTCCTGGGAAATTTATTACTGTTGTTGCTCTGTGTGCTTTAAAATATCCTGTAGTTGTTAGGTCATGAATTCTATATGTCTATTAGATAACTTGTGTTTATTAAGTTGGTTAGGTATATTACTTTACTGATTTGTGTGTATATGCTTGTTTTCTCTGTGCTGACATGGTATGTCTTTTACTCCTGCCTTTTTGCTTTCAGCCCTCCTGAATTTTGAATATTTTATATCCATGCCTTGTAAACTTACTATAATTGAAAATTCTTTTTTTTAAATACAGTCTGATAATCTTCAGGTTTTAACTAACACATTTAATCTACTTAATTTAATGTAATCACTGATATATTGGGATTTAAATCTACTGTTTTATTTTGTGCTTTTAATTTTTCCTACCTGATATATGTTTTGTTTCTTTCTTGACTGTTTTACTCTTTTTTTCCTTTTTCTTTTGACTACATATTGTATTCAATTTTTCCCTTAGTTTTAAAGTTTTATACTTTTTTACTCTTCTTTTAGTTTTCAACTAAAGATTACAACAGGCATCTGTGATTTATCAAAGTCAGTTGGTGCTTTTATTTTTTTCCTAGATAGGACAAGGTCTTTAATATGCTTTAGCTATTGTTTGATATATTGCTGTTGTTGTTATGCAGATGTTTTAAATTATCTGTATTTTAAATGCAATATATTATTCTTATGTTTTATGAAAATTCATTTAGACTTACATCTTTACTGTTTTTACTGCTTCATTTCTTTCTCCTTGACTTTTCTCTTTGGGTCATTTTCTGTCTGCCCTTCCTTTAGTGCAGATCTGCTGGTGACAGATTTCCTATCTTCGTATGTCTGAAAATGTCTTTATTTAAACTTCATTCTTGAAGGCTGCTTTTGCAATGTATAGAATTCTGGACAGGCAGTTACTTTTTCCTTTCATCTTTTGAAAGTACTATTTGTTGTTTTCTGACTTACATTGTTTCTGTTGAAAAGTAAGCTTTGAATCAAATAGTTGCTTCTTTGTTGCAGATACATTTTTTTTTTTTCTGACTTCTTTTTAGATTTTTTTCTTGCCTTTAATTTTTAGCAGCTGTCTCTAGGTATGGTATGGACTTCTTTTTATTGGACTGGCTAAAAAGTTCGCTTGGGCTTTTCCTATAACATCAGATGGAAGGACCCAAATGAACTTTTTGGCCAAGCCAATGTTTATCTTTCCTAGAGGTTGAAGATTTTCTGCAGTCAGTAGGTTGATATCTTTAATTGGTTTTGAAAGATGTTCTGCTATTATTTCTTTGATATTTCTCCTATAGGATCTCTCTTTTCTCCTAGTAATCTTTTTGCATATGGTAGATCTTTTTATTGTGTCCTCTTTATCTTCTTTATTGAATTTTTATAGAAAAAAATGTGTTTTGTTTTCTCTGCTTGATTCTTTATATTTTCTTCTGACCTATTCCAGTCCACTAGTCAAGCTATGTCTTTCTGTGTCTTTCAGCATGGTTACTTTGAGTCTATTCTGAAAGTCACAATATCTGGTGTCATTTAGGGTTTCTGTTGTTTTTACTGGTTTCCATTTACATTGTCTTGTCTCCTTTTGTGCTTGCTTACCTTTTACTGTATGTGAGCAAAGTATTTTTTAAAATTATTTGTAAAAATATTTTGAAACCTAAAATGGTATTACTTTCCTCCAGTGTTTTCATTGTTTTCTGTCAGGTTCTAGGACACTAGCAATCTGAGATTACTTGAATCCAATTTTAGGGATTACAGTTTTTTTGAACCATTCAGACAACTTGAAGCTAGCCTGCAGTATCTGCAATGACTATAATAATTTCCATTTACAAACCCTAGGGGTCCCAGCATCAGGCATGCATGGAGTCCACACTCAACACCCGACTACAGCTCACACCCTTGCCTGGGTCTGGACTATTATTCTTACCCCAGGGCTTGGCAAATTTTCTATAAAGGACCATAGCCTAAATACTTGAGGCTTTGTGGAACATGGAAGCTGTTGCAACTATCAGTGCTACTGTTATTCTGCAGAAGAGCCATAGACAATGCATGAATTAATGAGCAGAAAAGTATTTCAGTAAAGCTTTATTTACAAAATCTGACATTAGGACACATTTGGCCCAAGGGCCATGTTTTGCTGACTCCTGCTGTAGTCTGTCAGAAGCTCTGTTCAGACTCTCATCTGCCTCTTCTTAAATATAAATTAGCCTTGAATACTGGGCCAACCGTCTCTTTGGTCTGCCTTGTTAACTCTGTAGTGCCTTCAAGGATCTGTTAGGTTTTTATGTTTGGTCCAGTTGTTCTCAGCAGGAGGTTTAATTGTCATTATCAGAGGCTAAAGTTACATACAAAGTAACCAATTAAAACAATGAGATTATTCCCCCTCTGATCTCAAGAAGGAAGTTTCTTGAGTTGTTCTTAGAGAATATCTCTCACTAACACCCTATAATATATAAATGATATTTAAAAAAAATAAAACTGAGTTTTAGGACCTGTTTTGTATAGTCTTCCTATAGAGCAGTGTTGTCCCTCAGAACTTTGTTTGATGATAGAGATGCTCAATTTCTGCACTTTTCCTTGTGGTAGTCACTAACCACCTGTGGCTGTTGAACTTTTGAAATCTGGCTAGGGTGATCGCAGAGCTAAATTTTTACTTCTGTTTAATTAAAAAAAGTTTTATTGGAGTATACTTGATTTACAATGTTGTGTTAGTTTCAGGTGTACAGTGAAGTGAATCAGTTATACATATATCCACTCTTTTTAAAGATTTTTTTTTCCCATGTAGGCCATCACAGAGTATTGAGTAGAGTTCCCTGTGCTGTACAGTAGGTCCTTATTAGTTATCTGTTTTATATATAGTAGTACGCACATATGTCAGATACACATATGTCAATTCCTATCTCCCAATTTATCCCTCCCCCACATCCCGTTTAACTTTAATTTAATTAAAATTTAAATAACCATGTGTGGATATTTAATTTGCAGGATATTTAGTCTTGCAAGAGATAGCTTAGATTAATAGAAGAATCTCATGTCATTTTAAAGATTAGGATTGATACATATATACTACCATGTGTAAAATAGCTAGTGGGGAAGTTGCTTTATAGCACAGGGAGCTTAGTTTGGAGCTCTGTGATAACTTAGAGGGGTAGAAGAGGGGAGGAGGGAGGGAGGTTCAAGAGGAAGGGGAATATGTGTATACATATAGCTGATTCACTTCATTGTACAGCAGAAGAAACTAATACAACATTGTAAAACAACTATACCTTAGTTAAAAAAGAGAATCTCATCCCAGTACATGGTGTGTTCTTACACTCCCACCCCCCTACATACCCATTTTCCAGTGCTCTGACAAGAAATACTTAGCCTGTTAATATTTTAGGTCTCATAGAATGTTTCCACTTATTCCCACCATTCACCAGGTGTGATGGAAATATTACACTTGTTATCCTAACTGGGCCAAGTAAAACTGATGGAGTCACTCAGTTTACCTTTAACATGTATTTTTCTTTGCAGGGAAAGGGGCGTCTTCGTCGAGGAAACTATCCATGTCCATCCTCTCCTGCTGTGGTTCGTCTGCCTTCCATGTCTGATGTCATGGAAGAGACCTTGACTAGTGAGGCGGCCCTGGAGACTGACATCACAGAGCAGCAGCAGGCAGCTATGCAGCAGGAGGAGAGAGTCCTGACCGAGCAGATTGAGAATCTGCAGAAAGAGAAGTAAGTCGCCAGAAGGAAAGCGAGCAACTGTTACCTGTTTCCATTTCCTTCCTCCTGTCCTCTGTTTATTCTTCCTTTTTGTGAGTCAGACCCTACGTCAGGGTACAGGGGATGTGGAGATGACAAGGACATGCTGTCTGTACTCCGGTAGCAGTGTAAAAGTTGTCACCTCAAGGAAGGATGCTCATGAGCTAGGAGATCTGAAGCTGCTACAGTGGAGATTCTCAAAAGGCTGACTGGACAGGGTGTGTCAGTCTTAGCCCAGATTCCTAACAGGTCACCAGTCTTGGTGACAAATTTTCCTTTTAAAGGAGGAATAAAGATTCCCAGGCTAAGATGATTCAGAACTCCATGCTGCTGCTGCTGCTGAGTCACTTCAGTCGTGTCCGACTCTGTGTGATCCCATAGACGGAAGCCCACCAGGCTCCTCCGTCCCTGGGATTCTCCGGGCAAGAACACTGGAGTGGATTGCCATTTCCTTCTCCAATGCATGAAAGTG
This sequence comes from Bubalus bubalis, assembly GCF_019923935.1. Lineage (NCBI taxonomy): Eukaryota > Metazoa > Chordata > Mammalia > Artiodactyla > Bovidae > Bubalus > Bubalus bubalis. The sequence continues at coordinate 84,172,719 of NC_059167.1, forward strand.
AAAAGTCAAAGTGAAGTCGCTCAGTCGTGTCTGACCCTCAGCGACCCCATGGACTGCAGCCTACCAGGCTCCTCCGTCCATGGGATTTTCCAGGCAAGAGTACTGGAGTGGGGTGCCATTGCCTTCTCCATCAGAACTCCATAAAGGAACATTATTATCTGAAGATCAGTATAACCATGGGGTCAGCAACTGGATGGTCAGGGTAAGGCAGCAACTCTTGGAGGTGCTGGGACACCGAGTAGGGAAATTGATTGCAATTGGGAGAGAGACAGATAAACCGCTCTGTGACCTCTGCCATCCCTGGAGCAAGGATGGTAACACTACTTCTTGGGTATAATGTGAACACCCTGTGGTTCTCTCTGAAGGTACTGTGTACTGGTTGTCAGTGATGACTCAAGTTTTAAGGGGATTTTTGTACGTGAGTTCCAGGATCCCAGGTCTGAGAGCTTGATTCATGAGAGATTATGAGTCTTTTGAAGTACTTTTTGCTTGTCAGGATTGCTTCTAGAATTTGGACAAGCTGAAAAAGCAGCTAGAGCTCAACTGTGCTGAACATGATAAGATAAAAATGGTCTACTTTGATGAGAAGCTAGCTATTTGATACAAAAATGATCTGAAAAGAGGAGCTAATTCAGCTTTGATGAAAATGGCATTGGAAGTATTGAAGGATGAATAGGAATTTGCCAGGAAGGTGAAAGTCCCAGAGAAAGGAAAATGTATGAACATAGTCTCAGAGATGTGAATGTGCATTGCTTATGACAGTTGCCATTGCAGCAGTGAGTTGTTGGCGAGACTATCCTTGCAAAGATTGTCCATGAATCTCAAGCCAGGTGTCGGAGGTATTAAAGGATGAACAGTTTAAAGCTGGATAGAGTGGAAGAGAAGCTAAGAGGGCTCTGCAAAGGAGGAGAATTGATGAAAATGGAGTTACACTTGGAAGGATAACGAGGCAGTGGACAGAGTGGAGGAGTGGATCAACAAACTCCAGGGTCTGCCCACTGGGGAAAATTGCCTACATAGAGTGGAGAAAAGGTTATTAGGAATTGCAGATGTAAAGGAACTTTGGTGTTAGGGTATTGGCATGAGCTTTTAACAAAGATATTGATTAAAATGAATCAGAGTGGTCTCAGGCAGTAGTGAGAAAGTAAGATTAGGAGCCAGGTACCAAAGACTTCAGGCAATGAGGAGGCATGGCTGAGAGGAGGTGAGTGATTGATAAGAAGGGATCGAGAATAGTAGTCTAAAGTGGAGATGGCAAAGGTTTAAAAGGACAGAAGAGGTCAGTCGGTTTATTTCATTTAGGAGATCTAGAGGTCTTTCCTTGGCCAAAGATGGTAGAGGATATAGTGTGTAGCAGCTAATAACATTTTTATTTATTTATTTATTTTAATTGGAGGCTAATTATTTTACAATATTATAGTGGTTTTGCCATACATTGACATGAATCAGCCATGGGTGTACATATGTTCCCCATCCTGAACCCTCCTCCCACCTCCCTCCCCATCCCATCCCTCTGGGTCATCCCAGTGTACCAGCCCAGAGCACCCTGTCTCATGCATTGAACCTGGACTGGCGATCTGTTTCACATATACATGTTTCAATGCTATTGTCTCAAATCATCCCACCCTCGCCTTCTCCCACAGAGTCCAAAAGACTGTTCTATACATCTGTGTCTCTTTTGCTCTCTTGCATATAGGGTTATCATTACCATCTTTCTAAATTCTATATATATGTGTCAGTATACTGTATTGGTGTTTTTCTTTCTGGTTTACTTAAACACAGTATTTCTTTATATTTTCAGAATTGAATTAAAAGTTTCAAACCTCATTCAAGATTTTTTTTAAATCACTAAAATAATAAGATTGCTAGACTTTTAGCAGTAATACTTTGTTGTTCAGTTGCTCAGTCATGTCGGACTCTGTGATCCCATGGACTGCAGCATACCAGGCCTCCCTGTCCTTTATCATCTCCCGGAGCTTGCTCAAGCGCATGTCCATTGGGTCGGTGATGCCATCCAGGCATCTCATCCTCTGTCGTCCCCTTCTCTTCCTGCCTTCAATCTTTCCCAGCATCAGGGTCTTTTCCAATGAGTCAGTTCTTCACATCAGGTGGCCGAAGTATTGGAGTTTCAGCTTCAGCATCAGTCCTTCCAATGAATATGCAGGACGGATTTCCTTCAGAATGGACTGGTTGGATCTCCTTGCAGTCCAAGGGACTCTCAAGAGTCTTCTCCAACACCACAGTTCAAAAGCATCAGTTCTTTGTCCCTCAGCTTTCTTTATGGTCCAACTCTCACATCCATACATGACTACTGGGAAAACCATAGCTTCGACTATATGGACCTTTGTCAGCAGAGTAATGTCTCCACTTTTTAATACATTGTCATAGCTTTTCTTCCAAGGCACAAGCATCTTTTAATCCCATGGCTACACTCACCATCCGCAGTGACTTTGGAGCCCAAGAAAATAAAGTCTGTCACTGTCTAGATGCCAGAATAAATGGAACTATATCAAAACTTTGAATATAAATTAGAAATCTAGCATTCTATTCATACTTAGTCAAACAAGTGGGATGAAAATGTCATAATTTTTTTTTAATTTTATTTATTTTTAACTTTACAATATTGTATTGGTTTTGCCATATATCAAAATGAATCCGCCACAGGTATACATGTGTTCCCCATCCTGAACCCTCCTCCCTCCTCCCTCCCCATACCATCCCTCTGGGTCGTCCCAGTGCACCAGCCCCAAGCATCCAGTATCGTGCATCAAACCTGGACTGGCAACTCATTTCGTACATGATATTATACATGTTTCAGTGCCATTCTCCCAAATCATCCCACCCTCTCTCTCTCCCACAGAGTCCAAAAGACTGTTCTATACATCAGTGTCTCTTTTGCTGTCTCGTACACAGGGTTATTGTTACCATCTTTCTAAATTCCATATATATGCGTTAGTATACTGTATTGGTGTTTTTCTTTCTGGCTTGCTTCACTCTGTATAATAGGCTCCAGTTTCATCCACCTCATTAACACTGATTCAAATGTATTCTTTTTAATGGCTGAGTAATACTCCATTGTGTTTATGTACCACAGCTTTCTTATCCATTCATCTGCTGATGGACATCTAGGTTGCTTCCATGACCTGGCTATTATAAACAGTGCTGCGATGAACATAGGGGTACACGTGTCTCTTTCAATTCTGGTTTCCTCAGTGTGTATGCCCAGCAGTGGGATTGCTGGATCATAAGGCAGTTCTATTTCCAGGTTTTTAAGGAATCTCCACACTGTTCTCCATAGTGGCTGTACTAGTTTGCATTCCCACCAACAGTGTAAGAGGGTTCCCTTTTCTCCACACCCTCTCCAGCATTTATTGTTTGTAGACTTTTGGATCACAGCCATTCTGACTGGCGTGAAATGGTACCTCATAGTGGCTTTGATTTCATTTCTCTGATAATGAGTGATGTTGAGCATCTTTTCATGTGTTTGTTAGCCATCTGTATGTCTTCTTTGGAGAAATGTCTATTTAGTTCTTTGGCCCATTTTTTGATTGGGTCATTTATTTTTCTGGAATTGAGCTGTAGGAGTTGCTTGTATATTTTTGAGATTAGTTGTTTGTCAGTTGCTTCATTTGCTGTTATTTTCTCCCATTCTGAAGGGTGTCTTTTCACCTTGCTTATAACTTCCTTTGTTGTACAGAAGCTTTTAAGTTTAATTAGATCCCATTGTTTATTTTTGCTTTTATTTCCAATATTCTGGGAGGTGGGTCATAGAGGATCTTGCTGTGTTGTATGTCAGAGAGTGTTTTGCCTATGTTCTCCTCTAGGAGTTTTATAGTTTCTGGTCTTACGTTGAGATCTTGAATCCATTTTGAGTTTATTTTTGTGTATGGTGTTAGAAAGTGTTCTAGTTTCATTCTTTTACAAGTGGTTGACCAGATTTCCCAGCACCACTTGTTAAAGAGATTGTCTTTAATCCACTGTGTATTCTTGCCTCCTTTGTCAAAGATAAGGTGTCCATAGGTGCGTGGATTTATCTCTGGGCTTTCAATTTTGTTCCATTGATCTATATTTCTGTGTTTGTGCCAGTACCATACTGTCTTGATGACAGTGGCTTTATAGTAGAGCCTGAAGTCAGGCAGGTTGATTCCTCCAGTTCCATTCTTCTTTCTCAAGATTGCTTTGGCTATTCGAGGTTTTTTTGTATTTCCATACAAATTGTGAAATTATTTGTTCTAGCTCTGTGAAGAATACCGTTGGTAGCTTGATAGGGATTGCATTGAATCTATAAATTGCTTTGGGTAGTATACTCATTTTCACTATATTGATTCTTCCAATCCATGAACATGGTATATTTCTCCATCTATTAATGTCCTCTTTGATTTCTTTCACCAGTGTTTTATAGTTTTCTATATATAGGTCTTTAGTTTCTTTAGGTAGATATATTCCTAAGTATTTTATTCTTTTTGTTGCAATGGTGAATGGAATTGTTTCCTTAATTTCTCTTTCTGTTTTCTCATTATTAGTGTATAGGAATGCAAGGGATTTCTGTGTGTTGATTTTATATCCTGCAACTTTACTATATTCATTGATTAGCTCTGGTAATTTTCTGGTGGAGTCTTTAGGGTTTTCTATGTAGAGGATCATGTCATCTGCAAACAGTGAGAGTTTTACTTCTTCTTTTCCAATCTGGATTCCTTTTATTTCTTTTTCTGCTCTGATTGCTGTGGCCAAAACTTCCAAAACTATGTTGAATAGTAATGGTGAAAGTGGGCACCCTTGTCTTGTTCCTGACTTGAGAGGAAATGCTTTCAATTTTTCACCATTGAGGATAATGTTTGCTGTGGGTTTGTCATATATAGCTTTTATTATGTTGAGGTATGTTCCTTCTATTCCTGCTTTCTGGAAAGTTTTATCATAAATGGATGTTGAATTTTGTCAAAGGCTTTCTCTGTATCTTATTGAGATAATCATATGGTTTTTATTTTTCAATTTGTTGATGTGGTGTATTATGTTGATTGATTTGTGGATATTGAAGAATCCTTGCATCCCTGGGATAAAGCCCACTTGGTCATGGTGTATGATCTTTTTAATGTGTTGTTGGATTCTGATTGGTAGAATTTTGTTAAGGATTTTTGCATCTATGTTCATCAGTGATACTGGCCTGTAGTTTTCTTTTTTTGTGGCATCTTTGTCTGGTTTTGGTATTAGGGTGATGGTGGCCTCATAGAATGAGTTTGGAAGTTTACCTTCCTCTGCAATTTTCTGGAAGAGTTTGAGTAGGATAGGTGTTAGCCCTTCTCTAAATTTTTGGTAGAATTCAGCTGTGAAGCCGTCTGGACCTGGGCTTTTGTTTGCTGGAAGATTTCTGATTACAGTTTCGATTTCTGTGCTTGTGATGGGTCTGTTAAGATTTTCTATTTCTTCCTGGTCCAGTTTTGGAAAGTTGTACTTTTCTAAGAATTTGTCCACTTCTTCCACGTTGTCCATTTTATTGGCATATAATTGCTGGTAGTAGTCTCTTATGATCCTTTGTATTTCTGTGTTGTCTGTTGTGATCTCTCCTTTTTCATTTCTAATTTTATTGATTTGATTTTTCTTTCTTTGTTTCTTTATGAGTCTGGCTAATGGTTTGTCAATTTTATTTATCCTTTCAAAGAACCAGCTTTTGGCTTTGTTGATTTTTGCTATGATCTCTTTTGTTTCTTTTGCATTTATTTCTGCCCTAATTTTTAAGATTTCTTTCCTTCTACTAACCCTGGGGTTCTTCATTTCTTCCTTTTCTAGTTGCTTTAGGTGTAGAGTTAGGTTATTTATTTGACTTTTTTCTTGTTTCTTGAGGTGTGCCTGTATTGCTATGAACTTTCCTCTTAGGACTGCTTTTACAGTGTCCCACAGGTTTTGGGTTGTTGTGTTTTCATTTTCATTTGTTTCTTTGCAAATTTTGATTTCTTTTTTGATTTCTTCTGTGATTTGTTGGTTATTCAGCAGCATGTTGTTCAGCCTCCATATGTTGGAATTTTTAATAGTTTTTCTCCTGTAATTGAGATCTAATCTTACTGCATTGTGGTCAGAAAAGATGCTTGGAATGATTTCTATTTTTTTGAATTTACCAAGGCTAGATTTATGGCCCAGGATGTGATCTATCCTGGAGAAGATTCCGTGTGCGCTTGAGAAAAAGGTGAAATTCGTTGTTTTGGGATGAAATGTCCTATAGATATCAATTAGGTCTAACTGGTCTATTGTATCGTTTAAAGTTTGTGTTTCCTTGTTAATTTTCTGTTTAGTTGATCTATCCATAGGTGTAAGTGGGGTATTAAAGTCTCCAACTATTATTATGTTATTGTTAATTTCTCCTTTCATACTTGTTAGCATTTGTCTTACATATTGCGGTGCTCCTATGTTGGGTGCATATATATTTATAATTGTTATATCTTCTTCTTGGATTGATCCTTTGATCATTATATAGTAACCTTCTTTGTCTCTTTTCACAGCCTTTGTTTTAAAATCTATTTTATCTGATATGAGTATTGCTACTCCTGCTTTCTTTTGGTCCCTATTTGCATGGAAAATCTTTTTCCAGCCCTTCACTTTCAGTCTGTATGTGTCCCCTGTTTTGAGGTGGGTCTCTTGTAGACAACATATGTAGGGGTCTTGTTTTTGTATCCATTCAGCCAGTCTTTGTCTTTTGGTTGGGGCATTCAACCCATTTACGTTTAATTATTGATAAGTATGATCCCGTTGCCATTTACTTTATTGTTTGGGGTTCGAATTTATACACCCTTCTTGTGTTTCCTGTCTAGAGAATATCCTTTAGTATTTGTTGGAGAGCTGGTTTGGTGGTGCTGAATTCTCTCAGCTTTTTTAAGAAAATTGTTTAAGAGCTAGAAGGAATCCTATAGACTATCTAGTTTAGTCTCTTTGTTTTTGTGGATGAGAAAGTTAAGGTCCATAAAGAGGAAAGTACTTTCCTGATGTATTATGAATGAGTTTAGAGTGAGTTTAGAATCCCAGTCTCCTGATTAGCAGCCCAGAGTTCATTTCATCAAAGGATCTTATAGCTTTAGCATCTTCCTCTGCCTCAGCCTTAGCCCCATTGTAGGTCCCAGCCTTTGCTGTCTTTAACCTTCACTATGACTGTGACTTGTTCAGTCGCTAAGTCATGTTCAGCTCTTTGCGACCCCATTGACTGCAGCAAGCCAGGCTTCCCTATCCTTCACTATCTCCCTTAGTTTGCTCAAACATGTCCATTGAGTCGGTGATGCCATCCAACCATGCCATCCTCTGTCATCCCCTTCTCCTTCTGCCTTCAATCTTTCCCAGCGTCTTTTCCAATGAGTTGGCTCTTCACATCAGGTATACAGATCCTTATCACCACCCTGGAAGGGAACAGTAAGAAATGTGACTGTTTTTGCTACCTAAATTCCTGACATTCACAGAACGTCTGCTTTCCTTTTGGCTTCTTTCCATTTCTTATCAAATGTTAATGATTCCTTGATTGTATCTTACAGGGAAGAACTAACATTTGAGATGCTTGTCCTGGAACCACGTGCCTCTGATGATGAAACCCTTGAGTCTGAGGCCTCCATAGGGACTGCTGATAGCTCAGAAAATTTGAATATTGAGTCTGAAGGTGCCTTCTCTGAGAAATCAGGTAAATGAACATGTGAGACCAAAGACTCCAGATTTGTTTTGCAGAAGAGGAATAAGGATTCCCAAGCAAAGACAGTCTCTTTGAAGAAGGCCTTTGACCTTACATGAAAAGATGACAAAGTCCTAAGGAGCTGAAGTATACCAGTCCTCTTGAAGCTTCTGTATAAATTGTTGATCAGACCAAACCTTCAGTGCAACATAGTTCTTTTGTAATGTAATGTTTCCTTGTGTTTACCACAGAGGAAAGCCAGCAGTCACAGCTCATGTTGTCTTACTGACTCATGACCCATTTTCTAAGAGTAGGTAGTGGGAGCCGTGCCCTACTATAAGATGGGACTGGACCCAAGGAAGTCTTTAACTGCCTGCCATGTCTCCACGAGATGTGGTATTTACTACATATTGTGGCAGTGTTTTAAATGATGGGGATGGCTGTGGGCCTCTTCTAATGGCATGATCCCACTCCAGCTTCCTCAGGGTTGATTCTGAAACGATATGGATGGTGTAGAAATGGGTGGTTAGGTCTTCATGAGTTGTGACTGTGCCCGAAGCAGGTCACCTTGGACCCTCCAGATCTTAGCCCACCCACTTTCACATGTGAGCAGTGACACCTCTTCATCACACAATGATTTGCTTCAGAGAGAACTGTCATTTACAGCTTTGGTCTCTTTCTTGCATTAGAGAGAAGCTTAGCCCTTATCTCTACGAAGGCAGCTGGCAAGTCTGAACCTTCAAGCAAATTGCGAAAGCAGCTCAAAAAGCAGCAAGACTCACTGGATTCAGTGGACTCTTCAGTCTCTTCTTTATGTTCATCTGGCACTGCATCTTCTCATGGGACCAGAAGACGATTTCAGATTTATTCCAAATCTCCTTTCTACCGAGCTTCCTCAGCTGGTGAGGCCCTCGGGATGGAAGGGCCATCGGGCCAGACCAAATCCCTAGAAGACAAGCCTCAGTTCATCAGCAGAGGAACCTTCAACCCTGAAAAGGGCAAACAAAAATTAAAGAATGTGAAAAACTCACCTCAGAAAACCAAAGAGACCCCAGAGGGGATAGTTGTGTCTGGCCGCAGGAAAACTGTGGACCCAGACTGCAGCTCGGCCCAACAGCTAGCTCTCTTTGGGAATAATGAGTTTATGGTCTGAACTGGCAGATGTGTGTCCCTTATGGCTACAGAGTGGTAAACACATCTCATCTTGGGGCTTCATCACCTGGTCCACAGTATCCATCCTGATTGTGGTCCTGCCTCTTGCCCGAGCATACAACCAAGACCTTGTGTGCTGAGTCCCAGGTGGGCCTCCTGCCGAAGCGGAAAGTCTTCTTTGAAGCCTGCCAGGGATGGTACCAGCTGTGCCTTGGCTGCTGTATCCAGCTAGAGATTTTGCTGAACAGAGCGCCCAGGGCCTTGGGATTTGGGTCAGTTGTGGAGGTCTTTGTAGTTGCCTCTCCTCCCTCCCTTTTTCCCTTCCCAGAGGTGAGAGTGGAACTGGGGGGACATTGTGGGCTAGAGGGACCCACTGATTTCTAACATTTGAAGAAAACATATAAACCTTTCTTAACCATGAAAGCAAAATCCTTTGAGTTTATTTTGGGATAGTTAGGAGCTGGTATAGAATATAATTTTCTTCCAAGGATTTGTAAGCAAAAAGCCTAAGCCCTCTATTTTAAGATTTTTGAGAAACACTCCATGTTATATTCTGGGGAAAGTAAAAAAAAAAGCAGTTGTCTCCATCAAGCCATCAGAGCATGTTTGAGACCTCTGTGGTTATCCAACGAAGAAGAGAAGACCTCTTTTGTTTTTCAGCGATGTTTGATGTCATAATAATCAATCCTGGTTTAACCCCTGGTTAGTTCCTGCCAAATGTATTGCATGGGCCAAAGTTTCAATAGCCATACTGTTCTTATATCCCCTGATCCTAGAATCAGGTTCCTCTAATATTTTTTAAATGTCCCAGAGACATGGTGATCCCTAAACAGGAGGGTTTCATTCTAATTTATCCAGGCCTTTCTCTTTGTATAGATTAAACTGAAGACCATATATGAACCTGTTTATCTGCTGGTGAATTTCCACCACGAGCTCACACAAATGATGTGACCACTTAATCACTTCTCCCCAAGCATTCACACATAGCACTGCATGAATAAATGTTACAGAAAGCTGCCAAAAAAGAAAAAAAGATAAGTTTTTAATATGACCCATCTAGATTTTATCTTTTTTTCCTCAGACCATCAGTATTAAATAGATTTAAAAAAATCAAGGACTACTTGAAGCTATTTTTGTTAATATTCTGGTTACTGAAGTTTACTGTAAATATATATATGTATAGTGTGCATATTTCTTTTAACTTTATGCTTCCTTCCTCCCCATAGAATTTCTTCCCACAGATTAAGGGCCATTGGATGTGGTGGTGAGAGCCAGACATCCCTGGGTTGAGGGAAAAGTCAAACCATTTTTCTCACCACTGGGTGTCTCCATGTACCTGAGTTATAAAAGCATTTTAAGCTTCTTAGTGTCTGTGGGATTAGAAGTCTGTTTTTGCTATTTATAATATATGGGAAATGAAACATGATACCCTTTCTTGAGATAAGTATGTGAAAATGTTTCTTTTTTAAAGTTACTAAATGCATCTTGTCTAACTACCACATGCACTGTTCTAAAAAAGAGCCTTTACCATCTGTAACCTGAATTTTGGTTATTTTTCCTTTTCATACTTCTTTGAGATGAAGTTATAGAAACCTGAGGACTTTCATTAATAAGGCAGAGTCTCTCCTGTTACACAACAGTGAACCTCATGCCACTGCCTCTGGCTGCTGTCGAGCCCCAGAGGCCAGACACAAATATCCTGAGTGGCAGCTCCAGGTAGCAGGCGGCTTTCCTCTCCCTGGTGGGGTTCAGAAATGACCTCGGGAAAAGGAGTCTTTGTCAATTTCCAGAATGATGATGGTTAGTAACTAAACATGTTTGATTTTATAGCCTGCAAACATCTGTCACCTTGTTCATGCTGCCTTGAGGAGTAATAAAGGTAAATAAGGTCTTTAAAAATCTGAATAATCTCCTAGAGCAGAACCCAGCCCCTCAGCATGGTTGTGTCTGCATGGGTGCCCCAGTCCCTGTGCCAGGCGCAGTCTCTCCCCTTATTCTTGGGAAGGTGGTTTTCAGCCCGTGTTGAGTACTCCTTTCCACTTGTTCCAGGACATTGGTTAAAGACTATACAAAATAAAGCAAGTACCCCTGTTGAGTAGTTTTCTTTGGCCTAGAGGAATGGCCTGGGAAACACATCTTGGCATACGGTCTCCCTTCTAAATCTTTGTGGAGTTTTTGTTTTGTTGCTGTTGTTTTGCAAAACATGGCAGTTAAAAAAAAATTAAAAATAAAAATCTACTCATATAGGTCACTTTATAGGAACCAGGTGATGGATGTTAAGAGACTTTATAATTTTTTCTCAGGGACCTAAAACCTGAATTTGGATAACATTAAATAAATATTTGTTTTTCAGTTGCTAGATTTGTGGATTTCTAGTCATTTAACAAGCTGTCAGAATGGAGGGGTGGGGAAAGGGAGCTGCATGGAATGCTAAGAATGGAGAGCAAAGGCGGGACCCTCCCTTTGAAGGAAAGCATGCTGCTGTTCTCTAGAATAATGGGCATTGTTGGCCTGAAAAAGATGAAGCCATAACACTTAACAACTGTCAGAACCGAGTGCTGTCTGTCCTCTCCTCTGATCTTAACTGGTCATCTCTGTGATTCATGTTACGTTACCACAGCTGATGCTGCATTACAATCACTTACAATTAAGATATTTAACATCTGTATGTGTCAACTGTGTGTTTTCTATTTGCTTCTCCTTCGCTCATTTTCTTTGATCTCAGATGCCTCAAAGGAAACCCATATGTGGCAGCATAGAGGCAGCCCCTCATTTGGAGCCCATACTCTAAAATGCAGAGCATTCTCTTCTTACCACACATTCCCAGCTCCAGATAGAGCCTAGAGTTGTAATTCTCCCCATTAAAGCCAACGTATCCCTTATCATGGAAAATGTAATGGAAGCAGAGAAGTTTAATTGTAGGGTCAAAGTGTGTATACACAAAATGAAGTAAATACAGAAAGGATTCAGGAAGGTGACTTGCTTCATTTGTAATGCACTGTGTACTTCCTGCCATTTTAATTATTTTGCCACTCTGGGTTTCTGCGAATACAAAGGAGGTAACAGCCCAATATGAGCCTTGTGGAGGCAGAGGGACCTGAATTCAGGGGGTGGGATATAAGAGCCCTCACTTCTCAAGGGAGTTAGTGGAGACTTCTGTCTTCCATCACAGTAGGGTTGTTTTCACTGTCAAAGATGGAGGGTCCCAGAAGCATGCAGAAAACAGGAGCTCCAGCAAGGTTCTGCAGGCCCACTTCAGTGCCTGTGGGCCACATTTTTCTTTTTTAAACTGTAACTAAGGAATGTGTACCTTTCACAAGCACTTTGGTGGACAAGAGAGAAGAAAATATTCTCAGGATGTTTTATTTAAAAACACTCCAGCTGACTTTCCTCATTCTCCTCTCTCTCATTTTTCCCCCTCTTGGTCATTCTGTGTTGACCAACACAGCATCATTCTGTGCTGACAGATATGTTTGTCTACCCATAATTGTGGGACAGCTCCCCATAATTCTGTGACAGTTGGCACTGTTCCCCAATACCATGCTAGCCTTGGTTGTAAAGTTCCTTGGTGTTTGTGGGAGTCTTTCTTGGGGCATCCCTGATGGATCACATGGTAAAGAATCTGCCTGCAATGTGGGAAACCTGGGTTCGATCCCTGGGTTGGAAAGATACCCTGGAGAAGGGAATGGCAACTCACCCCAGTATTCTTGCCTGGAGAATTCTACGGACAGAGGTTACAGTCCATGAAGTCTCAGAGTCAGACACAACTGAGTGACTAACACTAAGCCATTACTCTTACCTGGAAAATCCCATGGATGGAGGAGCCTAGTAGGCTGCAGTCCATGGGGTCGCTAGGAGTTGATGCAACTGAGTGGCTTCCCTTTCACTTTTCACTTTCATGCATTGGAGAAGGAAATGGCAACCCACTCCAGTGTTCTTGCCTGGAGAATCCCAGGGACGGGGGAGCCTGGTGGGCTGCCGTCTGTGGGGTCGCACGGAGTCGGACATGACTGAAGCGACTTAGCAGCAGCAGCAGCATGCCCCTAAAATACTGTTACTCACTTTTCTCTGGAGCTGCTCCCACATTTTATCTGGTGGTAAAGGGCAAAATAGTGACTATGGAGGTGGATCTATTAGGTCTTGTTGGTCTCTTGGTTGAAACTGTTGTCAAAAAAGCCCCCACCAAGGGGTCCATCACCTTGCTTTCCATCCATACTGAATGCCTCCTTACCATCCCTCTTAGGTCATGTAAAAGTTGCACCTTTGGAACCAAGTAATTGTATTTACTAAGGGAAAGGTGTGGACTACAGATAAGTATTATATTAATGGATTTAAAGTAATTTATATAAATACACTGTAAATTTATAAAAGACTATCTATTGTAAAAGGACATAGCCTGTGAAATATAATATCATTTTACTGTTTAACAGAATAATTCTATACAAAGAATGATTTGTCTCACCCACAGAACTGATTACATTCCTGATGCAATCAACAGGCACTTTGTGATTTCCTTTTTTTTTTTTTTTTTGGCAGGGGGTGGGGCTGGGGCCATCAGTTGTATAAAGTGCAGTTTGTGCCACTCAAAATATGCACTGTATGGCTACACAAGAGCAGTTTAATGGACAGATCACTCCATGGCTCATTAAAGACAAAGCTTCCAGAAGCAGCAATATGTGTGGTTTGTTTTCTGACCATCTTGGCTCCCACCCCAACTCAGTCCAGCCTGAACCCAAGGAACAGCAATGATTTTTGATAAAGTGCTCATTTTAAGCAAAGGGCTGAGCCCCAAATTGATAAAGTACAGAGATGGTAATTATTGGGAACTTAATATAGCTCAAGTGAAGGTGAGATTTCAAGTTGTGAGTTTTCCATAAGGGATGCTAAACTGGGAAGAAAATAAATTACGTTGAAGATCCTCACCAAAAAGGCATAGCTGCTAGTAGAGGGCCCTGGTGTGTCCTTTTTTGTTTTCCCCCTGCACTTGCATGACTTTGGCAAGGTCATTTGCCTTCAGTCTGGAATGTATTCGCTCCCCCAGGTTTTCTCTGGGTAACTCCTACTGACTCTGAGGTCATAGTGTAAAAGGCATTTCTACTTGGAAATGTCCTCTTCCCCGTTGAACTGGCTTAGATGTTTTGTGTTCTCAACAGCTCCCAGTGTTTGTGACATCAAAAAACTGACATTAGCTTCCCAAGGCAAGAAAGGAACCTATCTTCCTGACTTAGATCCTCAGCACCTAACAAAAGGTGCCCACACTTACATTTTGGATGAGAGAGTTGAATGTGATCAGGGGTTCTCTACCAAACCAAATCTAAAGTGGAATTAGAAAAAAAAATTCTGGTCAGATTTTCCCTAATGTCAAATTTATTCCATTTTAAAATTCTGAGATCATCCTTTCCATTTTTTACATTGTTTACATCTACAGTTTGCATTGTCTACATGACAACATAATAAGAAGAGTGGATTGTTTAAGGTTTCCTCAATTGGCTAAATTGGAGAAGGCAATGGCACCCCACTGCAGTACTCTTGCCTGGAAAATCCCATGGACGGAGGAGCCTGGTAGGCTGCAGTCCATGGGGTCGCGAAGAGTTGGACATGACTGAGCGACTTCACTTTCACTTTCATGGATTGGAGAAGGAAATGGCAACCCACTCCAGTGTTCTTGCCTGGAGAATCCCAGGGATGGAGGAGCCTGGTGGGCTTCCGTCTATGGGGTCGCACAGAGTCGGACACGACTGAAGTGACTTAGCAGCAGCAGCAGCAATTGGCTAAATAAAACCTAGTAATGCCATTTTTGAAAGTTCCCCATGTGTTAACTAAATCTACAACAAACCTTTCTGATTATGAAGAAAGAGCAGAAAGTTGTAAGGAGACACAGATCAGAGCTTTTACTTGTTAAAAAAAAATTGTTCTTTCTCCTAAATTGGATAACAGTACAGCATCTTAGCGGAGAAGGCAATGGCATCCCACTCCAGTACTCTTGCCTGGACAACCCCATGGACGGAGGAGCCTCGTAGGCTGCAGTCCATGGGGTCGCTAAGAGTCAGACATGACTAAGCTACTTCACTTTCACTTTTCACTTTCATGCATTGGAGAAGGAAATGGCAACCCACTCCAGTGTTCTTGCCTGGAGAATCCCAGGGACAGAGGAGCCTGGTGGGCTTCCGTCTATGGGGTCACACACAGTTGGACACTACTGACGTGACTTAGCAGCAGCAGTAGCAGCAGCACAGCATCTTAGAGCCAGGGACATAACCATGAACATTGATGAGACACCTATAATATCTATTGGATCTTGTGAGACATCTCAGACTCTAAAAGCAAGTCACTTCCCTGTTCTGTGGGGCCATTTATCCCTCATTTGACAAGTGTTGACTGAGCACTCTAGTTGGTTGGGATACACTGGTGACCAAAGCCCTTGCACCCTATGGAGCTTGCATCCTAGTGAGGAAAACCAGTGGTGTCCACCAGATGGAGACTAGTCAACCACAGTACCTGGGTCCCACTTCAGGTTTTATTAATCTGAATGGTTGCTTCTTGGCAACTTGTGAGTCTTTCTCTGCCCTCCCTACATCTAAATACTCTCTTAAGGGTAGAGGTAGAGTGTCTCACCAGAGACGGCAATGGCAACCCACTCCAGTACTCTTGCCTGGAAAATCCCATCGTCAGAGGAGCATGGTTGGCTGCAGTCCATGGGGTCGCAAAGAGTCGGACACGACTGAGCGACTTCACTTTCACTTTTCACTTTCGTGCATTGAAGAAGGAAATGGCAACCCACTCCAGTATTCTTGCCTGGAGAATCCCAGGGACAGGGGAGCCTGGTGGGCTGCTGTCTATGGGGTCACACAGAGTCAGACACGACTGAAGCGACTTAGCAGCAGCAGCAGCAGCAGCAGACGAGTGTCTCACAAATCTGAAAACTGCAGTTGAAAAGAAAGCCCCCCCCCCCAAAAAAAAGAAAAAGAAAGGCCCAGATAGGCCCACAGAGTCTATCTCTGTGTGCTCCATAACTGAAGACGTTTCTGGCACCGAGGGCAGAAAAGAGTTTTCATAGTATCCCCTCCCCTAGCACTGGCCCTAAATCCATTAGGGTAGAGCTATTACCCATCTGAGTTTCAGCAGGGCCAATTTACAGCAAAAGGTTGAGTAAATCCTAGGATCAACTGGGAGCTGTATTGTATTAGGATTACAGAAGCCACTCTGTATTTCAGATGCGAAGGACTTGAGATAGGAATTAGGTGCTTAATGTAAACATTGGAAGAAGTGGGGAAGCAGGCCAGAGAAAGCCCCCACTGAAGGTCAAGAAAACCAGCAGATCTGAACCAAAAGTTCTCAAGAGTTTGCCTAGAAGCTCCTGCAACTCTAAAGAAGGTTGCTATGAAATTGTCTTCCCACACATTTGGCTGTGACTGTGTCCAGAGATTAATGGCTTCTCATTTACTTTACACATCTCACGTGAGTGCCTGTCTTCTACTAGCAAACCATAGGAGAAGGGGATCCTGAAAAATGTACTTACTGGCATCTCTGCAATGAAGACAAGACCTTAAGAAGGGTCATGGGGCAGGGTGAGGGGGTGGATGCTGGGTTGCCTGCAGTAACTAAGTTTATGTACAACACCATAGTTATGGCAGAAAGCAAAGAAGAACTAAAGAGCCTCTTGATGAAAGTGAAAGAGAGTGAAAAAGTTGGCTTAAAACAACATTCAGAAAACTAAGATTGGGGGCGGTCCTAAGATGGCGG
The DNA here is from genome assembly GCF_019923935.1 of Bubalus bubalis. Lineage (NCBI taxonomy): Eukaryota > Metazoa > Chordata > Mammalia > Artiodactyla > Bovidae > Bubalus > Bubalus bubalis. The sequence goes on from NC_059167.1 coordinate 84,189,253, forward strand.
AGGAATAGGACAGGGAGACCACTCTCTCCCCCACAAATTCATCGAAAGATCATTTGAATGCTGAGCAAATACCACAAAACAACTTCTGAACGCTGGCAGAGGACATCAGGCACCGAGAAAGGCAGCCCATTGTCTTAGAAAGGAGGTAGGACAAAATATAAAAGATAAAAAGAGAGACAAAAGAGTTAGAAATGGAGACCCATCCTGGGGAGGGAGTCATAAAAGAGAAGTTTCCAAACACCAGGAAACCCTCTTACAGGTGGGTCTGTGGGGAGTTTTGGAATCTCAGAGGGCATATAACTGGGAGGAAAAAACAAAATCCACAGATTACACGCCTAACTGCAGCTCCCAGTGGAGAAGTAGCCCAAAGGCTCGTGTTCACCACCAGCAAGCCAGGTCTGAACAGGGAAGTGTGGACTGCATTGCTTAGGGTAAGCCCCAGGCCTGAATGCCCTGAGGGCAATCTGAGGGAGCTAACGTGAGATAACAACCCAAACCATGGGATAGAGAGAAAAAAGAGAACTTTCCCGTAAAAAGCTCTAATCTAAGCCACTGCCGGCCACTCACAGAACAAAGGACTGAGCCAATACCAGAGGACAGCTAGCTGACAGCAGACTGGCCCATCCCTCACTGGAAGCAGGGAGGCAGGCAGGTGACAGCCAGAGCTGAAGGCAAGGGGCCAACTCAGCCCCAGAGACAGCATCCTCTACCAAACTGCAAGCAGGCTCCCAGTTGCTAACCAAGTCTTCCTGGGATCCTTCCTGGGACAGTTGACATCCACCAGGAGGGTTGCAACCAGAGATCAGCTCCCCAGAGGAGACACACAGCACACCCGAGACAGCGCTCCTGCTGCGCACCCAGGAAACCAAGTGGCTGGGACAGGGGAGGTGATAAGATGCACCCCCCACCTGGGGAGTGTGCACTCGCCAAGCATCTGGTCGCCTGAGCTGCTCGGAAGCTCAGGAAGGGCACAAAACATAGGCCCAACCGAGTCTGTGCCTTTGTGGAGTACCTGGGAACCCGAACCTGAGCAGCTTAGACGTGGGAAGTGCACGCAACCCAGGGCCCACCTTAGACAGTTCCCCTGCAGAGCAACCTGGAAGCCTGAGCAGTGTAGACCAGGAAAGCACACACGCCGTGAGTGGGGGCAAACCTAGTGTGGCCCAGACACTGTGAGTGCTCCCCACACACGCCAGTGATATTTGTTGGCAATGTTCCTCCCTCCCCACAGCACAACTGAATGAGTGAGCCTAAATAAATGACCACCTTCACCGCCTTGTGTCAGGGTGGAAGTTAGATACTGAAGAGACTTGCAAACAGAGGAAGCCAAAATAAACAAGAGGGAACCGCTTTGGAAGTGACAGGTGCAACAGATTAAAACCCTGTAGTTAGCATTGGCTACATTGAAAGGGACCTATAGTATATAGACCTATAGACCTTGAGAAGTATAAGCTGGATCAAGGAACTATCTGAAACTGAGCTGACCCCACACTGCACTCAACAGCTCCAGATAAATTCCTAGATATATTTTACTATTATCATTTTTAAATTTTTTAATTAAAAAAATTTTAAGTTCTTTATTACTCCTTTAATTTTCATTTTTAAAATCTACTATTACCTTGCAAAAAAAAGACCCTATTTTTAAAGCAAACTTCATATTTTGTAAATAACTTTTGCAATTTTTTTTAATATTGTATTTTTGAGAGTCTATGGCAACCCACTCCAGCCTGGGGAATCCCAGGGATGGGGGAGCCTTGTGGGCTGCCGTCTATGGGGTCACACAGAGTCAGACACGGCTGAAGTGACTTAGCAGCAGCAGCAGCAGCAACCTCTACTCTAGATTTTTAATCTTTGCTTTTTGGTATTTGTTACAATTCTGTACCTTTAAGAATCCAATCTTCAGTACCCATTTTTACTTAGGAGTGTGATTACTGGTTTGATTGCTCTCTCCCCTTTTGACTCCTTTTTCTCTCCCAGGTCACCTCTATCTTCTTCCTCCCCCTTCTCTTCTCTACTTAACTCTGTGAATCTCTTTGTGTATTCTGGGCTGTGGAGAACACTTAGGGAACTGATCACAGGCTAGATTGGTCTCTTTCCTTTTGACTCCCCCTCCTCTCCTCCTGGTCACCTCTATCTCCTTCCTCCCTCTTCTCTTCTCTATGGAATTCCATGAACCTCTCTGAGTGTTCTAGACTGTGGAGAGCAAATAGGGAATTGATTACTGGCTAGATTACTCTCCCCTTTTGATTTCCCCTCTTCTCCTCCTGGTCACCTCTATCTCCCACCTCCCTCTTCTCCATGTAACTCTGTGAACCTCTCTGGGTGTCCTCCACTGTGGAGAATCTTTTCACCATTAACCTAGATGTTTTATCATCAGTGCTGTATGGATGGAGAAGTCTTGAGGCTACTGTAAGAATAAGACTGGAAGCCAGAGGCAGGAGGCTTAAATCCAAAACTTGAGAACACCAGAAAACTGACTCCAGGGAACATTAATAGACAAGAGCTCATCCAAAAGCCTCTGTACCTACACTGAAACCAAGCTCCACCCAAGAGCCAACAAGTTTCAGAGCAAGACATACCAAGCTAATTCTCCAACAATGCAGGAACATAACCCTGAGCACAAAAATACAGGTGGCCAAAAGTCACACCAAACCCATAGACCCCCTCAAAATTCACTGCTAGACATTTCATTACACTCCAGAGAGGAGATCCAGCTGCACCCACCAGAACACCAATGCAAGCTTCCCTAACCAGGAAACCTTGACAAGCCATTCATCCAACCCCACCCACAGGGAGGAACCTCCACAATAAAGAGGAACCACAAACTTCCAGCATACAGAAAGGCCACCCCAAACACAGCAACCTAAACAAGATGAAAAGGCAGAGAAATATTCAGCAGGTAAAGGAACAGGATAAAAGCCCACCAAACCAAACAAAAGAGGAGGGAATAGGGAGTCTACCTGAAAAAGAATTCAGAATAATGATAGTAAAAATGATCCAAAATCTTGAAAACAAAACGGAGTTACAGATAAATAGTCTGGAGACAAGGATTGAGAAGATGCAAGAAAAGTTTAACAAGGACCAAGAAGAAATTAAAAAAGAGTCAATAATGAATAATGCAATAACTGAGATCAAAAGCACCCTGGAGGGAACCAACAGTAGAATAACTGAGGCAGAAGATAGGATAAGTGAGGTGGAAGATAGAATGTGGAAATAAATGAAGCACAGAGGAAAAAAGAAAAAAGAATTAAATGAGGACAACCTCAGAGACCTCTGGGACAAAGTTAAACACCCCAACATTCGAATCATAGGAGTCCCAGAAGAAGAAGACAAAAAGAAAGGCCATGAGAAAATACTTGAGGAGATAATAGTTGAAAACTTCCCTAAAATGGGGAAAGAAATAGCCACCCAAGTCCAAGAAACCCAGAGAGTCGCAAACAGGATAAACCCAAGGTGAAACACCCCAAGACACATTTTAATCAAATTAATGAAGATCAAACACAACAAATATTAAAAGCAGCAAGGGAAAAACAACAAATAACTCACAAGGGGATCCCCATAAGGATAACAGCTGATCTTTCAATAGAAACTCTTTAAGCCAGAAGGGAATGGCAGAACATACTTAAAGTGATGAAAGAGAAAAACCTACAACCCAGATTATTGTACCCAGCAAGGATCTCATTCAATATGAAGGAAAAATCAAAAGCTTTACAGACAAGCAAAAGCTCAGAGAATTCAGCACCACCAAACCAGCTCTTCAACAAATGCTAAAGGATCTTCTCTAGACAGGAAACACAGAAAAGATTTATAAACTCGAACCCAAAACAACAAAGTAAATGGCAATGGGATCATACTTACCAATAATTACCTTAAATGTGAATGGGTTGAATGCCCCAACCAAAAGACTGTGGCTGAATGGATGAGAAAACACACACACACACACACACACACACACACACACACACACACACACAAATGACCCCTATATATGCTGTCTATAAGAGACCCACCTCAAACCTAGGGACACATACAGACTGAAAGTGAAGGGCTGGAAAAAGAGATTTCATGCAAATGGAGACCAAAAGAAAGCATGAGTGGCAATAATCATATCAGATAAAATAGACTTTGAAATAAAGACTGTGGAAAGAGACAAAGAAGGACACTATATAATGATCAAAGAATCAATCCAAGAAGAAGATATAACAATTAGAAATATATATGCAGCCAACATAGGAGCACTGCAATATATAAGGCAAATGCTAACAAGTATGAAAGGGGAAATTAACAGTAACACAATAATAGTGGGAGACTTTAATATCCCACTCACACCTATGGATAGATCAACTAAACAGAAAATTAGCAAGGAAACACAAACTTTAAATGATACAATGGACCAGTTAGACTTAATTGATATCTATAGGACATTTCACCCTAAAACAATGAATTTCACCTTTTTCTCAAGCGCACATGGAACCTTCTCCAGGATAGATCACATCCTGGGCCATAAATCTAGCCTTGGTAAATTCAAAAAAATTGAAACCATCTCAAGCATCTTTTCTGATCACAGTGCAGTAAGATTAGATGTCGACTACAGGAAAAAAAAAAACTATTAAAGATACAAACATATGGAGGTTAAGCCACACACTTCTGAATAACCAACAAATCACAGAAGAAATGAAAAAAAAAATCAAAATATGCATAGAAACAAATGAAAATGAAAACACAACAACCCAAAACCTATGAGATTCAGTAAAAGTAGTGCTAAGGGGAAGGTTCATAGCAATACAAGCCTGCCTCAAGAAACAGGAGAGAAATCAAATAAATAACCTAACTCTACACCTAAAGCAACTAGAAAAGGAAGAAATAAAGAACCCCAGGGTTAGTAGAAGGAGAGAAATCACAAAAATTAGAGCAGAAATAAATGCAAAAGAAACAAAAGAGATCATAGCAAAAATCAACAAAGCTAAAAGCTGGTTCTTCAAGAAGATAAATCAAATAGACAAACCATTAGCCAGACTCATCAAAAAACAAAGGGAGAAGAATCAAACCAACAAAATTAGAAATGAAAATGGAGAAATCACAACAGACAACACAGAAATACAAAGGATCATAAGAGACTACTATCAGCAACTATATGCCAATAAAATGGACAACTTGGAAGAAATGGACAAATTCTTAGAAAAGTATAACTTTTCAAAACTGAACCAGGAAGAAATAGAAAATCTTAACAGGCCCATCACAAGCACAGAAATCGAAACTGTAATCAGAAATCTTCCAGCAAACAAAAGCCCAGGTCCAGACGGCTTCACAGCTGAATTCTACCAAAAATTTAGGGAAGGGCTAACACCTATCCTACTCAAACTCTTCCAGAAAATTGCAGAGGAAGGTAAACTTCCAAACTCATTCTATGAGGCCACCATCACCCTAATACCAAAACCAGACAAAGATGCCACCAAAAAAAAGAAATTACAGGCCAATATCACTGATGAACATAGATGCAAAAATCCTTAACAAAATTCTATCAAACAGAATCCAACAACATAGTAAAAAGATCATACATCATGACCAAATGGGCTTTATCCCAGGGATGCAAGGATTCTTCAATATTCACAAATCAATCAATGTGATACACCTCATTAACAAATTGAAAGAAAAAAACCATATGATTATCTCAATAGATGCAGAGAAAGCCTTTGACAAAATTCAATATCCATTTATGATAAAAAAAAAAAAAACAACCCTCCGGAAAGCAGGCATAGAAGGAACATACCTCAACATAATAAAAGCCATATATGAGAAACCTATCCTCAATGGTGAAAAATTGAAAGTATTTCCCCTTAAGTCAGGAACAAGACAAGGATGCCCACTCTTACCACTAATGTTCAACATAGTTTTAGAAGTTTTGGCCACAGCAATCAGAGCAGAAAAAGAAATAAAAGGAATCCAGATTGGAAAAGAAGAACTAAAACTCTCATTGTTTGCAGATGACATGATCCTCTACATAGAAAAGCCTAAAGACTCCACCCTAAAACCCTAAAGACTCTAGGAAATTACTAGAGCTAATCAATGAATACAGTAAAGTTGCAGGATATAAAATTAACACAGAGAAATCCCTTGCATTCCTATACACTAACAATGAGAAAAAGAAAGAGAAATTAAGGAAACAATTCCATTCACCATTGCAACGAAAAGAATAAAATACTTAGGAATAAATCTACCTAAAGAAACAAAAGACCTATATATATAAAACTATAAAACACTGATGAAAGAAATCAAAGATGACACAAATAGATGGAGAAATATACCATGTTCATGGATCGAAAGAATCAATATAGTGAAAATGAGTATACTACCCAAAGCAATCTATAGATTCAATGCAATCCCTATCAAGCTACCAACGGTATTTTTCAGAGAATTAGAACAAATAATTTCACAATTTGTATGGAGTTACAAAAAACCTCAAATAGCCAAAGCAATCTGGAGAAAGAAGAATGGAACTGGAGGAATCAACCTGCCTGACTTCAGGCTATACTACAAAGCACCAGTCATCAAGACAGTTTGGTACTGGCACAGAGACAGAAACATGGATCAATGGAACAAAATAGAAAGCCCAGAGATAAATCCACACACCTATGGACACCTTATCTTTGACAAAGGAGGCAAGAATATACAATGGATTAAAGACAATCTCTTTAACAAGTGGTGCTGGGAAAACTGGTCAACCACTTGTTAAAGAATGAAACTAGCACACTTTCTAACACCATACACAAAAATAAACTCAAAATGGATTCAAGATCTCAACGTAAGACCAGAAACTATAAAACTCCTAGAGGAGAACATAGGCAAAACACTCTCTGACATAAATCACAGCAGGATCCTCTATGACCCACCTCCCAGAGTAATGGAAATAAAAGCAAAAGTAAACAAATGGGACCTATAAACTTAAAAGCTTTTGCAAAACGAAGGAAACTATAAGCAAGATGAAAAGACACCCTTCAGAATGGGAGAAAATAATAGCAAATGAAGCAACTGACAAATAATTAATCTCAAAAATATACAAGCAACTCCTGCAGCTCAATTTCAGAAAAATAAGTGACCCAATCAAAAAAATGGGCCAAAGAACTAAATAGACATTTCTCCGAAGAAGACATATAGATGGCTAACAAACACATGAAAAGATGCTCAACATCACTCATTATCAGAGAAATGCAAATCAAAACCACAGTGAGGTACCATGTCACGCCAGTCAGAATGGCTGCTATCTAAAAGTCTACAAACAATAAATGCTGGAGAGGGTGTGGAGAAAAGGGAACCCTCTTACACTGTTGGTGGGAATGCAAACTAGTACAGTCACTACGGAGAACAGTGTGGAGATTCCTTAAAAAACTGGAAATAGAACTGCCTTATGACCCAGCAATCCCACTGCTGGGCATACACACCGAGGAAACCAGAATTGAAAGAGACACATGTACCCCAATGTTCATTGCAGCACTGTTTACAATAGCCAGGACATGGAAGCAACCTAGATGTCCATCGGCAGACGAATGGATAAGAAACCTGTGGTACATATACACAATGGAATATTACTCAGCTATTAAAAAGATTGCATTTGAATCTGTTCTAATGAGGTGGATGAAACTGGAGCCTATTATACAGAATGAAGTAAGTCAGAAAGAAAAACACCGATACAGTAATATTAATGCATATATATGGAATTTAGAAAGATAGTAATGATGACCCTATATGCGAGACAGCAAAAGAGACACAGATGTAAAGAACAGATTGTTGGACTCTGGCAGAAGGCGAGGGTGGGATGACTTGAGAGAATAGCATTGAAACATGTATATTATCATATGTGAAATAGATCACCAGTCCAGGTTCAATGCATGAAGCAGGGTGCTCAGGGCTGGTGCACTGGGATGACCCTGAGGGATGGGATGGGTAGGTAGGTGGGAGGGAGGGTCAGGATGGGGAACACGTGTACACACATGGCTGATTCATGTGAATGTATGGCAAAACCCAAAAAAATGAATATATGAATTGGTAATCTGAAAATATTATAATAAAACATACATACCTGGAAAAAAAATGAAAACTAAGATCATGGCATCTGGTTCTACCACTTTATGGCAAATAGATTGGGTAACAATGGAACAGGGATGGATTTTTATTTTGGGGGGCTCAAAAATCACTGCAGATGGTGACTGCAGCCATGAAATTAAAAGCTGCTTGCTCCTTGGAAGAAAAGTTATGACCAACCTAGATAGCATATTAAAAAGCAGAGACATTACTTTGCAAACAAAGGTCCGTCTAGTCAAAGCCATGGTTTTTCCAGTAGTCATGTGCTGAAGCTGAAACTCAAATACTTTGGTCACCTGATGTGAAGAACTAACTCATTAGAAAAGACCCTGATGCTGGGAAAGATTGAAGGCGGGAGGAGAAGGAGATGACAGAGGATGAAATGGTTGGGAGGCATCACCGACTTGATGGATGTGAGTTTGAGTAAGCTCCGGGAGTTGGTGATGGACAGGGAAGCCTGGCGTGCTGCAGTCCACGGGGTTGCAGAGTCGGACATGACTGAGTGAGTGAACTGAACTCAACTGACCTCCTCTAATTCTCCAAGACTTCTTCCTGGAGGTCCCAGTCTCTCTCCCAGTGTAGAACTGGTGTGCTCACACATCCCAGATACTAGCATGTGAACTTCAGCTGGCTGCCTTTGCAGTTTTGTGTTCCCAAAAGCAAGACTGCAGCATAATGTTCTGGGCCTGTTTGGTCATACTTCAACCATGCTTCTTGCTAATATGCCTTTACTCAGACTTTCTTTATGTGGGGCCTTTAAACCTTATGGATAAAACTTTGGATAGGGAGTTGGCTAGTATCATGGCATTATCGACATTAAATGACCCAAATAACTGAGGCAAGTCAGATGCTTCTGGAAGTTTAAGAGTCTCGAGTAGTGCTTAAGTGGGAAGGGATTAAGCTGGGCAGTATTTGCCCTATTGTGTCTTCTCTGGGCACCAGTCTAGCCATCATTTTCAGAGCAGAGTGTTCTGAACCACCCTTCCTGCATCAAGACAACAGAGCTCTGAAAAACGAGGAGAATGCATACACAGGCCAAAGGGCAAGGAAACACCAGGATTTCTCACAAGGCCTTTTTTTCTTCTGGGCTTTAAACATTTCTTCTTTGGAGATAGAAAATGAACAGAATTGTTCAGCTGGTTCCAGGGGCAGAGGGGCATGGGGAGAAGGCAGTGCCAGAGTTAAGTAGAATCACACCAAGTTTTGGGTCCTCTCTTAATTTTCACTTATAAATGGGGATAGTTGATCCCTCTGCCAGATTAATCTGAGAGTTAAATAACAATACACATTCAGTGCTTATTTAACTGTCTTGGTGTATCTAGTGCCTCATACGTATTAACATTTTAAAAAGTACTTTTTCCTAGGTCTTCTGGATCTGCCTTTGAAAAGGAAGAGGTTTGTCTGAACTTCATCTTTCCATAAGGAATTAAAAAGTGATGGAGATTCCCCTCCACAAAGAGTGCCTGTGGCTGCTATGTTGAGTTGCATGGTGCTCACCTTTATTTTCAGGGAGGTGATGAAGGATGGGGAAGAATGATGGGGAGAAGCTTTGGGGTACTGGGATGCCATCTGGAGAGAAGTTGGGTTGCTGAATCCTCCGTGAGATTTTTCACTGGATTTGAATTCATGGCACCTGGACTCTGAGTCAGAGTGGCAACCAGATGGAACTCAACCCTGTGCTCACACCATCAGTGTCCTCAAAGGGAGAACCTTGGCCACATTTATTTTCCTGTTCTTGTTTTTTCACTTTTTTTTTTTAGGTCTAACAATAAAGTGCACAAATCTTAAGCGCATGGTGCATTAATTTTTAATGAGTGAATAAGTTTGCAAAACCACCCCCCTGATCAAAATGAAGAACATTTTTAGCATACCTTGGGCCCCTTCCCAGTCAACCCCACCCCCCACCCAGAGGTAACCTCTATTCTAACTTCTACAACCATTGCTTAGTCTTGCCTGTTCTTAAACTTTATATAATCAGAACTGGTGCCTGGATGGTTTTGTTTGTGTCTGAAATAGATCCATGGTGTCACACAATATTGATGGTTCATTCCTTTTTATTGCTGTTTTATAAGGTTTCCCTGGTGGCACAGATGGTAAAGAATTTGCCTGCAATGCAGGAGATGCGGGATCAATCCCTGGGTTGGGAAGATCCCCTGGAGAAGGGGATGGCTACCCACTCCAGTATTCTTGCCTGGAGAATTCCATGGACAGATGAGCCTGGTGGGCTACAGTTCAGGAGGCTGCAAACAGTCAGACACGACTGAATAGACCACAGTTTATTAGTCCACCCTGCTATCACTGTACAGTTTGGGGCTGTTATGAAAAAAGCTGCTTCAAACATTCTTTTGGTGGACATTTCTGACAGGTACACATATCCATGAGTGCAACTGCTGAATCTAAGGGTAGCCCAGATTTTTAGCTTCAGTAGATTGCTTCACAGAGTGGTTGCACTCATTTTATTTCTACTTCCACTAGTTTTTGAACATGTCACAAAGGAGCTTCTCCATTGGAGTATTCCCTATGGTCTTGCGGAAAAAGAGGAGCTCAACACGTTCAGAACTGATAAATCTCAAAGACGGGAGGAGCAGGAGCAATTTCCCAAACCTGGACAGGAGACAGGACACCAACAGTGTGATTATCAGCTTCAGAGCCTGAGTCCTGGGCACAGCGCCATTCCAGGAGAGGCAGAGGGGATGGAGAGGAGAGATGAGAGGTGCCCAGGGCAAGTAAGGAGGAATTACAAGGAAAGGCCCCATTCACCTATCCCGGACCCACTGTGGCCTTCCTCCAGTGTTTAGTTAAGGAGTGTGATGAAAATAGTGAATAAATATTGTTTATTATGTGTAAAGATTATAAAGTAAGAAGTTACTTACATTAATAGTATGTGAATATATTATTAATAATCATATAATTATTATAATTACATGATCATTAATCCCACATATATTGAATAAGAAATAAATTCCTGGGAATTCCCTGATGGTCCAGTGATTAGGATTCAGTGCTTTCACTCATGGGGCCTGGGTTTGATCCATGGCTGGGGAACTAATATCCCCACAAGCCACGTAGTGTGGGGAGAAAGAAAGGATATAAATTCTCTGTAAGCCACCTAGGATGATAAGATGGCTTGATATACTCATCCATAAAAGTAGTCATTGTAGTTTTTAAATGAGAACCATTTGCCAAGGCAAGGGTTCCCAGCTCAGAGAAGCTAGACGGTGAAGTCCCGAGAGGCAGATGGGGGCACATTATGCTGACCTTCCTTGGGTGGGAGGTCTAACAGCTGGGGTCATTGCCCACGGTCAGGAGGCCACATCCAAGTGGGACAGCTCCAGGTTCAGCTTCTACCACGGAGGTCTACGGGAAGCCTCCCCCACCTCCCAATGACCTACTGAAATTGCTTTGCAGTACCGAGGTCTTTGTTTCTCTTGTGAGAGCCAAGTGGGTGGCACTGAACTATCGTACACCCCCCATCATGCTTCTGCTGGTGCTGGGGCAAGCTGGACAGCCCCAGAGCACTGTCTCTTGCCCCACCATCCCCGCAGCCCCAGTCTCAGCCAGTAACCATTGTCCTCCATACACAGCCAGGCCCAGGCTAGGGTCCATGCCTGTGGCTTATGCCAGATTTTGTCATGTTCCCTGAAAACTCTTCCTCCCGACTTTCCTTTTTCTGTCATCTACCTCTTTCCCCAAAGAGCTCTTCCATCTCATTCTTTATGCACTCAAATAACAGGTCTGAGCCATCCCAATGCCCGGAGGCTCCCGCATCTGTCACTGCCTTTCCATTCCCACAAACAGACCTTCAAGGACTCCCTGGATGACAGCAGGGTCTGCCTTCCTCCCTGTTGGAGGCTCTGCACTCACCACCACGCCTCTGCGTGAAGCCAGCTCTGTGGAAAGCATTCTCCTGCTCAATGATCTGCAGTGGCTCCTCTCTGCCTGCCAAACCAGATTTGGCCTCTGGCTGCCCTTCAAAGTCCTGAGCAGGCTGGTTCCAGAGAGCCGTTCTGGTTTAGACCCCTACCTTCTCACTGGCGGCAGTCAGTTTTGCCTTCTAAACTGGTCTCTTGACCTAAGAACATATGTATATTTGCTTCTCTCCCTCACTTTGTGGGCTTCCCTGGTGGTTTAGACGGTAAAGAGTCTGTCTGCAATGCAGGAGGCCAAGGTTTGATCCCTGGGTTAAGAAGATCCCCTGGAGAAGGGATTAGGTACCCACTTCAGTCATGGACAGAGAAGCCTGGTGGGCTACAGTCCATGGGGTCACAAAGAGTCAGACATGACTGAGTGACTAACACTTAATACGCTCCCTTCGTAAATGATAGTTTCTCTCTTTGTATACCCTGTCCTTCCTCAACACCAGCTGTGCCTCCACAAATCCCTCTCAGCAGTGCTTTGCACCCTGCCTCCCAGTGGGTCTCTGTCTCCTTCATATGCATGCAGCCCTCAGTACCCGCTAGGCTGGTCCTCAACTTCAGCATGGCCACTGGGCCGGGCATCCCCTAGAAGCAGTGAGCTTGCTTTATGCTTTTTTTGGTCCCTATTCCTGGGCCTGGTGCTCTGCCTGGCACACAGTAGGTGTCAGCCATGTGCTGGTTGCACTAAGATCCCTGTCCCATCTAATGCGTGCAGCCCTAAGACAGTGTCAAAAAGGTGGGCAGAGTGTTAGAGAGCTGAAGGGACAGATGGGCAGGTAGGCAGGTGCTCAGGTCACCTCACAGGCTGGCTGGGGTGATGGGCCTTGCTGTGCTGGCTGAGCATCACCTGAGACTGGTCCTGCAAGGCCTCCACGTGCTCAGGATCCTTCAGGCCGCGTGTTTCTGGAGAGAAGCAGCAGCTGTGAGCTTCCCTCCCAGGCCCCCAACCTGCCTCACCATCAACCAGGGCCTCAGGAGTGGGGAGCCCAGGATCCCAGGAGCCATGCAGCCCTCCCCTCCTGCTCGCAGGGAAGAAGTCTACACACATTCAGGTCTATGAGGGGTGATGGAGGGAAAGTGAGAGGCAGAAGGAAGTCACCAAAATTCCCTGCTTTCATCCCCACCCACTCTCCTCTAAGACTTGGACAAAGACCTGGTTTGAAGAGGACCAGGGCCTTCATGCAGGCGAACTCTGTGGGGTCCACTGCCAGTGCCCGGAACCGTGAGATGGTTTCCTGCAGGATTCGAGTCTCCGCACTGGCCAGCACCAGTCGGCCCTGAGAGCTGCCGCCAGCAGAGGCCTCGGGCAGGGCCAGCAGTGGGCAATTGTCCAGAGGCAGAGACCACTGGATGGCTCCAAGGAGGAAGAGTTCACTCCATGCCTCTTCCAGCAGGATCACCTGTGCCCAGAGAGGGGGGTGAGGGCAAGTGTGATGGCTGATCACAGCTCCACTGGCCCAGCCTGGAGCCTCTGCCACGTTCTCAGCTGTCTTAGGACAGGACGGGCTGGTCCCAGGTACCCAGAACATTCTGACCTCTGCTTGACATCAGCCAGGGGCTCGGAGCGCTGGGTCTTGGCACCATCCAGCCCAGATGCCTCAGTTCTAAGACATTCACTGGGCTCCATCAAAAGGTAGAGGTGGAACACAGGCAAATCCTGGAGCCGTGAGAAGCTGGGCAGCTCAGGGACACTCCCCACCAGCATCCCAAGTCGCCCATACTCAGCAGACTCAGTCGCCTCTGAGCTGCTTCATCCAAACCACTGGCTAAGGACTGCTGCTCGCAGCGTGCCTGTCCTCCTGGATGCTGACAGGTCGCCTTGCTCATGAGAAGCCCAGAGGCGTGAAGAAGCTGGGCTGAAACTCAAACCCAGATGTCAGGGGGGCATTTGTGTTCCAAGGGAGCCCAGATTTGCCCACTGATGCTGTTCACAGTGTGCGGACCGCCCTGTGACGCAGAGACAGAGCATCTCTATCTAAGGCTGGAGGGTTTGTCTAGGAGGAAAGAAGACCCAGAGGGGCATAGACACTGCCTTCTAATGTCTGGTCCCCGTGCGTCCCTGGCCATCAGTGTCCCCTAGGTGATGACCCCAACTGCCACATCCCAGAGATATGTGCCCATGACCATCGCTGACTCTGAGACATGGGTGTTTCCAGCCTTCACCATCCCCAAGCTGCATGTCCCTCCAATCATCACCTGCACAGGGAGGTGTGCGCCCCAAGACCGGCTGACTTGCAAGCCCCCTGACAAGTATACCTGATCCCGGAAGGGCAGGTTGGAGAACACTGGCAGGTTCTTGGCCCACTTGACGGCCATGAAGAGCAGGCGAGCAGACGTCTCATGGATGCTGTCCAGGGCACAGGGAGAGGAGGAGGAGTATGGGGACGAGGGGAACTCGGGATCATTGCTGGTGACATCGATATTCTCGTCGGCTGTCGGAAGAGAGGTTGTGCCTCAGCCCCTGTTCTGAGGCAGGCAGAAGTGGCTTTTCAGGGACCTAGGTGTGGGACCTGGGGCTCAACCATCGGCCCACTTACCATCCTCAGGCTCCAGTTTAGTGCAGGTTTCGGCTGTTATCAGGCTAGCCATGAAGTGGTGGTGCCCCGGAGGTGTGAGGGCCTGGGATCCCAGGGCTCTGGCTGCAGACACAGGTGTGGGCCCCCGAGAGCTGGGCCCTGCGAGGGCCGGTGGGGTCGCCAGGGGCTCCAGCCGGGGCTCCATTTCTGACTCCACGCTGTCCATTCGGACCTGGGCAGTGCTCCGTGGCTGGCGCTCATTCTGCACGGCTGGGGAGGTGGGAAGGGTCAGGACACCCCACGGATCATGCACCCCCATCTCTTCTGCCATGCCTCTCCGGGATGGGGTTCTTGACTCACCGTCCTGGTTCATGCCCGCCTGCAAGCACTTCTTCAGCCGGCAGGCCTGGCACTGGTTGCGGTGGGCCTTGTCCACCGGGCACATCCCTGCCCCCACCTGGCACCTGCGGGTGGAGGGGAGCCCCAGGGAGTCAGGGTCCTGCCCGGGCCCTGGGCCATGGGTTTCAGACACTTTGGCTGCAGCATCCTCCTGAGCATCCTCCACTCCCTCCCTCCCTTCCAGAACACTCAGTGGCCGGCGGGGCTCCTCTAGATGAGGGGGGACTCCTCTGGGGTGGGGGGCCCCCTCTCTCACCTGTAGATGAGCCTTCGCCTCACGCTCCTCTTGAAGAAGCCGCTGCAGCCGTTGCAGGCGTAGATGCCATAGTGCTTCCCGCTGCTGCTGTCCCCACACACGCGGCACTGGAGCGAGGGGCCCACGCCTAAGGGCAAGCCTGGGCTGGGTGGGGGCTGCACCGGGCCAGTCACACGCCATTCCCACCTCCTCAGGGACCCCTCCACCCTCCTTCCCTCACTGTCCTCACGTTCCTATCCACACACATTCAGACACGCCCGTGTCTCTCCCAGCTGGAAAACGTGTCCCTTGTCACACCCCCTCCCGGCTTCTCCATGGCCAGTTCTCAACAAGTGACACTCTCTGCTCCACTTCCCCGTCCCTCTCTCTGCAGGTGGGCTCAGGTTCCATCATGCACAAGAGCCTTCTGGACACCGCCACTAGGGATCTCTGCTCCTGACCTTTGAGGGCCCTCTTCTCTCCTTTCTTCTTTCATCTGATCAGCTATCCTCTCTGACTCCCATGTTTCTAGGATTCTGGGTTTCCTGGCAGGTTTCCTTACACTTGCCTATAGCCCTGGGGGCTTGGCCTGAGTTGCTCTGGCTCCTATCATGGTCCCTGCAAACCTGTGACCCCACGCTCTACTCCCCAAGGGTCTACATCTGCCTCGAGATTAACCATACCTGTCGGCTCCTCCCCCAGGCCCCACCTGCCTGGAGACTCCTTCCTGGAGGCGGACACGGCCGCCGGCACCGCTGCAGCCACGTTGGAGCTCATGGGCACTGTCGGCCTGTCCTGGCAGGTCCCAGGGCAGCCTCTGCCTGCCTAAGGGAAGCCTCAGGATTTCTGAGCTGGACCCAGCCCTGCCTCCCTTTCTGAAACTCTGTCTCTCTTCTATCTCTCCTTCTCCCTCTGTCTCTCTCTCCCCCTTGCCTCTCCTCTCTGTGCTCCTGCCTCCTGTCCCCTCTGTCTAAACTCAGGAGCTGCCCCAACTTGCCCTCACAGCAGCAGCTCTGGCTCGGGGAGATTTCTCCCAGGGCAGTGCTGGACGCAGCTTATGATCCTGTTAATCTTTACTGTCTCCACAGGGGATCAACCGGCCACACCTGCAGCATTACCAAGGTGCCCCTGGGAGCCGGTCATTCCTGCTGCCCCCACACCAGCTCCCAGGCTGCCCAGTTCCTCGTGCTCTGTGCTCCCGAACTGTTCGAATTGTTAAGGGAGGTGTGGACTCCACCTACCCCAGGACAAGTGGGTCTGGGGACAGGTGTGTGTAGCTCCACACACAGGTGCTCACTGCTGGTCCTGGGTAGGTCCAGCTTTCTGCCCCAGTGCTTCTCACCTAATCCCTTGATAAGAGACTACTTAGGGCCCAGGATTTAAGGGTCTGGGCACCTCTGGAGGGCTAGCAGCCCCCAGAGGCCCCTACAGAGGCAACTCCCATCACAGGTGGAAATGGGTTAGATGTAGGGTCTGAGGCCAGCCTGCAGGCAATGGGTGCTGGGCCCAATGTGGAGGGTCTCCTGCAAGACTGGAGGGGGCGAGGACACAGCTCCTGCACCTGCCTACCCTGACTTGCCTTCACAGTCCCAGGTCAGCTGGTCCCTCGGCTTCCCCAGACTCAGTCTTCCCAGCTCGAGCCCAGGGGTGGTTCTGAGGTGGGGGATGGGCCCTGGGGCAAGGGTGGAGACAGCCAAGACAGATCCAAGTTCAAATCCCTGCTCTCTCACAGCCAGCCATGCCTCCCTGAGCAATGATTTAACCTGTCTGAGCTTCAGTCTCCTGGAAAAAGGGGTGACAAGAGTACCTGCCTTGTAGAGCAGCTGGGGAAGATAATAAGATGATTCTCCAAGTGTTCTGGGGCCTGGTTCTTAGTAGGAGCATAATAAATGATGGGGGGATTCCATGGTGGCCTAGCGGTAAAGAATCCTGCCAATGCAGGAGATGCGGGTGCAATCCCTGGGTCGGGAACATCCCCTTGGAGAAAGAAATGGCTACCCACTCCAGTATTCTTGCCTGGGAAATCCCACGGACAGAGGAGTCTAATGATCTGTAGTCCTTGCAGTCTCAAAGAGTTGCACACGACTTAGAGACTAAACAAAAACAGCAATAAACAATGGGGTTGCTATTATTATTGCTTCTCAGGGTTGTTGAGATCCTAGAGCAGTCCTCAGCAAATAGCCTTTCCTCTCCTGCTCCTCTGCCCCTACTCCACCCCCATGCCCAGGCCAGAGCAGAAAGCCCCCTGTTGGTCTGGGTGTGACATGCACCCTCAGCAGAGCTGGGCTCACCTCTGGGTGCATCTGGGGCAGGGGTTGGCCTAGCCTTAGAGCCTGAGGGGGAGGGGGACAGTGCGAAGCTTCTGGGAGGATCACGGAGTTAAGGGGACAGAGCGGGTGGTGCATGGCCCTTATGTAAGTGGGGTTAACCCTCCCTGTGACAGGGAAGCACTATTGGGGATTTGGAAAGTCAGCTCGAGGGGCTTTGCAGGGTAATCCGCTTTCTGGGGCCTCAGAAGATCGAGGCCACTGGGCTGCGGCCCCTGACCTGGGCTCCTCTGCCTCTGTCCTCGTCTCCGCCCCCAGGCAGTCCCTCAGGACCCTCCTCTGAAAGGTCTCCTGCTTCACCAAACCCCCAAAGCCAAGGGCATCTCCTTGAACCCGATTGATCAGTCCCATCTTCCCAAAGCTCCTCTCTCTTCCACTTCTTCTGGAGCACAGCTTTACCATCTTCTGTCCCTCTGAACTCATCTGCATCTCCTGTACCCCAGCAGACCTTCCCACTCTCCCCTCGGGTGACCTCACACACAGTCACGGCTTCCACGGCCACGTCACACCAGACTCCTGCCTGGGTCTCTGCCCCAGACTTTCACCTATGGATTTCCCCAGAGGTCTGGTGTGGAGACCAACTCCACACACCACAACCAACCCATTCCCGGCTTGTCTGTACAGCTATGGGCCCTGAAACCTCAGGATCGAGGGACCACCTGGAGCATCCCGTGCTGGAGTAAAGTGCCTGAGGCTGAACTGAGGGCCCCTAATCCTGGAAGTCTGGGCCAAGGAGGATCCGCTGGCAAAGGAGCTAAGAGGGGAAATCGGGACAGCGTGGGTCATGGGAACAAGAGCAGGGGAGGATTCAAGGATGGGGGCGTCTACCAGGTCGCGTGTCTTAGGAGGTCATTTGTACCCTCAGTAATAAGGGAGAGGACGTCATTAAGAAGAGTGCTTACAGAAATGCTGCCAAGCCTCACAGCTTCCCTATTAAGGGGTTATCATCATTGTTCCCAACTCACAGATCAGGAAACTGAGGCTCAGAGCGGTTAAGCAATTCCCTTGGGGCCACACAGCTACAGAGTGATGGAGGAGAATGGGGATGAAGACAGGGGTTTCAAACTTGTGCCTTACCCCCAAACTCCCACTTTCCACCACGGTACTCTCCAAGAAGACTCTGAGCAGCCACTCTGCTGGGCTTTAGCAGCTCAGCAACTGGCATCATGGTGAGAGTTGTTCTGAAGGAGGGGCAGCAGATGGCCCTGGGAAGGGTTGGTAGTGTTGGGGAGGACTGGAAACAGAGCGATGGGCTGAGAGGAGAAGGAGACGGGCCAAGGGGTTTGTAGGAAGGGCCACATTGAGGAAAGGGCTTTTTCCCTTGTCTAGGGAGATATCAAAAGAAAAATATTTGAGAACAGGAGTTCCTTTTTTTTTTCTTTTATAATGTGTGATCTTAATTTTTATAATGGTTTACTTTCCCTATCTTAAATCTTCCAAGGCCTCAAAGTGAAAACAATATTTACATTTAGGCACTGTGAAACTCCCTGTACCAGCTAATGGGGCACAACCTCTTCAAACTGACTGATTTTATTATTCTTCTATTTAAGGTAAGAGTTCAACACAAAATACCTTCACTTCTCACTGATTGTATTGAAAGGCTTTAATTCAGCTCAGAGGGACAATATCTGGTGGAACATAAATCTGTATTAGATTCATATTGCTCCTGTAACAAATGACCACGCTAGGAGCTTAGGATAAATATCTGTAAGTTTTAGAAGGTCAGAAGCCTGAAATGGATCTCCTTGGGCTAAAATGAAGGTCTTCCCTAATAGCTCAGTTGGTAAAGAATCCGCCTGCAATGCAGGAGATCCCGGTTCGATTGCTGGGTCCGGAAGATCCACTGGAGAAGGGAAAGGCTGCCCACTCCAGTATTCTGGCCTGGAGAATTCCATGGCCTGTATAGTCCATGGGGTCGCAATGAGTCAGACATGAAGATGTTGGCAGGACTTTGATGTTCCTGGATGCCCCAGAGGAGAATGCATTCCTATTTTATTTACCGTGGCCACCAGTGTTCCTTGGCTCATGGTCCTTCCTCCATCTTCAAATCCAGGAGTGTTTTTATAATGAGAGATAGAGAGGAGAAAGAGGCAGGGGGAGAGGGTGAACCTGAAGATGGGGTATAAATCAAATATTCAATCCCTGAGCAAGCCTGGGGGTGCAGGGCATACGTAGAGGGATGGCTTTGACCTGGAGAGAGGTCGCCTGGAAGGAATCTGAGAACCCAGGGCTTCAGGAAGTCTCCCAGTCAGCATACCTCCTCTCAGATCCTGGTTTTACATCTTCCTGGCTGTGTGAGTTTGGCAAGGGATTCTGCCTCTCGGTCTCAGGCTCATCATCTCTAGACTGGGTAGACTAGAGCCAAGGGGGGTTGCCGCGGCATTAGAGGAGGGGACACAGCAGGGGTTAGCACAGTCCAAAGTGAGAGGGAGGCGGCAGGTGGAAGGGAGCTGGGGTGAGAGCAGAGCTTAGGGGGAATGCCTTGGAGACATGAGGTCTGAAGCCGCTGGCTTAGGAAAGGGACTCAGCCAGGGACTCTGAGGCCCAGCTGAGAGTAAAGATGGTGACAGTCTGGGCAGGTACGGGGTTTTTCTTGAAGCCCCCAGCAGGGAGGCAGATGCTGGGAGCAGGTGGACAACCAGGACTGCTCCGTGGCTGGGTTCCTCAGTTTCCTTCCAGCAAGTGTGTGGGAAGGACCTCAAGGAAGGAGTTGAAGGCCTTGGGGAGGGGCTGTCAGGGGGAGAGCTGAGTGGGGAAGCAGAGAAGGAGGCGACTTCTTTCCCCCAGCGAGTCTTCTCTGCTCTTCTCCATCTGAGTTGTCCTGCCCCCGTGCTCTATCTGCCCAGTCGCTCCCATCTTTCAAGGCCTGTTCAGGGCTCACCTCCTCCAGGCAGTCTGCCCTGACTCCTCTCTTTCTAGAGGCACCTCCAGGGCCAGATATTGTCCTTAATATTGGCCCTCATGCCTGGTTCACTTTTTCTCCTCAGTCAGTGGGAGACTCCAGGGGCCAGGTTCAGAGCATCAGGTCAGCTGGGCATGTGGATCACAAGGCACTTAATAGACAGAAGCTTATTTTTAGCTTGTCCTTCTTTTCTTGGTATTCTAGAATGGGTATAGAATAAAAAATAAATGAATAGAAGACACCGGCAGTACCGGCAGTGTTTGACCTGTTTGTTCTTACAGTTTGTTTTGATTTTATTATATCGGCTCTCCGTGTCATTTTGATCCCAGCCGAGCTCCTGTTTCACCCTGGCCCTCAGGCCCAGCCAGAGGTGTGACTGTGCTGGGGGGAAAAGATGACAGTCCAGCAGGGCTGGGGGAGAGGGAGGTTTCTCCCCGATCTGTGACCACCAGCTGCTGGGGCAGACACCAAAGGATTACTCAGCCCAAAGCCTTGAATCTGCTGACGAAGCCGCCAGAGGCCACCTTATCACTAATACAATTATTCCCCCAGGGGACAGGTCAGCAACTTCCTTCTGACTCCCTGGAAGAGTCTGGGACGGGGTGGCGGTGGGGGCTGGGGGGCTAGGGTTGGCAGGGAGACAGGTACATGGTGAAGGCTGCAGAACTGACTTCCCTCTGGATAGTGAAGACCCTAGCAGGTAAAGCCCCTGCCCCAGCCTGTCTAGGGTCCTCCTACCTGGTGTGACCAGGTCCCAGGCCTGAGAGATGACCTGGGCTCTGCCATTGGGAGGAAGCAGTGGTCCCTGGGATGAATCCGCTGCTGATCAGGCTGCCTGGGCTGGATGGCTTGGCTCCTATTCAGCCCGTGGCTGCCACAGGCTTCTCATTTACTGCAAACCTCCTTCACAGCATTTGGGAACATGTCTTCAGGGATTTCTTTAAAATTCTCTCTTTGTTTGCTCATCCAAGAGTCTTCACTATCTCAGAAAAAGGATAGCTAGTGATGAGTGCATGGGCTCCGGAGCCCAGGACCCAGCAATTCCACTTCTAGGAAACCACTCTCTGGAAAAGTCACAAAGATTTAATTACACGGCTGTTCTCTGCAGTGATTTCAGTAGAACACCCAGCTATAGACAACTGGCTAGATCAAGTATGCTCTGTCCTTGTGGTGGAACACTGGGCAGCCATTCGTCCCAAGCGCATTTCCAGGGAAATATGCCCACACTGTTCCAACCTCAATCCAGCTGCACACCAGCATGCACAGTTTGATTTCCTGTGTCTCAGAGGAGTGTCTGGCCAAAGATCATGGGATTCTTTTTCTTCTCTGCAGGCCCTGAGTTAATTAATGGTTTCTTTTTCTAGAGCAGTGAGTGGAAGGGTCAGGACTCTGAGGGGCCAACACCAGCAGGAAAGTTTCTCAACAAAGCCTCTTTATTTCCTTTTCAAGATAACATTTAGAAATAATCACATATTCCTTGCGCAGTTTCCCAGCTTTTTGGCTGCTGAAGTCTCTCTCCTAGAATTGTTTCAAAGGTCAGAGCAGAACATAAGAGGCTCCTGGCCCCATCCAAGGATGAGCAGATGAAAGACATGCTATGCAGGACATATCTGATCTGCTGCTGCACATTGAGGGGGTAGGGAAAGTGGGGAATAAGGTGGGGAGACACCATTTTTTTAGTGGTGTCTGACGTGAACGACATCTGTTTTGACCTCCTTTTTTAAAAAAAATCTTTGTAAAAATGTTTTTGCCACACGGCAGAGCATGTGGGATCTTGGTTCCCCGACCAGGGATTGAACTCATACCCCCTGGTGGAAGCGTGGAGTGCTAACCACAGGACTGCCAGGGAAGTCCCTTAAACTCTTTTTTTTCCTGGTGCTGAGAGAGGCGGGCTTCTCCATCCTCCAGCAGAGCTATGATCAGCAGAGATCCTCACTACAATCAGAAAATCTTGTTTCCTTTGAATGTTTAACAGTAAACACATGTTATCAGATGATCAGGATAAAACAGAGTTCTTTTAAGTTGTTTTTTGTTTTTTCAAAAAAAGCTAATCTGAAATCAACATAATGGATCTGCCTCCTCATCATCACAGGAAATATTTATGAAGAAATGGCTCAGTGTTTCTGCGTGTGAGAATGCAAAGCTTCTCATGGTCTGGCTCTTCTTTCCTGTTACCCAAGGGGAAGGCCAACATCTAGCAGCTGCTCAGGCTGGGCCTTGGCTTAATCACAACAGCTATACTGCAGAGGTGGAGGCCTGGTCCTGGACGTGCGCCCTCCTCTTGCTGGGCCTGGTGTCTTCCCTTTAGTGCTGGACCCTGGGAACCTCTGGTGATCAGAGAGGGGTTGAACGGGGTGTGGCATGAGGGCTGGGAGCTCTTTGAAAACCAGTTGCTGTTCCGTCGTCATTAAGTCATGTCCAACTCTTTGCGACCCCATGGACTGCAGCACATGTTAGGCTTCCCTGCCTTTCACTATCTCCCAGAGTTTGCTCAAACTTATGCCCCTTCAGCCGAAGATGCCATCCAGCCATCTCATCCTCTGTCATCCCCTTCTCCTCCTGCCTTCAGTCTTTTCCATCCAGCATCAGGGTCTTTTCCAATGAGTCGGCTCTTTGCAGCAAGTGGCCAAAGAATTGGGAGCTTCAGCTTCAGTCACTGTCTGCAGTGATTTTGGAGCCCCCCAAAAGAAAATCTGTCTCCTTGAAAACCAGTACGGAAGTATTTAAAAGTTCATCAATAGGCACAACACTACCGTTGTTTTCTAGCTGACCGACCCTCGGGGTTATAGTATTTATTATCTCCTAGAAATGGAACAACCTGAAAGCCGGGTTTTTCCCCTGGGCACGACTGACATGTTGAGCCAGATGATTCCTTGTGGGGCTGTTCTGTGAATCGTATGACTTTAGTAGCTTCCCTGACCTCCCCCCACTGGACGCCAGTGGCATCTCCTTCTTTCCAACGGCAACAACCAAAAGGGTCTCCAGACACTGCTGAATGTCCCCCATGAGGGGCAGACTCGTCCCCGGTGGAGAAACACTGGCCTCAGCGGTGGTATTTCCTGGAGACAGACCACCAATCTGTTATCACAGATGCAGGAAGCACTTCCCATGACAAAGATCCGGGAGGAGTCCCGGGCCGCCAGGCGCGTAACTTTATCTCCGGTGTGATGTGCTGCTGAGCCAGGAACTGTCCAAAAGGATGCTCAAAGTCGGCAGGTTTCTTGGAAGAAGAATTTTACTGTTTAATTTTCTTTATATTTTTCTGTGTTGTAAGAATATTTAATAATGAATATGTATCATAATTATAATTAAGATAAAGCTTGTGTTTTTTTTAAGAAAAGGTTAGCTAATTTGAAATAAACATGACCTTAAATGATAATAATCGGAAATATTTGCCTAAGAAACTGTTGTGTGACAGACGCAGTTCTATGTGTTTATATGTGTGAACTCCATCCTCACAACACTGTCAGAGACGCGTTGCTATCTTCCTCTCACAGAGAGGTTTAGTGACCTCCCCAACATCACATGGGTGGGCTTCACATGGGTGGCTCAGACGGTAAAATATCTGCCTGCAATGTGGGAGACCTGGGTTCGATCCTTGGGTCAGGAAGATCCCCTGCAGAAGGAAATGGCAACCCACTCGTGTTCTTGCCTAGAAAATCCCACGGATAGAGGAGCCTGAAGGGCTACAATCCATGGGGTCACAAAGAACAGGGCACGACTAAGCAACTGACACTTTGATTTTTCAATGTTGCACAGCTAGGGTGACAGAGGTGAGATTCAAACCCAGGCAGATAAGCTGGTTATTTTGGGAAAATGTATCTGCCCAAGGGTAGGGAGGAAAAAACAATGGGGATATAATTTTAAAAATATCATCTTCATATATTTAATAAAGAAAATCTCCTCCAGACCCGCTCTGTCTCCTTCTAGGTTAAAAGGATAAAGCAGATGTTCTAGGCTGGAAAGTGACTTTGAGCTGGCATTTCTCTTCTCAGCTTGCCTGTGAAATGCAGATTCTTAGACTCAATCTACAAAAACACTTCTAGAGAAAAGTGATAGGATGACTCTGTTGGAACCTTTGTTTTCTATGTTTGCTTTTAAGGGAAGGGCTCTGGGGTTGCATCAGATGTGACTGGGAATTACCTGTAGGTGTGCGTGTACGCAAGTGTGAGTGTGTGTTTCTGTGCATGAGCGTGCAGGTGTGCGTGTGTATGGTGAGAATCTGACTGTCCTGTGACCATGGAGGGTTAACAGATGCTGATACAAAGATTCCCACTATGCCTGTGTCTGTTGCAGTTTATTCTTGAGGGTCCAGGCCAACTTCCTGACATCTGCGTGGGGATAAAGAAATTGCCCAAATCTAACTGTTTAGATGACCATGTTCACATGTATCATCTGGCATATTTTCCTTCCTGACTTATGATATTGAAGCTAGCTATGTTTAATGACATTCCTTATTAGTTCCATTTATTAATTTGGTGAAGATAGTAAATTGAGGTAACAAGAATCTGGTGCCTTTCCACAGTGATGGAAGATATGTTTTTCAGGATGGCATTTTAGAACATGCCTATGCTCAAAGCAGTCCATGTACATGAGGGGTCCTGGGTGGACCAGCCGCTGCTTATCTTTTAGGCAGGGCTGCAGTCTAGCCTCTGCTCCAAGTTCTGGCCACAAAGGTCTCCTGCATCCCTGAAAAGAGCAAACGTCTCCTCAGAACACGGGCTCTGCGATGCTCTTCCTGCCCCCTAGTATCGTTGAAGGGGTCTGGAAGACCTGCTCTCTAGTGGAATTTCTTACACAAACACTACATCATGATCTAGAAGATGTTGTTTTCAGTTACCATAAAAATTGGAAATAGAGAAATACATTTTTTTCAGTTAATAAATTATGGTGCATTTCCCAGATGGCTATTTTTCTGCCATTGAAAGGGGGTTATATAGAAAAACGTTATGATGAAATAACGAGGTACAAAATACTACAAACTCTAGGGCATTCTGGTTGATATTGAATTAAATTTAATGCATTCAATAAAATTATTTTTATTTAATAATGTAATGTTATTTAATAAAAATTACTTAATTATAAAAATTTTTATTAAACATGATTTAATATCATAATAAAAAATAGTATTTTGCTGATCTTTTATGTTGTTATGCTGCTTCTTTAGCATAAAGGATGGCCATTTATTTATTTATTCAATAATCCTCCCGGAATGGTAACTTTTAACTTTATTGATCTATTATTTTATTCCCAGATATAATCTTAGGGTAAGACTCTGGAATAAGACACTGAAATTTAAAATCAGTTTTCTGGAATTCTGAAATTATTTTGAAAATTAAAAATGTTTACAAACAAGTACACACAATCAGAACACATTAAGGAATTGTTTTTGATTTGGTTTGTTATGACAGTGGGATTGTGGTTATGTCTAATGAAAGAGAATTTTGTAACTGTTAGAGACATGTTCTGAGGCATTTTCCAGAGAAGTGATTCAATGTCTTGGATTTGCTTTTTAAAGATTCCAGGGAAAAAAAAAAATAGTGAATGAATGGATATGAAATGAGAACTAAGGTTGGTAGTGGCTGTTGTGGGAGATAGGTACTTGGGATTTCACTGAACTATTATCTCTACAAATTTGTTTATGAGTGAAATTTTATATAAAATTTAATTAAAATGCATACTCATATAAGCAGACACTGAAAAATTTTTGTTGATAATTTTGGACATACTCTCAAGTCTAAGTTTTTTCTGTTTTTCCCTTCGCACTCACACGCCCACCCCAATCTGTCTTCACTGACCATTTTTAGCTTGCTGGGTAATTTTTGAGGAGCTAAGCTGAAAAGGGCAATGCAACAGAGGAAAATTCCAGATTCTGGCTTCGGACAAGGTCTGCAGTCCTGTACATCAGCGCCCCCTCCTGGAAGAAGCGAGCTGGCGTGGCGGCACCCTGCGTTTTTCTCCGAATGAGAGCACCTGGCATTTCTCTCTCTCTCTCTCTGCATTAGGACCCGAATTCCCAAACAAGGATTGAGCATTTGCCTCCTGCAGTGGAAGCACAGAGTCTTAACCACTGGACTCCCAGGGAAGTACCATCTTTTTTTTTATGGTGCTATTTTGAGGATTTATTTATCTATTTATTTGATAATAAAATTCCAGCTTCATTGAGATACAGTTATGACCAAACGGTGCGTGAAAACTTCCCCTAACATATAACTGTGTAAATTTAAGGCGGACAATGTGTTGGTTTGATACACTCATATATTCCAATGTGATTAAAGATCTGTTCTCTCAGCAACTTTCAAGTATATACCACCAATGTTGTCAAATATAGTCCACATGCTGTACATCAGATCCCCAGAACATATTCATTTTATAACTGGAAGTTTGTACCCTTTGACAATCATCTTCCCTTTTCCTCCATCCCGAGCCCCTGAAAACCAGCATTTTACTCTCTGTTTCTACATTTAGGTCTTTTAGATCCCACTTAGAAGTGATGTGCTATGCTAAGTCACTTCAGTCGTGTCTGACTCTCTGTGACTCCATGGGCTGTAGCCCACCAAGCTCCTCTGTCTATGGGGATTCTCCAGGCAAGAATACAGGGGTGGGTTGCCATGCCCTCCTCCAGGGGATCCTCCAACCCAGGGCTCCCACCTGTGTCTATGTCTCCTGAACTGGCAGGTGGGTTCTTTACCACTAGCGCCACCTGGGGAACCTCCATATAAGTTACTCTGCGGTATTTCTCTTTCTCTGATTTATCTCACCTGGGATGCCTGCTGTTGGCAGGCCCCAGGACCCTTGCCCTCCTCCTGTGGCTGACTCTTCCTCACAGTTTAAAACTGCATTCCAGTGTCTCTCCTCAGATCGGGACTCTATCATTTCTCCCCACAGCCCTGTTTTATTCAGAAACTCTCTTATCCATCTCTTCGTCTCATCGTTATCGCCTGTCTCCAAATAGAACCAGGAGATTTCTGAGATCAGAAAGTGTGTTTATCTTGTTGAAAGGCTTGACACAGAGAAGGAGTCTGACAATTATTTATTTATTTATTTATTGCTGCAATATTTGATTGGAATTGTGTTAAATCTATAGATCAATTTGGAGAGAACTGATGTCTTTACTACGTGGAGTGTTCCAATCCATGACCACAACTTGCCTCTCCATTTATTTACATGATCTTCAATTCATTCATCAGCAATTTTTAGTTTTCTTTTAAAAAATTTTTGTTTTGTTTTGGCTGCACTGGGTCTTCGTTGTGGTACTCGGGCTCAGTAGTTGTGGTGCATGGGCTTTGTTGCTCCGTGGCATGCGGAATCTTAGTTCCCCCACCAGGGATAGAACCTGTGTCCCCTGCATTGGAAGGTAGATTGTTAACAATTGGACCACTAGGGAAGTCCCAGCAGTTATTTATTGAATGACGGACCAAACAGGTGCATGAAAGCTTCCCCTAATTCCTAGCAGAGATTGCTGCTCCTTCCTCATACCCTGCCTCCAACAGGACCACCTCACTGCTCAGATCGTGCTGCCCACATGGCAGAGCCCAGGCCAGGGCCCGACAGGTGCAAGCCTGCGTGCATTCCTGCTGCTGTCATGCCTACGGCCAGCTTTACCGCTGATTCTGTCACAGGAAGTTTGAAACATTTACTTGCAACTGAAAACAAGTCAACTTAGAGATTCTCTGGGAAAAGATCTGTAAAAATAAAGAGTTGTTGATAGTCATGATAAAAAGAGAATATGCTTTAATAAAAAGGGTTTTCTTAAGCCAGAATAGAAAACTGTTCAAATAATAAACTACCCCAGAATGGAGATATTTTCCTAGAGCTCTTTCCCAGGTTTCTACAGTAATGTTTCCACATAGATTTACCAGGAAGCAGCCCCTGGTATAAGATGATGGTTTTCAAGGTGGGCTGAGGAAGGGGAGTGGCAAGGGCAGCCCATCTGTGCTTCAACCAGAACACCTCTGTGTTGGTCCGTTTTATAATCAGTAGGATCTTGTTTGAAGGAAATTTTCCTTTCCCAAAAAAGTGACAAGAGGATTGCAGGAGCCTCAGGCAAGATGCTTAATCGCTGTGTGACCTTGGACGAGCCTCACGACCTCTCTGGGCTGTCAAAGAACTAATGGAGTTTCACCTGTGTGAAGGCAGGGATCTGAACTAGACGATCTCTCAAGTTCTCTCCCAGATCTAAGGTTCGTGGCTGTTCAGTTCAGTCGCTCAGTCGTGTCCAATGGACTGCAGCACACCAGGCCTCCCTGTCCATCACCAGTTCCCACAGTTAACTCAAACTTACGTCCGTTGAGACCAAGTTGCAAAATTAGACGGAGCTTGATCTTCATGCAATACTCCAAACGGCCACAAGATGGAGATGTTACTCCGCGAGAAAAGCTTTGTCCTCCTGCCCTGTATGTATGACTTCCCAAGTTCTATAATAGATTTGGAAATTTTTTCTTAAAAATTTATAGAAAAGGAAAAAAGTTCATTAGTACTTGAAAATTCAGGCACAGGATTTAAAAGATTTTAGGGATGAATCCTGGCAAAGTTACCCAGGGTTTAATTCATAGCTTTATTTTTCTGCCAAAGCACCAAAGAAGAGCAGTCTTTTCCACGTCTTCCTTCCCTGATAAGAATCTCTGCAAGGTTTTGTTACGATGCATTGGTTCTTGTGTGTCAGAGCTCCTGTATATCATAAACATCCAGGAAAGGGATGCTGAATGGAAAGGATGTTGAATTTGTTGAACTGCATCACTGACCGCCACCTCGGAATTAAAAGATACGCTCTTCTGTGAGAATTTCCTGTTCTCATAAGAGCTGTGGATGTGATTTGTTAAAACGGTTAGAGCTGTCTGTTTTTGACTAGAATTCGGCTTTTCTGTATTTCAGAGGCATTTGCCTCAAGGACCAGATGACCAGGGTTTGGGGAGCCCTGAGGTGGC
This sequence comes from Bubalus bubalis, assembly GCF_019923935.1. Lineage (NCBI taxonomy): Eukaryota > Metazoa > Chordata > Mammalia > Artiodactyla > Bovidae > Bubalus > Bubalus bubalis. Next base: position 84,218,555 of record NC_059167.1, read on the forward strand.
AGGATGTTTGCTGAATGAAGACTTAGGAATCTTTATCACAGTATACTTAACCAGTAGGAAAAGAACGTACGAAAGCAACAAGATTAGGCAAACATGTGGCCCCAGAGGAGGTATCACTCAGCAGACGTTGAGAATGGAGGTGGGATGGAGCCCAAGGGCCTGGGGAATTTCTTGCTGCCATGAGAGCAGGGAAGACGAAAGGTGCTCGGAGAAGGTCGCCACATGAAGTCTGAGATCGCCTGAGAGAGATCCTCAGAGACGATAAAGGGTGGATGCCCTGAGCCTGGGAGATGGAGAAATTTCTGGACCGAGACCTGCCTGTTGTTTCCCCCAGAGTATGATCACCACCTGAATAGATGAACTGAATTTATGCTGGACCACTCGGTCAGGGCCCTAGTGAGGAGCCCTGGTGAACTGGGGACCTTCATGATCAGACCAGAGCAGGTCATGCTACCTTGACAGCTCTCCCAGGCACTTCCTGCAGCCAAGGAGCAGCCAGCCTTTCAGAGTTGGAGATCAGCAAATTAGCATCAGAACAGCTCTTTCCAATGTCTGATGTTTCAAGCGACTGGTTATTCCAATGTTGCTCATGCTTGAGTAATGTTCAGGCAATAGGTAAAGGAAAATAATTAGTTCATTTACCCATTATGTTGAATTAAATAATTTAACATTTAATTATAATGTTGTTGGGCTTCCCTTGTGGCTCAGCTGGTAAAGAATCCACCTGCAATGCAGGAGACCTCAGTTTGACCCCTGGGTTGGGAAGATCCCTGGAGAAGGGAAAGGCTACCCACTGCAGTATTCTGGCCTAGAGAATTCCATGGACTGTATAGTCCATGGGATCACAAAGACTCAGACATGACTGAGCGACTTTCACTTCACTTCACGTAATGTTGCAAAAATAAATCTGAATAAAGGGATTGTAAGGCTGTATATTGTCACCCTGTTTATTTAACTTATATGCAGAGTACATCATAAGAAATACTGGGCTGGAAGAAGCACAAGCTGGAATCAAGATTGCCAGGAGAAATATCAAGATATGCAGACGACACCATCCTTATGGCAGAAAGTGAAGAGGAACTAAGAAGCCTCTTGATGAAAGTGAATTACAGTGAAAAAGTTGGCTTAAAGCTCAACATTCAGAAAACTAAGATCATGGCATCTGGTCCCATCACTTCATGGGAAATAGATGGGGAAAGAGTGGAAACTGTTTTTGGGCTCCAAAATCACTGCAGATGGTGATTGCAGCCATGAAATGAAAAGACGCTTACTCCTTGGAAGGAAAGTTATGACCAATCTGGATAGCATATTTAAAAGCAGAGACATTACTTTGCCAACAAAGGTCCATCTAGTCAAGGCTATGGTTTTTCCTGTGGTCATGTATGGATGTGAGAGTTGGACGGTGAAGAAAGCTGAGTGCCGAAGATTTGATGCTTTTGCACTGTGGTGTTGGAGAAGACTCTTGAGAGTCCCTTGGACTGCAAGGAGATCCAGCCAGTCTATCCTAAAGGAGATAACTCCTGGGTGTTCATTGGAAGGACTGATGTTGAAGCTGAAACTCCAATACTTTGGCCACCTAATGTGAAGAGTTGACTCATTGGAAAAGACTCTGATGCTGGGAGGGATTGGGGGCAGGAAGAGAAGGGGGCGACAAAGGATGAGATGGCTGGATGGCATCATCGACTTGATGGACATGAGTTTGGGTAGACTCTGGGAGCTGGTGATGGACAGGGAGGCCTGGCGTGCTGCGATTCATGGGGTCACAAAGAGACGGACACGACTGAGTGACTGAACTGAACTCTGACAGAATTATATGATCGAAACGAAATCAGTATTTCAGAACGAAAGTGAAAGTTGAAAGTGTTACTCACTCGCTCGTGTCTGACTCTTTGCAACCCCATGGTCTGTCCATGGAATTCTTTAGGCAAGAATACCGGAGTGGGTTGCCATTCCCTTCTCCAGAGTATTTCAGAATAAACAGAATGAATAGCAATGATATTGATAAGACGGACAATGCTTTTCTGAAACTCAATTTCCACTCACAACATGGATTGCTGTTGTTCGGTTGCTAAGTCGTGTTGTTGGACTCTTTGCAACCCATGGTCTGCAGCACGCCAGGCTCCCCTGTCCTCCATTATCTCCTGGAATTTGCTCAAACTCATGTCTATTGAGTCGATGATGCTATCCAATTATCTCATCCTCTGCTTCCCCTTTCTCCTTCTGCCTTCAATCTTTCTCAGTATCAGGGTCTTTTCCAAGGAGTCAGTTCTTCGAATCAGGTGGCCAAAGTATTGGAGCTTCAGCATCATTCCTTCCAATAAATATTCAGAGTCGATTTCCTTTAGGACTGACTGGTTTTGATCTCCTTGTAGTCCAAGGAACACTCAACAGTCTTCTCCAACACCACAATTCAAAAACATCAATTCTTTGGTGCTCAGTCTTCTTTATGGTCCAACTCTCACATCCATACATGACTATTGGAAAAACCATAGCTTTGACTATATGGACATTTGTTGGCAAAGTTATATCCCTGATTTTTAATACACTGTCTAGGTTTGAAGGAAATGGCAACCCACTCCAGTATTCTTGCCTGCAGAATTCTGTGGACAGAAGAGCCTGGTGAGGCTATAGTCCATGAGGTCATAAAGAGTCAGACACGACTGACTAACACTTAGGTTTGTCATAGCTTTCCTTCCAAGGAGCAAGAGTCTTTTAATATCATGGTGGTGCTCATCGTCTGCAGTGATTTTGGAGCCCAAGAAAATAAAGTCTGTCACTGTTTCCACCTTTTCCCTTCTATTTACTGTGAAGTGATGAGACCAGATGCCATGATGTTAATTTTTTGAATGTTGAGTTTTAAGCCAGTTTTTTCAGTCTCCTCCTTCACCCTCATCAAGAGGCTCTTTAGTTTCTCTTTACTTTCTGCCGTTAGCGTGGTGTCATCTGCATATCTGAGGTGGTTTTTATTTCTCCCAGCAATCTTGATTCCAGCTTATGCTTCATCCAGCCTGGCATTTCACATGATGTGCTCTGCATATAAGTTAAATAAGCCCTGTGACGATATACAGCCTGTCATACTCCTTTCCCAATTTTGAACCAGTGTGTTGTTCCATGTCTGATTCTAACTGTTGTTTCTTGACCTGTACACAGGTTTCTCAGGAGGCAGGTCAGGTGGTCTGGTATTCCCATCTTTTTAAGAATTTTCCACATTTTGTTGTGATCCACACAGTCAAAGGTTTTAGCATAGTCAATGAAGCGGAAGTAGATATTTTTCTGGAATTCCCTTGCTTTCTCCATGATCCAATAAATGTTGGCAATTTGATATCTGGTTCCTCTGCCTTTTCCAAACCCAGCTTGTGCATTTGGAAGTTCTCAGTTCACATACTGCTGAAGCCTAGCTTGAAGGATTTTGAACATTACCTTGCTAGCATGTGAAATGCGTCCAACTGTATAGTAGCTTAAACATTCTTTGGCATTGCCCTTCTTTGAAATTCGAGTGAAAGCTGACTGCAAATGAAAACACAACACGGAGAGGCATCGATTGTCTGGGTTCCTTTGGGTTTGGTGCTAATGAGCAGTAAGTCACCACTCTCATCGACCCACTCCCCTGCAGATTCTTGCTTCAAACAGCAGATCTGTGCCATAATTTGGCCTCTGCTTGGCATGAATAAACCTTTTACTACTAAATTCAACTCCATTCTTCTTGTGTTAGCTCAGCCCATGACAATTAATGTAATACAGTAAGTCCCCGAGATACAAATCTTCAAGTTTTGAATTTCAAAGATGTGAGTGTGCATTGCATCTGCGTCAGGCATGAGTGAAATTTCAGCTCGCCCTCCGGTACCGCTGACGATCCTTCAGCTCTACCGTCTCCCACCTCCTCTCCCTCCTCCACTCAGTAACTCTTCTTGCCTGCCCACTCGCTGTCAGCTGTTGTGTTCCTCTACTGTGCTTTCCAAGGTGCTGTACTGTAAGATTAAACATATTTTATTTTTTTGTATTTGTTTTTATGTATTATTTGTGTGAAAATATAAACCTATTACAGTACAGTATTATATAGCCGAGTGTGTTAGTCAGGTACCTAGGCTAACTTTGTTGGATTTACGAAAAGACTGGACTTTGGAACGTGGTCTCAGAATGGAACTCATTCTTGTGTAGGGGACTTACTGTACTACTTGGTTCCAGGGCTGGAAACAAAGGTGGTGTTGGGCTGCTGTAAGGGCAGCTATATGCGGCGTATATGTTCATGCCTATATATTTTTTTCCCCCAAAATATTTATTTATTTATTCAGGCTCTGCTGGGCCCTGGTTTCGGCACTCGGGATCCTCACTGTGGCACTCAGCACGCGGAACCCAGCTCCCTGTGCGCGCATGCTCAGTTGCTGTAGTCGTGTCTGACTCTCTGCAACCCTATGGACTGTAGCTCTCCAGGCTCCTCTGTCCATGGGATTCTCCAGGCAAGAATACTGGAGTGGGTTACCATTCCCTTCTCCAGGAGATCTTCCCGACCTGGGGATGGAACCCGCATCTCCTGCATCTCCTGAATTGCAGGAGGAGTCATTACCGCCGAGCCCCTAGGGAAGCCCTCTGGTTCCCCGCATTGGGAGCACAGTCTTAGCCCCTGGACCACCAGGGAAGTCCTATGCCTATATATTTTTTAATGCACAGTCATTTTAATGGCAATGCTATTTATAATTTTTAAAAGGTGAAGATAAACCAAAATTTCTAAGCATAGGTGAATGTTCAATCATAATAGTCACACAGCTCTTACAATGACATGTTCACGCCAATTTAAAAAAGACGATTATTAACATGAAAACACAAAATGAAAAAATTATTATTGAAAACACTCTGGAAAAACACTGCTTTATTAAATTCTCTCCTCAGGATGAATTCCCTGGCAGGGAATTATTAAGTGAAAGCTGAAGAGCTTTATGGCTCTTGTTACATTGTACCGAGTAGACTTTCATAAATCAATATTTTCACTGAAATGGTATTTCTCAGCTTGCCTCCCAGGCTCGTAGTTTAATCCAGGAGAACACGGGTTTGGGGGCCCAGCTCATGCGAGTGCAGAAATCATGGCTCAGGCTGCCAGCCTTACTCAAATCCTGTCCCTCTTCTGCCCAGGTCTCGGCTAGCTTCTCTTCTATCTCATGATGAAAACACAATCTTTCCCTGGCACCCAGGCATCTGACCTTCTCTCCTCCTGCGGTGCCTGGTTCCCCTGGTCTCTGAACACCCTGCGTGTGCTCCTGGAGCTCAATTCTGGTCTGGAACCCTCACCCGGCTATCCACGTGGCTGGCTCCTCCTGCACCCCTAATCATCCTATTTAAACTTGCAACCCCTTGCCAGGGGGGATGGATAGGGGAAGAGATATTTGTGGAGTTTGGGATGGACATGTACATGCTGCTACATTTAAAATGGATCACCAACAAGGTCCTACTGTGTAGCTGGATGTTGTGTGTGGTCTGGATGGGAGAGGAGTTTGGGGAAGATGGATACATATATATGTATGGCTGAGTCCCTTTGCTGTTCACCTGAAACTCTCACAACTCTATTTGTTAATTGGCTCTACCCTAATATGAAATAAAGTTAAAAAAATAAAGTTGCAAGCTCTGCCTACCTCCTTTTCTCCACTGCTGCCCTCTCACTTTCTTCTTTTTTTTTTAAAGATTTTTTTATATGGATCATTTTTAAGTTTTTATTGAAATTTTTACCATATTGCTGCTGTTTTATATTTTGTTTTTTGGCCCCAAGGCATCTGGTCCTTTGCATCCCACTGCCTTGGTCCCCTGCCACTTGACCAGCCTCCAAACAGGGTTAACTGTGGGCTTCAAAGAACACACTTTTGGGATCCATATAAAAACAGAACACAGAAGTAGAGGTGGCTCCTTGAAGCACCCTCCCTGGAGGCAGTGGTGTGTGTCTGTGTGTCTTTGTATCTCTGCATGTGTGTGTGTACATGTCACAGATGTGTGCTGTCCACTGTGGTGGGCCGCTCCATCTGGAGCCTGGGAATCTTTGTGAAGGCACAGTGATCAACAATGACATCTGCTGAACGAACACCACCTGCTCAGGGAGTAAGTTCTGGCTTCGGTTAGTTTTCAAGGCAGTGTTTGTCCTGCACGTGGGTTTATGCACTCGTGTGCAGAGGCAGCGCCGTGCAGAGGAACAAGCACAGGCATTGAGACTGGGCAGACATGGGTTCGACTTCCTCAGCCATTGAGGACCTGTGTGATCACAAAAAATTTCCTCATCTGGCTGAGACATGGTTTCCCCAGCCATATTCTCTTTGCATGTCAATTTATTTATCCATAAAAGAGCCACAAAATGATGTGCTTGCTTTGAAAGTGTTGTCATGAAGCTTCAGTTCAGTTTAGTCGCTCAGTCGTGTCCTACTCTTCCTGACCCCATGGACCTCAGCACACCAGGCCTCCCTGTCCATCACCAACTCCCGGAGCTTACTCAAACTCATGTCCATCGAGTCAGTGATGCTATCCAACCATCTCATCCTCTGTCATCCCCTTCTCCTCCCACTTTCAATCTTTCCTAGCATCAGGGTCTTTTCTAATGAGTTAATTTTTCACATCAGGTGGCCAAAGTATTGGAGTTCAGCTTCAGCATCAGTTCTTCCAATGAATATTCAGGACTGATTTCCTTTAGCATTGACTGGTTTGATCTCCTTGCAGTCCAAGAGATTCTCAAGAGTTTTCTCTAACACCACAGTTCAAAAGCATCAATTCTTTGGTGCTCAGCTTTCTTTTCTTTTTTTTCAGCTTTCTTTATAGTCCAACTCTCATATCCATACGTGACTATTGGAAAAACCATAGCTTTGACTAGACAGACTTTTGTTGGCAAAGTAATGTCTCTGCTTTTTAATATGCTGTCTAGGTTGTTCATAGCTTTTCTTCCCAGGAGCAAGCATCTTTTAATTTCATGGCTGCAGTCACCATCTGCAGTGATTTTGGAGCCTCCCAAAATAAAGTCTGTCACTGCTTCCATTGTTTCCCCGTCTATTTGCCATGAGGTGATGGGACTGGATGCCATGATCTTAGTTTTCTGAGTATTGAGTTTTAAGCCAACTTTTTCACTCTCCTCTTTCACTTTCATCAAGAGGCTCTTTAGTTCCTCTTCACTTTCTGCCATAAGGGTGGTGTCATCTGCATATCTGAGGTTATTGATATTTCTCCCGGCAATCTTGATTCCAGCTTGTGCTTCCTCCAGCTCAGTCATGAAGGTTAAATGATACAAAAGGGACTAGAGGACACCTGGCACTTAGTAGGTGCTCAATAAGTTAGGATTTCCCAGCCTGGGTGATAACAAAGTGTCACCCAGAACTGGCTGCCATGTAGATGCTGTGCTGTCCTCTGGGGAGGTACACGTGTGTGCACACGTGTGTGTGTGTGTGTGTGTGTGTGTGTGAGTAGGTGTGTGTAATGAGCACTCCAGGTGATGGACAAACTTGAAAACACTGCCAACAACATTAGTTCTGCCCCCTCCATCCTCTTTTTGTACTTTATTCTCCCCAACTTATTATTTTAGACAATTTCAAACCTCTTCTGCAAGAATAATATAATGAACACTACACACTAAATGTTAACCGAAGTGCATTTACCTTGCGTGTATTCTCCCTCTCTCCACACACACACACGCGCGCACACACACAATTTTACTGACAGACCCAAGTGAGAGTAAATTTCAGACCTTGTGACCGTCATTCATCCTGCCCAACCAAACACCATCTTCACACCCAAGAAGTTTTACTAGGCTCAGTCACGCATCTTAAGTACAGGCCATGTTCAAAGCTTTCCTCTGCTCAGATGTTCCTGATCACTCTTTTTATGAGAGTTATTGTCACTGAGCCTATTACAGGAACATGTTATTTTGAACCAAGTGTGACTCTCTGTCCCTTCTCTTTTTTATCTGCTAGAGGTAGATGGTCGACTGTCCCTAGAGACGTCTGCAGATGGCTGAAGACAGTTTCCCTCCAGACCCTCCCTCCCGCATCCTGGTCACCATCCTGATCCTCTGGGCTCTTTCCTGGTGGCCAATTGATTTAATGTGACACGTGGTTCCCAGGACTGGAGGCCGAGGGATCCAGCTGGGGTCTGACCCCTGAAGAGGGGCCTGCGGCCTCCCTCTGAGGGGCAGCTGTCCATCTTCAAATGCAGCCTCTGCTCATACTGTCATACTGAGCTTGTGCAAACTAAATAATGTTCAATTTCCCACCAACAGCCAGGCGCCCCATCTAGCTCTTGGGCAATTGATGTCATTGATCGAAATTGACGCGGAGAAAGAGACTGAAACTAACATAAGCTGAGATTGTATGACATGCCAGGCCCTGGGGAGATGAAGATGGGAGGGACACAGGCCGGCCTCCAGGGGGAGCCTAGTGTTACCTGACATACAACCTGTCTGAGGGGCTTCCCTGGTGGCTCAGTGGTAAAGAATCCACCTGCCAATGCAGGAGACGTGGGTTCGATCTCTGGTCCAGGAGGATCCCACATGCTGCAGAGCAACTAAGCCCGTGCAGCACAACCGTTGAGCCTGTGCTCTAGAGCTTGGGAGCCGCTACTACTGAAACCTGCAGGCCCTAAAGCCTGTGCTCTGCAACAAGAGAAGCCACCGCAGTGAGAAGCCCAGACATCGCAACTAGAGAGTAGTCCTCGCTTCCCGCAACTAGAGAAAATCCCGAGCAGTCAGGAAGGCCCAGCACAGCCAAAAATAAATAAATAAATAAACAGAATTTTAAAATCAACTAAAAACCCTCTCTGAGTCTCAGTGTTCTCATTTCTAGAAGTGGACAACATTCCAGCCTCCTAGGTCTGTGTGAAGGTGTAATAAGATGGCATGGATGACGGGGCTCTGGCATATAGTGGGTGTCTCATTTGGGACTTGAAGAATAAATGGAATTTGGGGGTAACGGGAATGTTCCAGCAATGGATACACAAAGCTCTGTACTAAATGCCCCCAAATCATATATACTAAAATAATTAATATAGTGAATTTTGTTAAGTGAATGTTACCAAAATATAAAAGAGAGTAAATTAAGATTTTCCAGGCTGGAAAGGTGAATAGGAGGGATGGGGAGCAGATTTGAGGCATGATATTAAGTTTCTGAGCGCTACTGATAATGATGATGCAGGGCAGCATCAAGGAAAGAGCCTGTAGGGCCTCCACTAGGGATTCCTTTGTCCAGGATGACTTTCAATGTGCTTTATGACCCAAGTCATATTCCATGTTGTTATGCACCAATATAACCCGAAAGACTTTTCAAACGCTGTGCTAAGCTGAAGCCCAAGGCTAAGTCAGTCCAAGGAGAGTTGGAAGAAACTATTCAAATTGAGAGATGGAGGGACTTCCCTGGTGGTCCCTCCAGATCACCAGGGAAATCCCAAATGAATTTATCCACAACATAGAAACAGACTCACAGACTTAGAGAACGAACTTACGGTTGCCAGGAGGGGAGAGTGAGGGGAAGCTATAGTTAGGAAGTCTGGGATAGAAATGTACACACTGCTGTATTTTAAATGGATAACCAATAAGGACCTACTGTACATCCCAGGAAATTCTGCTCAGTGTTATGTGCCAGCCTGGATGGGAGGGGAGTGTGAAGGAGAATGGATACATGCATATGCATTCATGCATATGAAACTTTCACAACACTGTTCATCAGCTATACTCCAATATAAAATAAAAGCTTAGAAATCAAAAAAATATTACAAAGTAAAAAATATTTTAAAAAGCTGAGAGATGGAGTTGTATGAATCAGCATGGTGGATTCCACACTTTCTGCCTCCTGGGATGCAGGAGGCATTAAACAGGCCATTAAAGAGATGCCTGTTTGAATGTAATCCTGTTAAAAAAAAAAAAAAAAGAAATCCTGAAGAAGTGCGCATGCCTGGATACTTATCATCTTAAGCTCTTCATCCAAGGTTGAGGACTCATATAGGCCAGCAGGCTGAGGCCCATCTTTCCTGTCCTCTTAGGGGTCCAGCTACCCCCAAAGCCAAAGTCCCACAGACCAATCGGCCTCTGAGGGTCTGGCTCCTCTCCTTAGAGGGCTGTGTAGTGCGTCGGAGAAGGCAATGGCACCCCACTCCAGTACTCTTGCCTGGAAAATCCCATGGGCGGAGGAGCCTGGTAGGCTGCAGTCCATGGGGTCGCGAAGAGTCGGACATGACTGAGCGACTTCACTTTCACTTTTCACTTTCATGCATTGGAGAAGGAAATGGCAACCACTCCAGTGTTCTTGCCTGGAGAATCTCAGGGAAGGGGAGCCTGGTGGGCTGCCATCTATGGGTCGCACAGAGTCGGACACGACTGAAGCTACTTAGCAGCAGCAGCAGCAGCAGCAGTGTGATGTGAGTAGACATGGAATAAAGCCCGAGAAAGCACAGACGTGTTAACAAAGCTGATTTTTAACACCAGTTTATTGTATTTTTACAATAATAAAAATAAATTAGTCATACACAAAAATAGTTGTCATTTTTGCTGAAGAGAAAGCAGACTATTTACTCATATAATTTGCCTTCTACCCGCCACCTCTTTATGCAATAATTGACACCCAAGGGTGACATGGGGTTGTTGGAGTATTCTGTGGGTTCCATGCTCCTGGCTGTGGAGTTGACCACCCAGAGCCCCCCTCAGCAGTCACCAGCAGGAACCCTGGAGGTGTGGTCAGAGCAGTGAGTGCATCAGGTCCTATATACCCCTCCTTGCCCCTGCCAGGGGACCCTGCCCCCTTCCCAGCTCCAAGTCAGCCCCCTGAGCCACTAACTGCTGGTGATTCTGAAGAATGAGGCAAGACAAAGAGAAGGGTTGGAAAAGACCCCCATATTTCCTTCTCCAAATATTTGAGGGTGAGGAGAGGGCAGATTATATGAGCAAATATGATATTTAAGGTGGAAAGGTGGCAATCCAGACAGACCTGTTTTCAGGTACAATCCCAGGGGTAAAAAAACCCTGAATGAGTCAAAAAATAGAGTAATTTCTATTTCATCTTAAAACCCAAGGAACTTGGCTAATCAGTATACTTAAGTGTAACCATGGACTTAGAATAAGATGCCATGTGCAGCAACTTTCTGGGGAAGCTGGGTTAGTAGGATCAAATAATTTTACATAAATGTGGATCGAATATGTAAATAAATACCTATTAGGTCCCTTTAAAATTAACATATTCTAAATAATAGAACTATTTTGGTGTAGTGACTCATTCCGCGGGTCGAGTTCAGAATACACATTTCCTATAAACATCTTGTATTTACAAAGAACAAAATAATAAGTTATAACAAAGTATATCCTTCCGTCAAACTGAATGGTGGGGGTCTGGGGGTCAAGGCAGGTGGAAATCAAGTTTATGTAACAGAACGGCTTTCTTCTCACCGAAGCAAAGGGCTCAACGTCTGGAAGACGCTGAGAAAGCCGTCTGGAGGGTCCCACCCCATGGGGTCACTTTTCCTCGGCACGACGGTTGTCTCCCACTGTCAGCCACTGAAGAGAAAGAACCAGGAGTGTGGTGCAGGGTGGAGAGAATGATGTACCTCCAGCAAAGATGCAGGAAAGCAAAATGAATTGAGACGGAGATGGTATTTAGAGGGTCCTCCCTGGTGGCTCAGACGGTAAAGCGTCTGTCTACAATGAGGAAGACCCGGGTTCGAGCCCTGGGTCGGGAAGATCCCCTGGAGAAGGAAATGGCAATCCACTCCAGTACTATTGTCTGGAAAATCCCATGGACAGAGGAGCCTGGTAGGCTACAGTCTATGGGGTCGCTAAGAGTCGGACACGACTGAGCGACTTCACTTTCACTTCACTTTCTTGTCTAGTCGAGGCACTTCCTCCATCAAGGTGTGTGACCCCAGGCAGGGAACTAGCTATCAGGATGTTTGATTACTCATTCTCAAAGCAGGACCAGATAGGGCAGCTCTGATCAATTGGCTAGTGGTTCTCTGAGGTCACATTCAGCTCTTGGGAGGAGTGCAACACTGGGATGAGAATGGTAGTCAGCAACAGAAAGTACATGTGCTGTGTACTTGCCATCCCAGACCAGGTGAATCACTTGAAGCTGTTCTACTTACAGAGTCACCAAAGTCCAGACTGGAAGGAATCTTAAAAGTCCTGTTGCCCCAGCTAGGTGCTCGGATCCCTCCCACCCCCTTCAGCATCCATGACAGAGGGCCATTAAGACTCTGCTGAGACCTCCAGGAATGGGTCAGTCAGCAGTAGCTACCATGGAGCCCTCAACCTTCTGAAGTTGCTCATGCGCAGAAAGGAGGTTCTCCTGCAAGAGCTAAAATCTTCCTCCCTGCAACGTTCACCTCCCAGGATGGCTCCCCTGGCGCTTCCCAAATCTCTCCTCATGAACTCCTTGCACTGCTTCTCAGTCTGCACCCCTCCGCAGGATCAGGCATGCTCATCTGAATGTTATATGTTATCAGTATTCTTCTTAAAGTTTACAGCAATCACAAATAGGGTTCACCAAATGTTTTCTCCTTATGCCTGAATGCTCTGTGGCTTTTTGTTTGTTTTGGGTATTTTTGTGTGTATTTTTTTGGGGGGGCGGTAGTTTCATCCCACTTTCTTGACCCACATTGAGCTCAGCCAATTGAAACTCTTAACTGCTCCCCACATTGTACTTCTATAGTTTTGATTTTGTTTTGAAATCCAAAGGTGGGACTTTATTTTGGAAGGACCTGGGATGTTCACCTCCCACTTGGTGGAGAAAGCTCTTTTAGGCTGGTGAACTCACTCATATGGCAGCCATACCTCTGCTGTGTTGGGAAACCTGGGTTTTCCCTTCATTTAAGCTGAAATCAGCCTTTCTGCTCTTCCACCCATTGATCTTGCTCTGCCCTCCAGCATGTAAAGAAAGCCTCCTCCAAGGAATCCTCCAAAGGACTGGCTTGTTCAGGAAGATCAGAGCACAGCTGCAAAAAGGGTACCCTCCCCTGGGATAAGAAGCAAAAGCAAGTGATGAAACAGAGAGAGTGAATGCTGGCTAGGAACCAGCCATGTGCTTGGCCTCTCTGGTCTGCTTTTGATTGGTGGGCACAGGAATCTGGGCCTCTGCTCTGTTGCTTATTGCACAAGTTATATAAGGATCAGGAGAGATGGGTGTACTTTTGGAAAATGGTGACTGGGGCTTTCCAGAAAGAGAAGGACACTTATAGTAAGGCCAAATAGAATTTCTGAAAGCCCAAGGGTAATGGGAGCATGATGGAGTGTGTCAGACTGAGCTTGTAATACTGCTTCCAAAAGCACATCATCATCAAATTAGCAGATTTTTGGGTTAAAGGGCTCGTGGGAGAAACTCAGTTGCTATAAATTTCAAAGCAAACACTTGCTTTGAATGGGAAATAGTCCCAGGACCATAGTACTAAATAAGACAAATTTTCTTTATGCTTTCAATTTGTTCAGCCTGATTATTTTTCTTAGTGGGTATAAGAATGTACATATATATATATATTTCCCCCCTTCTTTTTCTTCACTGAGTTTTTTCAGATGGCTCATCTTCCATATGCACTGCATTCTCTTTCCAGCTTGAGGCCTTGGGAACTACAGAGTTATGTGAAGTGAATCAAGAAGGACCCTACTGCTGTGGTCATTGTGGAGGAGTTCACAGCCCCTTTTCCTAGGCTGGTTGCATTAATAAAGATCTTAGTGTTCATACCTTGGAGGGGAGATATGGGTTGTGAGTCATGGGGCAAGGTGTGTGGGGGGGAGTGGGCAGAGGGCAAAGAGAAATCCACAAATCAAAGCAGAAAGACCCAAGGGAGACTCTTTCTAATATAAACATAGGATTCTTACTGGGATAGGTTGGTTAGACTTTCCTCTGGGCGATGTGTGGTGAAGACCCAGGAGAGATGGCTGAGGAAGAGGCAAGAGCCCAGGGGGCTATGGAGCTGTGCATGCTGGAAATCTGCTCTGGGTGACAAAAAAGCGACCTTGATGTAGGATTCCATGGGTGGTGTGTCCCACTGGGGAGAATAGTAATTTAAGACAATCACCTTGCTACCCCGAAGGCTTTCTTATCTCATGGGCTAGTTCTATTAAGGATGGGGTTCAAGAACCTATGCAGAGTCCTGTCACCAGGACCTGTGATTTTTGGGGGAAGGGAAAAAAGAAAGAGACTCCTGAAACATATGAGTGCAGGGCCAGAGGAAAGAATTCAAAGGTCTGGGCTTTGTTTGCTGAATGGGAAACTTCTGAGCCTCTTGGTATGAAAGGAAGCCACATTCTGCAGACCTAAGACTTCCAGCCAGGCCTCGGGGTGAGGGTTTTGTGGTCAGACCACAGGGGTTGGGACTGACTACATGGGCCAGCCCGTGACCTCATACCTGGCAGGTCAGTTACCTAAGCTGAGTCTGTTTTCTTGTCAGTAAAATAGGGACCATGATTCATTCCCTGCCTCTCATTCTGGGGCTCCATGAGCCATAATGAGCTAATATCTCTGACTATACCTTCCAAACAATAAAGCACTAAACTGGCAAGAGATATTTGTGTCATAAGGCAGGAAAACAGCCTTTGAGCATGAAAATAGGCACAGCCGGGCTGAGGTAACAAAGGAATGCAGGCATCTTAGCAAGCCTTAGGGGGGCCCTGGGGTGGGGGTGCTGCCTCCTCTGACTCTTCCTAGGGTGCTGATATTGGAAAGACCTGCAGCGCCAGGGATGAGGCAGCGCCCAGACAGGGCCTGGCTGCTGACTTAGAAAGTGCCAGGACGGAGTCAGCTGAGAGCTGAAGGCACTCCCCACCGCTTGGTCTGCAGAGAGCGCAGGGGCCAGGCTTCTGGAGGAGGGGTCATCAGTTCATGGTGATGCTCAAAGGACAACCGTGGCCTTGCTCTTGGGCACCGTGTGTACACTTTACGAAGGCAGGGTGCAGACTAACTTGACTGGCAGCTCCACAGGCCAGGGAGCCCCCAGTAGGCAGCAGCCAGCCGGTCCCACCGCTCGCAGACTCCCTGACCTGCCCACGGATGTGGAGTGGGATGTTATCTGCTCCCTGGGAAGCCCGAGTGCCTGTGGGCCACGCGTGTGCAGGAGGCGCAGCAGGCGGTCTTGTAGTAGTTGTAGACGCAGAGCCTGGCCTGGACCACCACGTTGCAGTTGTAGTACCGGTCCTTGCAGTTTTCATCTGCAGCAGAGGAGAATGGAAAAGACTTTGAGCACAAGCAGCAGCCTAGACTTAGGGAATGAGAAAGGGCAGACGGTGTGGCTATCCATCCCAGTTCCACTGTTTGTTACCATTGGAAGGTGTGAGTGTGGGCTGAGAACAAGTTTATATATATATTTTTTCTTCTTTAAACAGGCAGCTGAAATCTGTTTACTCTGACCTTAAGGATGCTGGAACCATATCTCTGAATGCATTGCCATTTTAATCAATTCCCATGCAAGTTTCTCTTTGCTTGCCATCTGTGCTATCAACAGCTACCTTAAATTATGAAATTTACACCTGAAGGAGGCTGACCCCCTCTGAACTCCATGACTTTGCACACAGTCACAGTGAGACCTAGATGTATCTGGCATTTTGACACCAGAGAATTTGATGGAGATGAAGAAAGATGAATCTTTTACTGCAAGGTACGATTCCCTACTTACCAACTTCAGGGACACAGTCCTGAGGGTTACAAGATTCTTTTTCTTCTGGTTTCAACTGAGGGTCACAGAGATTACTTAGGGTCATGTCATCTGCCAGACAACGGACTTCCCGGACGCGGAAGCCACCCTGACAGGTCTTGGAACACTGTGAGGGGAAAGGAAGAAAGTTAGACTTCTTGGCAGCCCATTTGCTCAGCACACTGAAGAAGGCAGATTTTGGAAAATTCTGACATCTATCAAAGGAGACAATATTAAAACAAACTCCCCTGCACCTACTAATCAACCTCAATGGGCATCTACTCATGGCTAGCCACATCCCGTCTGTACCCTCCAGGATGATGTCTCAAATTACTTTGAAGCAGATCTAGACATCATATTACTTCTTCTGTAATATTTCAGTTTGTAGCACTAAACAACCAAGCTTCTTAAAAAATTACCACAATACCATTATTACACCTAGAAATCGACAATAGTTTCTTCTCTTCAAACATATATTTCATTTTGCTTGTAAATCTCAATTTTATTTTAGGTTTTCTTGCTTTATTTTGTAGTTTAAAAGTCCAGCTACAATTTTCAAACCCTGTTACTGACATGTCAACTTTCTAAAATAGAGATTTTTTGGGGATGTGGGGATCAGGGTCCACATCAGGTCTCTACATTGCAGTTGGTTGATAGGCCTTTTAAGCCATGGGTTCCCTCCCCTGTGTTTTTCCCCTTGTACTTGAGTTGTTGGGGGAATGGAATCACCTGTCCTGAAGAGTTTCCCACAGTTTAAGACTTTGCTGAGGGCATCCCCCGTGATAGAGGCTGACATGTTCCTCTGTCTTCCACATTTCCCACAGATAGGATGTTGGCTCCAATCTATTCAACCTTATCAGGTGCAGGTTTGATGTGTGTGTGTGTGTGTGTGTGTGTGTGTGTGTGTGTGTGGTGAGACCACTTCATAGGATGTGTTTAGTTGTCTCTCTTTGGAGGAGGTCAACACTCACTCAAGAGCAGATCCATTAGTTCATCTGGGGTTGAAAAATGGTGATAATATCCTAATACCACTTCTTCTTTTACAAGCTGAGAATCTAAAGCATTCCCACTCCTTCATTTATGTTTACTCTGGTTACCCAGTGGGATGCCTTGTTTAGGAAAGACAGGGCAAATGTTTGGTTATTTTCCTTTATTTATCAGTTTTCAGAATAATGAGTTGGTTCCTCTAACATTCTACAATGGTGAATCCTCTTGTTAGTTTTTTAATCATTGTAAACTTATTATACATGGATGGATTTAAATTTATTATAGATGGATGGATTTAAACTTATAGATGGATGGATTATAGATGGATGGATTTCATTCAGTGCATGGCAGTTATGATTTTTACTGATGCTCACTGATGCCCCATCAGTGGCTATCCAGGCCTCAGAGTTGGTTCTTGAGCTCTTTAGACATGAACTCATCTTTAAGAACCTCCTTGCTGCCTGGTATAAAAAGTCATCCTGATTTAATTTATACCTATACATTCTCAGACCTGGAATCAGACATTTTTCTTTGGCTCCTTTTAGTGGAGAATGGTATTTTGGTGTCATTTTATTTATTTATTTTTTGGTCTCACTGCTTGGCATGTGGGATCTTAGTTCCCCGACCAGGGATCAAACCCAGGCCTCCTTCACTGGAAGCGCAGCATCTTAACCACTAGACCACCAGGGATGTCCCAGAGAGTGGCATTTTGAAACCATATTCCAGCTGATAGGCATGGCCTCTGCTACTGGGTTGGTCACTGTATCCAGGATCTTTCAGTGGATAAAACAGAGAATATTTTTTTTAAGATAAATTAATTTGTGAGTTCAAACTGATATTTCTAAGTCAAATTCAGGACAGCAGGATTTTCGCTTAAATCTCTTCTATTTTGTCTGTTATCTTCTTTCTCCTAAGCTGAGAATCCTGTTTCTTAAGGCAACTGGGGATAACAGAGCTATAGCATCATATCTACTATTACATATATGATCAGAGTACTGGGAAGTAGATTATTCATTTACTTTATCACCTGTTATACACCCAACCATCTCAGAACACAGGACAACAGCCATCACTAAAAATGTGATTATTGCAAACAATGTAAACATTTTTCTGCAGTTCTTTTTGTCCTTAGGTATAGACAGTCAGATTACTGTGATTTAGAGCCACAGGCAAGAGAGTTGATGCCACCAACTGCGTACATATTAAGGCTAATTTGTTCCATTCATTTTCCATTTTTAGGGATTTCTTTTTTAAAAGAATAATTTTGTTTTATAATTATATAAAATATTTACTTTATTCCAAATGCAAATTTATAAAACAAAGTGAATTTTAAAAATGTCTAGCTTCTGTCACTGTCTTTGCTACTACAGTATCAATATATTTTATATTTGCTTCAATTGACTTATTTATTTAAAAAATATTTATTTACTTATTTGGATGGTCTGGGTCTTAGTTGCAGCACGTGTAATCTTTGTTGCGGAATTTGGGATCTTTTTTAGTTGTAATATATGGCTTCTTTAGTTGCTGATCTTTAGTTGCGGGATCCTACTTTCCCAACCAGGAATCGAACCCAAGCCCCCTGTGTTGGGAGTGTGGAGTCTTAGCCATTGGACCACCAGGGGAGTCCCCACTTATTTATTTATTTTTAAATTTACATGCGGAAAAATTCATTTTCTGTGGCGCACAGTTCTGAGTTTCGACAAATTCAGAGAATCATGTATCTCCCTCTGCAAACAAGACAGAACTTTCATCACACAGAACAAATTCCTTTGTGTTGTCCCTTTGTAGTGAGATTTGTCCCACTCCATCCTCTGGCAATCACTGGTCTGGTCTCTGTTCTGATAGTTTTTCCTTTTGAAGAATATTACATAGACAGTATTATACACTGTGTAGCTTTGTGGGGGGAGAAGGAAATGGCAACCCACTCCAGTGTTCTTGCCTGGAGAATCCCAGGGACGGTGGAGCCTGGTGGGCTGCCATCTATGGGGTCGCACAGAGTCGGACACGACTGAAGCAACTTAGCAGCAGTAGCAGCAGCAGCTTTGTGGGGGGAGGGGAGTCTTTCTTCCATTTAGCAAAATACATTTGAAGTTCTTCCATGTCATAGGCAGTATCAATTCTTTGGTTCCTGTTGCTGAGTGGCACCCCATTGTTTGGACAAACCTCTGTTCATTCATTTACCTGTTAAGGGACATCAGGGCTATTCCCTTCAGATGTCTTAGGAGTTTGTGGCCTTTGATGTGGCCTGGTGAGTTTGGTCCTTTCTAGACTCTCCAAACCAAATGGCAGAAGAAAATAGTGGTCTGCTCTTGCTTTCTCAAGGACCATGGCCAACACAAACCTAATCCTAAGAAGCAAATTTCTTGGCCAAGTTGGACCCAGAATCAGTCTTTGCAAACAAGATCCCAGCTGATTCTTAGGCCCATGAAAATTTGAGTCACCATTTTATGGCCTCCATAGTTTGGAAGTCAAGCTCATCCCAGCCTCAGGCTCCCTCCTTCCCACCAAGCAGGCTGAGTTCAGGGCACCCTGGCTGTGACCAAGGACAGCAGATTGTGCAGGGAATCTGGGCTGAGCCCAGTGCCTGGCACCCAGTAGATGGGCCAGCCATGAGGGGTAGGGGGAAGCAGATGAGAGCACCAAGACTTACCATGCTCCATTCTGTGTGAAACCATTTGGCCCCACAGGGCTTGAGGTGGCAGGGTTGCTGGCTGGGGGGTTTCTCCAGAAAGGAACATTCATAGGGGTCCAGCACTTCAAAAGTGTCTGTGTTCTTCCTAACACAGATCACCTCCCTCTGCTGGGTCCCGCTCCCACACTCGATGGAGCACTAGAGGAGGCAGCAGAGAAAGACAGGTGTCACGTGATAGGAAGGGGATGAGAAATACCATCCATCGAGGAAGGTTTACCAGAACTTTCCATCATTGCTTCAGGGAGGTCCCAGTTTTCCTGACAGCTCTGTTTCTGGCATGGAGAGCACCTGCCCTGAACTCTCAGGTCTCAAGGATGCTGGTGGCTGAGATCCTGATGCCCTCAGTAATATGGGAGTGAAATCAGGTTTCCCATAGGTTATCCTGAAGAGCATGCCATCCAGTCATTTGGTTTTGTCTGGTAGACTCTGACACCTTTCATTGTAAAACAATGAACTAACATTTAGCTTATCTGCTGGCCTTTGGCGGGATACTGCTGGGTATGAATGCTTTTCCCAGAGTCTGCATGTATGTGGGTGAAGTGCTACATTAAAATTCTTTGGGATACACAAAACTCAGAAGAAGACCACAGACTTGGGACAATGTCCCTTATGATCAGCCCTCCCCTCCCAACAGGCAGCCAGCAGGAAGATTTGCCCACAGAATCCAACTCCCTGGCTCCTTACTTGGAGCCAAAGCTCACTGAGGTTGTGATTGCAAAGAGTCTAGTCAGATAATTACATGTCTTGCCTCATTGCATTAGGTTATGGAAATATGATGCATGTAACTGCCCATTACTTATTTTAGTTAGTATCTATTACTTTGCAAAATGTTTTCTGTTCATGTTTGGTGTACTCTTATTACCTTTTGATTGAAAAAATTTTATAAGCTGTGATCTATATACTTTTAAAGACTTTAAAGAAGCTATTGCCTTTATGAAAAACCTGTAAAAATGTCTACAGCTGCAACTCTTAATATTAGCCTTGCTTCTGTATGCAGGCACATGGTGAAATAAAAAGAATGGTGGGGGGGAACCCATGTCACCACACAGCAAAAAAAGCCCCTCAAACCCAAGCTAACAGACTACAGATTAGTCACACGGCCCATGATAAACATCTCTATCAGCAATTTCCACTTTGAGCCTGTTTTCTGCCATCTTCACAGGTATACAGAAAACTACAAGGCTTCTTAGTTTTGGAGCTGTCTGTTCAGATGTTAGAGAATAAATGTGACCCAGACACAGGGGCAGACAAGAGGCCTGCTCCTAATGGCTAAAGACTGTGGAGGACTCTCCCGCCCCACAAGAACTAAGACAATCTAAGCGTGAAGCAGGGCTTCCAAGGTGGCTCAGTGGCAAAGAACCCTCCTGCCAATTCAGGAGACACGGGTGCTATCCCTGGGTCAGGAAGATCCCCTAGAGAAGGGAATGGCAACCCATTCCAGTATTCTTGCCTGGAGCATCCCATAGACAGAGGAGCCTGGTGTTCTGCAGTCCATGGGGTAGCAAACAGTTGGACACAGCTGAGCATGCATACACACACAGGATGAAGTAAATCCAGAATTGACAGGGAAGGAAGAAAGAAATCATCTGGCATGAGTAATAGACTGGTGGACTATCTTATGACTAAGAGTTGGGCTCCTCTATTTCCAGAGTAGGAAAAGGGTCCCTAAACCTGAGAAGTCTCATTCTCTTGGGACGGGTCCTCCACAAGCCTCAGAAGGACCGCTGCTAGCACCTGTGCTCACAACTTCCAAGGGAGTCTTTTCCCCAAAGTCCACAGTAAAACTCCCAGGGAAGGACTCAGTTTGACTCAGCTTGAGTCACATGTCCAATCTGGACCAACCACTGTGACCAGGCCAGTGGGGCATTTGAGGCCAACTCTCTTTCAAACCATGGGTCTGGAAGGAATATTTCCTTTTATATATTGAAGTCAATTAATGTTTAAGACTTACTTTCAATAACTAAGCGTGCTCTATTTCATTTTCTTCGGGGATAATATCCAATTCCCAGGGCAGGGAGGTGTCAGCAGGCTCTGACAGTCTTATAAATTCAGGAACAAAACCTGGTCTACAATCAATCAGGTCCTGACTCTTTGGATGACAGGGTGATACATTCCATGTTTCTAATCTTAGCAGAAATAAACGCTGCCTTCACCAGGATTCATGTGATTCTCATTCTCTGAGTGCTTGCACCCACGCTCAGTCATGTCCAGCTTTTTTGTGACTACTTGGACCATAGCCCACCAGGCTCCTCTGTCCATGGAATTCTCCAGGCAAGAATACTGGAGCGGGTTGTCATTTTCTTCTCCAGAGGATCTTCCTGACCCAGGGATTTAACCTGCATCTCTGCGTCTCCTACCTTGGCAAGGGGGTCTTTACCACCTGAGCCACTGGGGAAGCCTGTTCTCTGAGAAGGTCTAGAGTTAATAGGAGGCCCATAAATGAAAAAGAACTGAATCCTGCTCCCCTCTCTTCTTCCTCAAACACTGGTGGACACGTGAGTTGAATTGCACTGGTTATCTGCTCTGTGTGAAGGCTGTCATGGTCTGATACTACAGTTTCACACAGGATTCTTCCCATTGTCTCAGTTTCCATAGATTGCTCTTGTTCAGTCGCTAAGTCATGTCTAACTCTTTGTGACCCCATGGACTGCAGCATGCCAAGCTTCCCTGTCCTCCACTATTCTCCCAGAGTTTCCATAGATACTTGGTGTAATTAGCGTCCCATATACCATTCACTTCTAAATTATCTTTGGGGTTTAGATCCTAGATATTTTGCTACCAACAATGAGATAGAAACATTGGCAGAAAAAATAACAAACATGGAGAAGAGGAAACGAATATTTATTAAGTACTCCCCATGTCCCAAGCAACAACTCTTTTATCTAGAGTGTCTCACGAAAACCCAATAGCAACTCTAAAAAGGTGGTATTATTATTCTCCTATCTGGATGAGGAACCAGGCTCAGAAAGGTTAAATTACCCACCCCAAGTCAGAGAACTAAGGAGACAGAGAGCTGGGATCAGTTATCAAGTATGCCTAATTCTGATACCGACTTGGGTAGCATTGGTAGTGCTTGAATTCTTTCTTTTCTGAATTTGTTAATATTCTACAGTTTGTATTATAAAAACATTACAGGGAATTTGAGGAGAAAACATTTGCTCATGTTGTTTATATAAAAAGCTATACTTTGAAGCGGTCGAGATAGGGTTCCCATACTTTAACATAGTCTGGTTTTCACTTGCCATTATTTGTACTTTCCACATCTTTTAATTATTATTGTTGTTGTATTAACCTTAATGAGTTATGATATGCCATAATATCCCTAATTGCCCTGTTGTCACGAACATCTCTGTTGAAAACCCCTTTTTTTCCTCCTGTTAATTATTTCCTTAAAATGAATGCTCAGGAGTGGGGTGACTGGGTTAAAGCAAATGAACATTTTTATGGTTCTTGACTTTTATTGCCAGATTGCTTTCCAAAGGGGCTGTATCAATTTACAAGGACAAGGCAGTCCATTTTTTTCAGGGTCTGTTATTAAAGCTACTTAAAAGAAATAAAATTCTATATGGAGCCGGAGGTCCAGAGAATGTATAAATCATGATCATCAGCCAAAATTCTTTGGAGAACAAGCCAGCCCTGGGAGCCAAATCCTAGATGGTCTGAGAACTCAAAATACTGATGGTCATCATAACCGGGCAAAGAGGGAATGATTGTAGGGGGCTCATGTGCAATTTTGGAACTCTAAGGAAAAATTAATTGATCAGTTAAGTTACTTTATTGAGGTATTTGGTGTTCTTGGTTCTTCATAATGAACAAACATAACCTTCTGCTTCTGCTTCTTTCCCCCAGCTTTACTGAGACGTAATTGACAAATAACATTGTAATACATTAAAAGTATGCTCATGATGATATAGTATACATATACATTGTGAAACTGTCCTTACAATCAAGTTAACGCATCCATCACCTCACATATTTACCTTTTTTACATGCATATGTGAGAACACTTAAGTTCTACTCTCTTAGTAAATTTCGATTACACAGTACAGTATTATCTACTGCAGTACAGACACCCTGTTACACACTAGACCGCTTCCCCCGCCAGAACTTGTTCGTCTTATAACTGAAAATCTGAACTCTTTTACCGATCTCTTCCTAGTCCCCTCACCCCCAGCCCCCATCATTCTACTGTTTGTCTCTTTTCAAAAAATCTGTATTTATTGTTTTTGGCTTTGCTGTGTCTCTGTTGTGGCACGAGGGCTATCTAGTTATGGCACATGGGCTTAACTGCTCCAGGGCATGCGGGATTCTAGTTCCTCGTCAGGGACTGAATCTGCATATCTTGCACTGGAAGGCAGATTCTTAACCACTGGACAACCAGGGAAATCCCTCTATTCTCTTCCTCTGAATTGAACTTTTTTTCAGATCCCACTACTTGTGATACCACTGCAGTATCAGTGGTGTGTCTGGTTTATTTCACTTAGCATAATACCCTCCAAGTCCATCCATGTTGTTGCAAGCAGCAGGATTTCCTTCTTTTTTTAAAGGCCAAATAATATTCCATTATAAACAAATACCACATATTCTTTACCCATTCATCTGTTGACAGGCACAGGTTATTTCTATGCTTTGGTTACTGTGAATAATGCTGTTACCCACATGGTAGGGGATGCAGGTATCCCTCCCAGATAATAATTTTCTTTTCTTTGGGTATACATCCAGAGGTGGGATTGCTGGATCATATCCATTTCTGCTTTTGACTTTCAAGTACAGGCCCAACTGACTTTATTAACAACAGCAATACAATAAGAGCAGTAGAAGCTACAATTTATTGTGTAATTGTACATCAGGCACTGCATCACATACTGTGTAAACATCACTTCACTTCTAAAAATAACCTCACAGGTGCTGGCACAAACAGCATTGTATAGATAAGGAAACCATGCTGGACCATAGGCTTCCTGAGGGCAGGGATATTTGTTTTGCTCAATGATGTAGCCCAAGGGTTTAGAAGAGCACATAGTAGGTGCTCAATAAGCACTGTTGACTGAATGAGGCTCCAAAGGCATAAGTAGCTTCTCTAGAGTCATGGGTAGCACAGCTGAGATTCAAATTTAGCATCCCTAGGAGACACCAAGCCCTGTTTCCTGACCCCTCTGCTACGCTGCTTCTCACCAGGGACAGAGACACATCGGTTCTGGCCACTCACCTGACTCCAGCTGCCTGCAAACCACTCCACCTTGCCCGTGCAGGGCCCGTTGTCACACGGGGTGGCCTCCGCTGGCCGGTTGCTCCCACAGCCCTCCAGGGGCAGGCTGCTGACGTGGTTGGTCATGCACACCACTGAGCGTGTCCGCACTCCAGCCCCGCACTCCGCCGAGCACTGTGAGACAGGACGGGCACGTTAGAGAGGAGGCCTCCCCACAGGTTCTGAAGTCACTCTCAGAGGAGGTGAAGGAGGTCAGAACCCCCCTGTTTCCCTACCATCTCTTTCCCTTGGAAACCACTGACCCTTGTCATTCAGTCTCCTCCATTATGGGACATCAGTATGGCACCCCGTCCAGGTTTCCCGGGACAGTCTTCACTCCAAATATCCTGTCCCACGACTGTGATTAATAGTTACACTTGTCAGACTACCTGTTCTACCTGTTTCAGCTTTCAAGTTCAAAAATGCAGTTAGTCCCCTACATATAAAGGAGTTCCTTTCCAAGTGTATGTGTTAGTAGCTAAGTTGTGTCCGACTCTTTTTGACCCTAGGGACTGTAGCCTGCCAGGCTCCTCTGTCCATGGGATTTTCCAGGTAAGAATATTGGAGTGGGTTGCTATTTCCTCCTCCAGGGGATCTTCCTGACCCAGGGATCGAACCCATGTTTTCCAAGTCTCCCTCATTGCAGGCAGATTCTTTTACCACTGAGTCACCCAATTTGTTCATAAGTCCAACAAACTTAGCCTAGGTACCCAGCTAACACAATCAGCTATATAGTACTGTACTGTGATAGGTTTATAATACTTTCACACAAATAATACAAAAAAACCAAACACATACAAAAGAAAATATTTTAATCTCACGGTACAGGCCCTTGAAAAGTACAATACAGTGCCAGCTACATCACCGCTGCTTTTATGCTTGCTTCCGGACATCCTGGGCTTGAAATAAAGACACCGTACTGCACGTGGCGCTGTACAGTAGAGCACACAAAAGCAGGGCCACATGGCAACGTATGACAGACACGTGAACTAACTGACGCGACTGAACATGTGCATGCACGTTTGCATCTTTGAAAGCTCGAAACTTGAAGGTTCCTATGTAGGGGACTTACTGTATAGTCAGCAGCAGAAGGAGAGCACGAAAACTTGGGCACATGCCCGCCTGCTAGTAGCTGAGTCTGGCCTGGTCTGGGACAGGAGGGTTGAAGTCTCTCACAGGACACTGCTGCCTGATACTAAGGCAGGTTTTCCATCCCTCAAAGGCCACAGCTAGAGGAGAACTGGGAGGCAGACCGAAATAAAGGGAGAGCTTGGTCTGGGAACCAGGCACGTCAGTGTGTGTCACATCCCTATTCTCTGTGAGGCTGGGGCTTCCCTGGTGGCGCAGATGGTACAGAATCCACCTGCAATGCAGGAGACCTGAGTCTGATCCCTGGGTCGGGAAGATCCCCTGGAGAAGGGAATGGCAACCCACTCCAGTATTCTTGCCTAGAGGATGCCATGGACAGAGGAGCCTGGCGGGCTACAGTCCATGGGTCGCAAAGAGTCGTCGGACATGAGTGAGTGACTGAGCATGCACACACATGTCTGTGTGTCTGGGGGCCCATGACCCAGTCCCTTATATCTTTTCCATTATTACCTGGATGGCTGGACACATTCCTGGCAGGAGGACTCTGGTTCTGCACTGTAACCAGGTTTCCAGGGGTTTGCAGGCACATTACAGGGTGGAAGCACCCTGAGGGATTCTTCTAAGGGAAATGGTGCAGACTTGCCTAACTGATAGGGAGGGACTAAAAGGCAGCCACTCATACCTCCATCCTGGTTAAACTTCCACAGTCTTCTGAAGAATTCAAAAACCCAGACACTGCTCATCTGATGAGCAGTTCAGCTGCGTTGGTCAGAATACTCCTATTGCCCGTCAATCAATAGCTTCCATAAGAGTAGGCAGGCAAAACCATCATCTCCTCCCCCTCCCTCTCCCACCCTTAGGCATATCTTTTAATTGAGCTTAGTATTTTTTCCTCAACTTTTTTTTTATTGTGGTAAAATACACATAACATAAACTTTAC
This sequence comes from Bubalus bubalis, assembly GCF_019923935.1. Classification (NCBI taxonomy): domain Eukaryota; kingdom Metazoa; phylum Chordata; class Mammalia; order Artiodactyla; family Bovidae; genus Bubalus; species Bubalus bubalis. The sequence continues at coordinate 84,245,129 of NC_059167.1, forward strand.
CATTTTAGTAATTTTTAAGAGTACAAGTCAGAGGCATTAAGTTGCCTCTGTGCATTAAGTTGTGCAACCATTACTGCCACCCCTCTCTCTTCTAGGGCTTCCCTGCGGCTCAGCTGGTAAAGAATCCACTGGCAATGCAGGAGACCTCAGTTCGATCCCTGGGTTGGGAAGATCCCCTGGAGAAGGGAACGGCTACCCACTCCAGTATTCTGGCCTGGAGAATTCCATGGACTGTATAGTCCATGGGGTCACAAAGAGTCAGACATGACTGAACGGCTTTTATTTCACTTTCTCTCTTCTAACATAAATCTTATTTTTGTCTCTGATAGATGAATTCATAATGTTTTCCTCTGTACACAGGTTACTGGTGGGATAACGATGAACTACATACACCTTTTAGCTCATCTTTGACACCTGACACCAGGGACCCCCAAGGTGGCCTGGCTACTGGGAAGAGGAATGTTGTGAATGATTCTGAGTTTGTAAGAAGCAGGGAAGGGGCCTGTCATTTGCTGAGTGCCTGTTCTATGCCAGACATTCCCAAGATGTAGGAAAGGTATGATGCATTTATGCACTTTATTTAGAACTTCATTATTTAATATTCATGTGATGTGCTAAGGAGAATTAAGTGAGTTCTTTCACACCCATGTCTTGATCTCCGAGGCCCTTAATCTTCATAGGAGCACAGGGAGCCTATGATAGTTCATCTCTAGGCCTCTCCCCAAAAGTCAGAAATCACCCTTGGGATTTCCAACTCGAGATTCATGTCTGTGTGGCTTGGGGCACCTCCTGGTGCACACTGCTGCCCATCAGCCCCGCCTGCCCGCCTTCCCTCCCGCTCACCCGCTCGCTCCACTCGGTCAGGAACCAGCTTTTGGCGCAGGGCCCCATGTCGCAGTTCTCAATGTCATTGGGCCGGAGCTTCATGTTGCATTCCTCGTCGTCGACCACGTCCCCGATGTTGCTCACACACTTCACGTCCCGGGTCCTCTGTCCCACTCCACAAGGCACCGAACACTAAAACGCAGCAAGTGCACGTCAGCGCGGTGGGCAGTGCTGAGTCCGAGGGCCCCCTCCCATCAGGGCACCCTGGTCCTCCTAACCCACCACCTGAGCAGAGGGCAGGGTAAGGAACAACTCCTGGGTTGCTGTGTACCCAGCCATGCAATGCTACCTGGGGAGGATCCCAGGCTTCCTTTGATCTTTTGGGCCTCAGTTCTGTCATCTGTGAAATGGGAGAGCAGGATGGCAAGGAGGAGTTGACTCTAGCAGTCACTGGTCTTCACTCCACCATGACACAGGAGAGAGGAAACCTGTGTGCACAGAGCTCTCATGGGTCACCCTGACGGAAAGTCAGCCCCTAAGTCTACCTGGCAACCAGCACTTCCTATGCTTTGCAGAAAAGTCCTTCCAGAAAACTGCAGGAAGGGTCCTCCTGGAGAGCCCAGGGTTCTCCCACATCAGGTCTGGGAGAGGGGAGGCGGGAGGGCGGCTGTAGGTCTTGCAGGGGGACCTCCAGAGCAGGCCGCCCCACCCGCGTACCGAGGTCCAGTCCGTCCGGATCTGCCACTCGCTGCAGATCTTGAGCTGGCAGGTGCTGGTGGTCTCGGGCTTCTCCAGGTGCTGGCAGCGGTAGGGCTGCACCGTCAGGCTGCGGTTGGCGTACACCTGGCGACACAGAACCTGGCGGTGCTGCATGCCCAGGCCGCAGGTCTTGCTGCACTCGGACCACTCCCCGATGTCCCAGCTAGTGCAGGGAGGAGAGAGCGAGAAGGACCATCACTTCAGTCAACAGGAAGGGAGCATCTCACACGGAAGCTGGCCAAGCCAATGTACACAGAAGCATCAGAATCATTGGTTACAGGTGACCCCCAGCCTAAAGCAGTGCCTGGCAGCCTGCCTCCACCCACAGGCCTCCGTAAAGGATGGGACTCTGTTCCATACCCTATTCATCAGTGATTAAGACCCAAGAAGGGACTAGTGATTCTTTTTTTTAATCTAGTCACCAAAATAACTCAAAGGTGAGTTTTATCACCCTGTAGTACATTAACCCACTTTGAGACTAACTTAGTAATCTTATTCCAACCTTCGTTATTCTTCATTCACTATTTACACATCAGTGTTGCATATTCTCCTCTGTCATCCTGTCTTGTCACTTACTTAAATAAGACATTAGCACATGTCCATTGTGTCTTTGGGTAAGAAGTATGTTCTTATTAGTTTGAGAATTATGTTTTAGCCCCATCTCAGGACTTTCCCCCCTTGTTCTTCTAAATTGTTTTTTTTTGTTTTTTTTTTTTTGATGTGGACCATTTTTAAAGTCTTTATTGAAAGTATTACAATACTTTAAGAAATATTTATCTTTTTTTATTTTTGGCTGTACTGGTTCTTTGCTGCTGTGCACTGACTTTGTCTAGTAGTTGAGAGCAGGGGGTTGGTTTCTAGTTGCAGCGCATAGCCTTCTCATTGTGGTGGCTTCTCGTGGTGTGATTCCCGGGCTCTAGTGTGCAGGCTTAGCAGTTGTGGTACACGGGCTTAGCTGCCCTGTGGCATGTGGGATCTTCCCAGACCAGGGGTCAAACCTGTGTCCCCTGCATTGTAAGTCAGACTCTCAACCACTGGACCAACAGGGAAGCCCCAGATTTATTACAATATTGCCTCCGGTTTATGTTTTGGTTTTCTGGCCATGAGGCATGTGGGATCTTAGCTGCCCATCCAGGATTGAACTCACACCTTCTGCAATGGAAGGTGAAGTCTTAACTGCTGCTTAAGACTGCAGTTAAGACTGCAGTCTTAACTGCCAGGGAAGTTCCCTGCCTTGGTCTTCTAAAAGTGTCCCATTTATCAGTCAATAACTAACCCAATACCTCTCCTGGGACGCTCCCCAGGCAGACATATTTGTGACTTTGATAATTGTGTCTCTGTACACAGCTCACCTGAGCACTGACCACACTGGACTGTAACTCTTTGCTTCCCTCTTTGTTTCCCTTATTAGCTAAAACCTAGTTGCTCCAATTCACCAAAGGCTTCCTGGGAGTGTGCTCCTGTGGAAGCACATTCCAACACGAGCTCCTGTGTTAGTCCTGAAAGATAGGCATGCTTTCTAAACAGATTGCATTTTATGCACAGACCAAGTTTCCTTTTAAATCAGATGTAGGCTGATCAGATTATATTTACTACTAGGGTCCTATGCAAAAGAAACCTGAGCCAGAAACACGCGACCGAAACAGAGAGGTCCTCTTACAAGGCTGGGCAAGGGAAGATGTTGCAGGGCTCCTCCTCGGGGGTCGGCTTCATGGTCAAGTCACAGTAGCTCTCAGGAACCTCTTCGTGAGTGTTTCTGTGCACACAGCGAAAAATAGGGTACTGTGATCCTGCAAGGACAAGAAGAAGTGTTTGAACACTGCGCTTTGGATGCAGACATGCAGAGATCCTGGTGCTGATGAAGAGAAGCCTCAGAAACAGAACTGTTCACACACACACACTCCTCCATCCTGAGTTGTCAACACCTCCTGCACAAGGGCTTTCCCAGGCTCTGTAGAGGGCAACAGAGAACAGTAGGAATAGTTCCTGTCGTCAAAGGTCTTATGACCTATTTGGGGACATGGTTTGAACATGTTCAATGGCAGATAAAAACAATTTTCCTAAGAGTTCAAGACAACAAGAGAGATGGCTAGGCAGGGGAGTGATTATAAAATGAACACAAATAATAGTGTCTTGAAGGTTTTCTGGAGACATGAGAGAGAACAGGTCTCGAGGGATCTAGCTGCATCATAGAGAGAGGGTTGATTTTGGGTAGCTGTGCACACGTGTATCTTGGAGGGAGGAGGCTGTTCAGGTTGTTGACCTAGAACAAAAGTGCATGGCAAACTGCCCTCTGAGTGTCAGGTATGTTGAAGAGACAGTCAGGCTGGGGCAGAGAAATAAGATTCAAGAGAGGCTAGAAAAGCAGCTGGCTTTGCCTTTCCAATCATTTTTATACATTCCCCTAGTAAAGTACTGATCTGATGGTATTTTAGTTATTTGTGTATATGTCTGCCCCTTATGAAACGGTAAGCTTCTTGGGGACAGGACTAGTTCTTGCTCAATCCTGTAACGCCAGTACAGCAGGGCAGCGAAGTGAAGTGAAAGTTGCTCAGTTGTGTCCGACTCTTTTCGACCCCATGGACTGACTATACAGTCCATGGAATTCTCTAGGCCAGAATACTGGAGTGGGTAGCTGTTCTCTTCTCCGGGGATCTTCCCAACCCAGGGATCGAACTCAGATCTCCTGCATTGCAGATGCATTCTTTACCAGCTGAGCCACAAGGGAAGCCCAAGTTTGTAAGTGCTCATAAAAGTTTGTTGAGTGAATATTTTTCAGAGGTCTAAAATTTGTATTTCTTTCCTAAAAAACTACTAATGGCCTCAGGTTGTTTTAAATGCACAGCTGAGTATTTTGTGCTTAACAAAGCATAATCTATTTTGGAGAAAAAGTCAGAATTTGTTCAGTGAACTTTCTAGCTCTCAAATGGAAAAAAAAAAAAAAAAGTGGATTCACTTCTGCCTACCTCTCTCTGCTACCCCCTGGTGGCACCACTGAAGAATTACTAATGAGTGTTTTAAACCGACTGTGCAACTCCAGGGTCTGAGGAATAAGATGCTTTTTTTTACAAATAATTGTCTACCCACCCCACCCACCCAAGTCCCAGTCTAGGCCAGTACCTGAATCCTGCTAGGCAGAACACTATCATGTATCCTACAGCTTTGTCTCAGTTCTGTTGCTAATTGGCCAGGCATTTAGAGTTTCTGAATTTCAACTTGCTACAATATTAATTGTAACTAGAGGGATAACTTTGAATGTAAGTGTCTCTAAATACTTCATCAGCCACAAAGAGTCTCGATGCTCCTTTAGGCTGGTCTTGGGTGACACAATGAGCCAGAGGCTAGCTCTTGTAAGAAACCTGATGGTTTGTAGGACGGTTTTGAATCAGAACAATCATTTGTTTAAACTACTCTTGCTGTGAATATTTACAATGCCGCTACAACTTGAGACCATTATTTTAAAATAATGTTCCAATTAAGCATCGTTATTAGCTGAGTAAAAAGCAGTGCTGGCTATAAAATTAATAGGAAGCAAAAGCTTCTGTGGAATTAAATTTTGTCCGGTGACAAATCTGCTTCCATTAAGAGATTTTTTAATGAAATTCAACAAACATTAAGCACACTGTGCTGAGTTATAAAGATGAATAAGATTCAGTTCACAGCTTGCAGGATACCCACTGGGACTCAGCCATTAAGGGATTAAGTAAAAATCGTATTATTTAGCCCATCCCTTTCCCTCCAGACCATGTGGGTTAAACTTTTCTACTTAGAAGTTTGTGGACTGGAAAGGAAAAGTAAGTACCCCAACTGCTTGGCATTAATGAGGGGAGAATTGAATGTCCCTAGCTAAAAGGATACAGGTTACCCTAGGAATACTCTGTGACTTGGAAATATGGATCCTGCTTGGGGCTGTGTGCAGATGGCCACTGCCTGCCCCCTTCCACCTTCTTACTGCCTGTACCGTATATTTGTCCATTTTCAAGTTCCAGAGATTAGTCAAGGAAATAAATTCAGGGGCACACTTTCTCTGACGGTGAGAAAACACTAGCTCTATAATTCTTGACCCAATGACCAAAATGGTTTCTTTCTTTGGGTCAGTTTATATTTCTGCAAAATGGCACCTGGCCATCTCTTCATTGCCCAAGAATGTCACACAATTAGTCCTCTAAGTGCTAGCCAGCAAGAATGGGGTGGGGAGGTCAGGTGCTGGCTGGACTTCAGGCAGCAGGAAAAATCTGGGATCAGTTGGTTGGGCTGGACGTTGAGCATGTTAATCAAAACGGAAGTACATTCCACTGGCGCGGGGAGCATCATACCACAGGTTAAATGAGGCAAGTCAGTGAAGGCAGGGGCCAGTGCAGACGTCAGTGAGGGACTGTGAAGAGAGAGGCAAAGTAAGGAGCAAGAAAACAGTAAGCGACTCTAGCCTTTAAACTCAGGGATCAGCTGAGCCAAGCCAAGAATTTGACCAGATAGACAGAGGTCTGGGCAATGACTGAGCAGAGTATGGGTCACTCTTGCCCACTGGTGACAGAGTTCTTTCCTGTGATGATGCTATCATGGTGCTGAAATTTTAACCTGAAAGGCATGTGTAGTCAGTCTGGCGAGTGCTGCCAGGAAGGACTGGAGAAGAGTTTTAGAGAGGGTATTTGTGGGGACAAATAATGAGATTACAAAGCAAGTGAACTTGGGTTTTGCAGAAAAGAGAAGAACAGCCCTGGCAGGCTCAGAACTTCTTGGTTATGGCATACTTATCACTACACTAAGGACCACGAGATGAGCTAAATATTTTGTGCATCTGCACTGCCTTCCTGCGCTGCACGTCTGAGACCATTGCTGGCTGGGAGCAAATCTTAGAGGGAGCAAAGGGGTCCCTCCATCGTGCCTGGGACAGAATAGATAGGCACCATTGAATGACCACCTGGATGAGTAAGTAGCATCCGTCCAGTGAACACAAAGCTGGGTGAGCAGCAAGCAGGGTGGCAAAGGGCGCATGCTGTGTCCTTGTCCCATAAGACAATGCCTTATGGTCTCCAGACAGGCCTACATCTCATCTTACTGGAAAGGCTGGGCCAGGCTACATTTAAAGGCTGAGATGGAAAAGACTCTTCTATACCTGCCATCCTTGACGTCAAATTACACAACAACAATTTTTATCCTTTTTATAACTGCCTTGATTTCATCTAGTTCCGAGTATATTTGGTTCCTTTAACTGGCATCATGTATGCATTTTAGTCGCTCAGTTGTGTCTGACTTTGCAACCCCATGGACTGTTAGCCCTCCAGGCTCTGCTGTCCATGGAATTCTCCAGGCAACAATCCTGGAGTGTGTTGCCAGTGCCTTCTCCAGGGTATCTTCCTGACCCAGGGATTGAACCCCTATCTTCTACATTTCAGGTGGATTCTTTGCTGTCTGAGCCACCAGGGAAGCCCCTTAATGGGCATCATGTGTATGTGACAGTGTCCGATTCTTTGCCACCCCATGTACTATAGCCCGCCAGGCTCCTCTGTCCATGGGGATTCTCCAGGCAAGAATACTGGAGTGGGTTGCCATGCCCTCCTCCAGGAGACCTTCCCAACCCACGGAAGGATCTTCCTGACCAAAGGATTGAACCCCTGTCTCCTGCATTGCAGGCAGATTCTTTACCATCTGAGCCATCAGGGAAGCCCATGAATACTGGAGTGGGTAGCCTATCCCTTCTCCAGGAGATCTTCTTGACTCAGGAATCAAACCAGGGTCTCCTGCATTTCAGGCAGATTCTTTACCAGCTGAGCTACCAGGGAAGCCCAACGGGCATCATACCACTACCTAAATGGTAGAATATTTAGGGACTAATGCATGCTGATGTTGAGTTTCTGTGTCAAGTGCGTTTCACACTGCTTACCACACTAAACTGATGTTGTGACAGATTCTCACTAAACTCTTCTTGGCCTTAATGTATAATTATCTCTTGCTTTCTGCCTCTGTGAAGACACATTTAGCAGGCGTTTACTTTCCCTCATAAGGCTTATAAGAGAAGTTGACTCCAGTTAATGTTCTCTGTGCCGGTATTAAGTATAAGCACAATAAAGCCTCCATAAGTCAGCACTCCAGTTCTGAAAGCATCATGGAACTAGCAAAGCTTCCGACAGAAAGGGCTCCAGACCCCAAGAGGAACTAAAGACTTAAATTCGATTCTCCAAAGCCACTAAGTCAGTGCTCCTATGAAAAAGGTAAAAGGTATAGAGGTGGTTGTGAAAGATTTTTCCACATGTTGATTATGCCAAGGTTCCCAAATTTTGTGCTCTCAGATACAAGTCTCTTTAAGAAAAGGAAAAAAAAAAAAAAAAAAAAAATCCCCAAACCAATACGCTGGGAGCTTCACGGTTTTCCAGTTGCAGAAACTTTCTGAGATACAGCCTTTGTTTCTATGATAACCTCCCCTCAAAGAACAGCTGTTTTAGGATCACAAATAACACTTCACTGCAAGCAGGAAGCTCTCACCATATATACGAAGGAAATCATGAATAAAAGATTATACATCCTCTTAAAATGAGATCTAAGGCACCTGGAGCAGAGAAGCAGCATCAATTTCCAACCCAGGTGCAGAACATGAGATCAGGGGTTTCTGAACATCGTATCCCACATCTGTCTTAACTTTGGAGTGTTCAAGGACTCAGGGTTGTGAGCCCATGTCACAGTCCAGACTGATAATGATATTGACTCTTTTACACACAGATAGGCTTGGCTTCAAGCCTATTACAACCTTGTTTTATTTATTTACATTAATTTGTATTGGAGTGTTAAGAATCCCTTGGACAGCAAGGAGATCAAACCAGTAAATCCTAAAGGAAATCAACTCTGAATATTCATTGGAAGGACTGATGCCGAAGCTCCAATACTTTGGTCACCTGATGCAAAGAACTGACTCATTGGAAAAGACCCTGATGCTGGGAAAGATTGAGGGCAGGAGGAGAGGGGACAACAGAGGATGAGATGGTTGGACGGCATCATGGACTCAATGGACATGAGTTTCAGCAAACTCTGGGAGATGGTGAAGGACAAGGAAGCCTGGCATGCTGTGGTTCATGGGGTCTGAAAGAGTCGGACACGACTGAGTGACCAAACAACAAATACTTGCTTTAAATGTCATGTTAGTTTCTACTCTGCAGCAAAATGAATCAGCTCTACGTATACACATATCCCTTCTTTTTTGGATTTCCTTCCCACTGAGATGGACACTTAGGTAACCACAGAGCACTGAGTAGAATTCTCTGTGCTATAGAGTAGGTTCTCATTAGTTATCTATTTTATACTTAGTAGTCTAAATATCGGAGAAGGCAATGGCACCCCACTCCAGTACTCTTGCCTGGAAAATCCCATGGACAGAGGAGCCTGGTAGGCTACAGTCCATGGAGTCGCTAAGAGTCGGACATGACTAAGCGACTTCACTTTCACTTTTCACTTTCATGCATTGGAGAAGGAAATGGCAACCCACTCCAGTGTTCTTGCCTGGAGAATCCCAGGGACAGAGGAGCCTGTTGGGCTGCCGTCTATGGGGTCGCACAGAGTCAGACACCACTGACGCGACTTAGCAGCAGCAGCAGCAGCAACAGTCCAAATATGTCAGTTTCAGTCTCCCAGTTCTTCCCCTTCTTCTCCTCTGGTGTCCATACATTTGTTTTCGTATGTCTGTGTCTCTATTTCTGCTTTGCAAATAAGATCATCTACACCATTTTTCTAGATTCTGCAGATTTGTCTTTCTCTTTCTGACTTACTTCACTTTGTACGACAGTTTCTAGGTCCACTCATGGCACAAAAACAGAAATATAGACCAACGGGACAGGATAGAAAGCCCGGAGAAAAACCCATACACGTACGGTCATCCCATCTATGACAAAGGAAGTGAGAATATGCAATGGAAAAGAGCCTCTTCAAGAAGAGGTGCTGAGAAAACTGGACAGCTACGTGTAAAAGAATGAAATTAGAACGTTCTCTAACACCATACGCAAAAATAAACTCAAAATGGATTAAAGACCTAAATAAGGCCAGACACTATAAAACTCTTAGAGGAAAACATAGGCAGAACACTCTTTGACATAAGTCGCAGCAGGATCTTTTTTGACCCACCTCCTAGAGTAATGAAAATAAAAACAAAAATTAACAAATGGGATCTAATTAAACTTAAAAGATTTTGCACAGTAAAAGAAGCCATAAACAAGAAGAAAAGACAGCCCTAAAAGTGGGAGAAAATATTTGCAAACAAAGCAACTGACAAAGGATTAATCTCCAAAATATACAAATGGTTCATGTGGCTCAATATCAAAAAACAAACAACCCGACCAAAAAATGGGTGGAAGCCCTAAATAGACATTTCTCCAAAGAAGACATAGAGATGGCCAACCGATGCATGAAAACATGCTTAACATCACTAATTATTAGAGAAATGCAAGTCAAAGCTACAATGAGGTATCACCTCACACCCAATTTAAATTTCACCAAAACTCCACCCTTCCCCCCAAATCCTATTACTGGATCTTTTCTTTCCATTGAAGAAATGCTGTATACTCCCTCTGGTGTGTAGCCCCCTTGCTGCATAAACTGACTTTGCTGGGCTGCAGTCTTGTTCCTGGTGGTCTTAGTTGATCGGGATTAAAATAATGGGATAAATACAAGACCAAGAAATTACTGAAGAGGAAGGGCTGGCTAACTAAGCTTGCAAGCTCCAAAAGCACCTTTTTCTTCTGAAACCCTTAGATGTGAGAATGACTCTCCAATGACATTTGTGTAAGTGTTCCATAACGACCTTGCTTTGTGTGTCAACTTGTAAATCTTGAACTAGGGGAGTGTATTCTCTGATTATTAATGAATGTCCTGTGCAGGAAAGGGTTAACTCAGCAGGCTTGGGTTGCTCAGACCCTGCATATTCCAAGGAGAAACCTGTGTCCAGGACTGGCCCTTGACTAAGCCTGGAGATAATTAACCTCAGAGCCCCTGGAATACTCTGCTGATGAGAGTTATTCTATGCTGGAGATCTTGGGTTGCTCTGTATCCTTTTGACAATCTAGTCTAGGCCAACAATGCGATTTATATGAATGCCTGTTTTTGCATGCCTTAAGTCATAGTTTGACCTCTGGAGTGCTAGAGGCTGAATAGCTAATGTGGGAGATGCATGTCTGCATGATTGAACCCCAATAAATCCCTTGGAAATCAAAGCTGGAGTGAGCTTCTCTGGTTGGCAATACTAGGCTTATCTATAACATTGCTGGCTTAATCAAATGTAGCCCTGTGTCACTCTACTGGGCCCTAGGGGACACCTGGAGGCTGATTTGGCTTGGTGTCTCCTGGACTTTGTCACATGTGCTTTTCCCTTTACTGATGCTAATCTGTAGCCTTTCACTGTAATAAATCATAACCACGAGCACAGCAGCTTTTCTGAGTTTTCCAGGTCCTTCCAGTGGATCATCAGGTCTTGGGGACCCCCTAACACAGAATCCACTGCGAGCCATCCTGCAGTCAGGCTCAGGGAGAGAAGGGTTTGCCGCATGCCTGGGGCCCACCTGTATATTCCCCACTCCCGCCTGGGCGTCTGCAGAGACCTTCCTAGCCCTCACACGCGCTTACCTTTCCCGCAGGTTGTCGAGCACTCTGTGGTCCCCAGCTGCTTCCAGTTGTGATCCCGGCTCGGCCGAGGGGGCTGTGGAGCTGGTGGCACCACACTGTCAGGCCGGTGGAGAGAGAATCTGTCCGGCTGCCTGACCGGGAAGGTCTGTGCTGATTCCAACGTGAACATTTCAGGTGCCCCGCCACGCTCGTCTGCCTTCTCCTGGTCCCCCTCTTTCTCTTTTCCCTCCTGCTGGCTCCTCCCTTCTGGTACCAGCTGGCCATTGAAGGGCTCCCCTGGGAGAGGCAAGTGCACACACCACAGAAGATGGGTTTGTATGGTGAGTTGTCAAAAGGAAATGATTCAGCATTAGAAATCAGGTAGCGTGAGATCATTTCTAACTCGAAGCACATGTATCTAAAATAAGTAGATGTTAATTTCCCTAATATTAAAATATTATTAAAAATGAATGAGAAAAAGATGAACATCACAGAAGGGAAAGTGAGCAAGGACCTGGGAGAGGCAATTTCTTTTCTTTTCATGCGAAAAGAACTACACACAACCAAAAGTCATACAATAGTGCTCAGCTTCATCCTAATTAAAGAACTACATGAGAAAGCAACAACAGCAATTCTATTTATCTTAACGACTGCAAGGAGATCCAACCAGCCCATTCTAAAGGAGATCAGCCCTGGGTGTTCTTTGGAAGGAATGATGCTAAAGTTGAAACTCCAGTACTTTGGCCACCTGATTCGAAGAGTTGATTCATTGGAAAAGACTCTGATGTTGGGAGGGATTGGAGGCAGGAGAAGGGGATGACAGAGGATGAGATGGCTGGATGGCATCACCGACTCGATGGATGTGAGTTTGAGTGAACTCCAGGAGATGGTGATGGACAGGGAGGCCTGGCGTGCTGTGATTCATGGGGTTGCAAAGAGTCGGACATGACTGAGCGACTGAACTGAACTGAACTGAACTGAACAATAAAGATGAGAAACTCTGGAAACCTTTAATCCCTAAACCCCTCATTGAAGGTGCTGTAAAACACACTTTCTCACACTGGGTGAGCCTGCGAATAGATGCAAAGCTTTGGAGGGCAACTTGGCAAGATCGCTCTGCATTTTAAATGCACATATCTCTTGACCTAGCCGTTCAAGTTCTAGGACAATTGTCATGCAAATATTCCCATTCTTTTACATAAAGCTGTATGTACAAGTACGGCTACTAATTTGAAACAGCAAAACAGTAGAATGAATTTAAATGTCCACCAGTGCGTGCATGTGTGCTGAGTTGCTTCAGTTGTGTCCAATTCTTTTCAAATCTCTTGTAGCCCACCTGGAGCCTCTGTCCTTGGGATTCTCCAGGCGAGAATCTGGAGTGAGTTGCCAGGCTATCCTCCAGGGAATCTTCCTGACCCAGTGGTACTAGTTAAAAGAAATTATACTACAGCCATGAATGAAATACTATGTAATTTTTAAGAAAAGAATGAAGCAAATACACGTCATGACTGACAGGCTGTTTGGTGAAAGAAAAAAGCATGACAGAATTCAGTTTGTATACGCATACGCAGATGTGGCAGGACACTTTTTGAGAGATTAATTTGTGTCTCTGTTCCTCCTCCTCCTCTCCTAGTCCAAGTGGCTAAATTCTTGGATTTTCTTGCCTGAGATTTTTGTAGAAGAGAAGGCAAAAGCTACCAGAAGTCAACAGCTCTTCTTTCCCATAGCAAAAACGTGAGTTCCCAGTAAGGATAGCAGGGCCCAGAGGAGCTGGCCCAGGGGAAGGAGGAGAAAAAACTGGAGAGCACTTTCTAAGAGAGAGAGAGATGGAGAAGCAGGCCTCTGAGGTCTTGTGTTTCCTGGGCACCACAGACCTGCCAGGCAGGAAACGTTCCTCATATCTAGGATGTGTGGGGGAGCCTCCAGATTGATTAGGATGGAATTTTCTACCAGTTTCAAGGAAGTTTCTCAGGTTAGTCTTATGTTGACTTTTAGAAAAGACTAGCATGTGATGTTCCTGGTAGACTTGGATTGTAGACAAAGATTCAAATCGGCTTGAACACGTTTGCACATGCACAGAGAGGGCTGGACAGAGTCCCTCCAAATTGTTAAGAGAGATTGCCTCTGGGAAGCTGGGTGAGGTATGAGGTTGGGAATACTGCTTTTTTTTTTTTTAAAATAAATAGATTATATATATATAAATATATACCTATATGTGTGAATATATATATTCACACATATAGGTATATATGCCCAACTATATACCTATAGTTGCCATGCCCTCCTCCAGGGATCTTCCCAACCTAGGAAGACACGGGTTTGACCCCTGGGTTGGGAAGAATCCCCATGGACAGAGCAGCCTGGCTGGCTACAGTCCATGGGGCTGCAAAGAGTTGGACATGACTGAGCACACACGCATCGTACACATATAGAACCTGCCTGCCAATGGAGGAGACATAGGAGACACGAATTCAACCCCTGGGTTGGGAAGATCCCTGGAGGAAGGCATGGCAGCCCACTCCACTATTCTTGCCTGGAGAATCCCATGGACAGAGGAGCCTGGCACGCTGCAGTCCATAGGGTTGCAAAGAGTTGGACATGGTGACTAGGCACAGCGTGGCAAGCAGTTTTAGGTTTACAGCAAAACTGAGTGGGAAGTGCAGAGAGTTCGCTTCTTTCTCCTGCCCCCACACATGCACGGCCTCCCCCATCAACATCCCACATCAGAGTGGTACATTTGTTAAAACTGATGAAACTACACTTGACATATCTGAAGTCCACAGATTACATTAGGGTTCACTCTTGGTGTTTTACATTTTGTGGGTTTTGACAAATGTGTGACATCTGTCAACATTTGCAGTATCACACAGAACAGTTTTGCTGCCCTAAAATCCTCTGTGCTCTGCCTATTCCTCCCTCCGTCCCTTGTAATCCCTGGACACCACTGATCTGTTCACTGTCTCCATAGTTGTATCTTTTGCAGACAGTCATACATACTTGGAACCATATAGTACGCAGACTTTTCAGACTGGCTTTTTTCACTTAGTAATCTGCAGCTAAGGTTCATACATGTCTTTTCCTGGCTTGATAGCTCATTTCTTTCTAGCACTGGATAATATTCCATTGTCTGGACGTGTCACAGTCCTTTTATCCAAATTCACTTACTGAAAGACATCTTGGTTGCTTTCAAGTTTTGGCAACTGTGGAGCAGTTGCATTTTACTTTACATATTTCCATTTTGATTGAATAGTGTTCAAGCATTCATTAGTTTAATATCAAATAAGGTGGCAAATTCTAGGGTTACTATAAAATGCAGTTAAAACTTAGAGCTTTCTCTCCTCTTTCATCAGCACTTTCTTATTTAGTTGACAGAATACTTCATGGTTTGAAATACTATAGGCAAATTAAACTAATAGAATCAAGACCAGTATATTGGTATAAATAAGAGTGTCCAAATGTTATCAGATAAAATCTTTTAAGATCTTTTATGTGTCTTATATGCCCTAGGCACTGTGCTAGGATGGATATCTCATTCATTCAATACCTTTCCCCTCTGAAATAAAGCCTTTGAATGTACATTTTCTTCCTTTCTATTCTGTAGATTGTGAATGTGTTCAGAGAAGTTACTCTCTTGCATGAACATGCACAGCAAAAAAGTAGAGTTGAATTCAAGCTCTGACCTCCTGTCTCTGTTGATATGGAGGATGAAGCCTGGTCCAGCTTGCCTCTCCTCATCAGTGTTTTATGGCTGAGCCCTTCTGGCCTGCTCTGTCCCAGGCAGCTGATCCCAGGACCACATGCTACCCATAAACTGAGACCCATTAGGCTTGCTATCAATCACCATCATCCTATATGATTTCAAATAGTCTATCCAATTGCCCCTATAAGTCAGAATCAGTAATCTCAATATTTTGCCATCTGAACTTGGTTTCTCAGGCTGTATATTGCTCCTGGAAATGGCTTAAAAATTCTTACAGGCTGAGTGTGCTGACTTGGAGTTTGGACAACACACGTACCCCACATGCCAGGCAAACACCAGGCTGTTGTCTCCAGGAAGCCCAGGTGACTTCTCCTTCATCTGGGACAGATGACCTGGTTATCCAATCAGCAGCCCAGGGAAGGATGGATGTATGGGGTCTCATGTCTGTCCCCTCACTTGCTAGGACAGACGTTGGACCAGGTCACCTCTAGGCAGTATAACAAGCACAGGGGCTAGTGACCCAGGCTGGCCTGAGGTCCAGGATGTAACTCAGTCTCTCTAAGCTTCTATTTCCTTACTCTTAAAATGGGGCTAATAATAGTTCCTTCCTCCGAGTATACTTGTGAGAATTGACGAGTTAGTCTATATGAAGGGCTCAGCAGTGTCTGGCACATAGTGAGGACTCAGTCTGTGTGAGCAATTATTATGAATATTTCTGCGGACCTTTCTGTTTGAAAGATAGAAAAGACAGTCTCCATTTGGGTGGCAGGCTCCATCACCATTTGGTGAAGAAGTTATCAGCCAGGGGCTGTGACTCGTCCAGCAGCAGCCAAGCAGAGCTGCCAGCTCTGTCTCTCAGCAGAGCCCACTGGGAAGAGGTCAACTGTTAGATGCGAACCCATGATGCTTTTCTTTTAGGTCAAAGCTGTGTCAGTGGAAGCAGCAGGGGACCAAGAGAAAAGCCATGTGGTAGATAGAACAATGGCCCTCTGAAGGTGTCTGGGTCCTAATCCCTGGAACTGGGATGTGTTTGTTTAATGTGGCAAAAGGGATTTTGCAGATATAATTAAGCCATCCTGGGTTTTGAGATGGAGAGATTTATCTGGCTGAGCTCAATGTAACCAGAAGGGTCCTTAATAAGAAAGAGGCAGGAGGGTGAGAGAGAAGGAGATGTGACGGCAGAAGACGATCAGAGGCAGAGAGAGATCTAAAGATGTTACTTGGCTGGCTCTGAAGCTGGAAGAAGGGGCCACGAACCAAGGAATGAAAGTGGCCTCTTGAATTTGAAAAAGGCAAGGAGATCAATTCTTTCTCAGAGCTTGCAGAGGCTGCATTGCTCACCAACACCTTGATTTCTGCCCAGCAAAACCCATTTTGGACTTTTGACCTCTAGAACTATAGGATAGTAAATTTGTTATTGTTTTATGCTCCTCAGTCTGAGGTCACTTGTTGCAGCAGCAATAGGAAACTAATACATAAGACAATTCAAGATGTTGAACTGAAAGGCAGGCTGAGAATGTTCACTTTGGTTTTTTTTCACTTTTAAAAAAATTTAATTAATTTTATTTCTGGCTGTACTCGGTCTTTGTTGCTGTGCGGGCTCCTCTCCAGCTGCAGCGTGCGGGCTTCCCAATGCGATAGCTTCTCTTGTTGTGGTTCTTGGGCTTTACAACACAGGCTCAGCAGTTGTGGTGCATGGGCTCCGTTGCTCCGTGACATGTGGGATCTTCCTGGATCAGGGATCAGACTGCAGTGGCAGGTGGATTCTTATCTACCTACCACCAGGGAAGCTCTGTTCACTTCACGTTTAAATCAAGTGAATGAAACACTCTCAGAGAAAGTTCAGGCGAATACTGAAGCATCCTCTGATACATCGACTCTGAAGTATGTGTCCATGAATTTGCGCTGTGTTAACTAAGAGACAGAGGGCAGATATACAAGAAGAAGAGAGAAAGGGCTTTAAAAGGAAATGATCTGGGATGATTGGCAGCAAAACGAGAAGTTTTACCTGGTCTCCTGTGAGGTGGCACCTGTGGGCTGATGGCGTTGTTCCCCATGATCACGTACTCATAGTGGACTCCGGGGTTAGGCTGCTGGTGTATCATCTGACAACACAGAGGTCAGCGTCACTGCACAAGCACAGCCCTTTCCGGCTGACGCTGGGCTCAGTGGTGTGAGCGGCATTGACTATAAATGAGTGGATTGATTTACATCTAATAATAATAGTGAGCCAGTGACAGACTAAATGAAAGCTATTTTCAGATGGCTTTTTGCCATTTGCTTTTGAAGAATGAGGAACATAGTCTTTGAGAGATTCGGAAGAAAACTAGGCTGAAAGTCAAGATTTTATAAGTTCCAAATGGAAAGATGGGAGCAACGGAAGCGACCCTTTCTGTTGGCTCCCCACCATCTTCTCCATGACTTAGATTTTGGGCACAGATCTCAGAATGTCCAAGAGACTCTTAAGTTTACACCACAGAGACACCGTTTGAACACTAGGTGGCGAGACAGAGTCACGAAGGAAGGGCCAGACTTCCGGCAGTGCCAGCAGGAGCCCTTCTAGGTTCCTCTGAAGTCCTCTGCCCGGTCTGTGAGCCTGGCTCAGGAAGGTCTGCCCCAACCCTCTCCCTTATTGACTCTCTGAGTCCCATCCCCTCTCATCCATGCAAAGCTCCAGAATCACAAAGAGGTGGGGTGAGAAATACAGGTACCGAATAAGGGAAGTGTCTCCTGGGTCCTATTCTCTCAGAAACGCATGATAAAAGCTGCATAGGGCCGTGGAAGTCACCCACAGCACTGTCTGGGACAAGAATACAAAACAAGCCAGCACACAGTGCCAGACTAATTCCCTCCCTATTGGCTTTGGAGCACAAAATCCTTTGGGCTAAATAAAGCAGTTGAACAGGAATCTGAAGTGAAAATATGAGCCAGGCAAGGAGACAGGGTCATGTTTTGATGTTTCCATCTCTACTGCTTTATAAAGGGGTTCTCCTGTTGACCAGCCGTGTCACCTGGAGCAAGTCCCTCAATCTCATAGCCTCTGATTTCTTCATCTGGAGAGGCAGGAGGTTAGAATCACAGCTGATCTCTGAGGTCCTGTTAGCTAGAGGCGTTCTCTGAGTCACTCCTGCAAGGGTGGGTCCTGTTCGGTCCATGAGGGTATCTGCTCCATCCATATATGCCATCAGCCCTCATCCCTTCCCTACGTGTGAAAAGGGGCTTCCTGTCTATAAATCATCCAGGGGAAGGCAGACTTAAGAACCCTGGGGCCCCTCAGATCTAGGAACCATGTGGGGAGCAGAAAATCCCTGAGGGACATGGTGGCATGACCACGGGTTCCCACGATCCAGTCCTAATTCCCTCACTTCTCTTTTCACACAATCGGACACTCCTCCTGGGCCTGGAAATCCTTCCCCACTCTTCTGTGCAAATGTTCTGCCAGTACAAACCTTGTCCCGTTGATGAAATTATTATTGGCCACCACATCCCAGACCACCCACAGTGGGCCTTTAACAACCTGAGTTTTTACCCCTGATGCCATTTGAAACTTACCCAGAGTCCAACAACCACTGGACAGTCTATTAAAAATAGACTCAGTCTATTCAGAATGAGTTATAACAAGGCTTTCTTTGTTGTTTCTGGTCCATGAGTCACTAGGCCCAAAGGGAATGAACATGTAACTGTATAGTTGGACAAGTAATATTTATGAAACTCAAACTCAGCAAATATCAGGTACACCAGTGTGACTCTGGAGATGGTGAGAGAATATATATTGATGGGTGAGCTCATTCCTTTTTATCAAAACTTTGATTTTGAGATTTTATTTCTGGTCCTCTTTTATTTCCTGATCTTTTTTAAGAAGCTTGGATTCTAGTGGTTTCATATAAAAATAAAGCCCATTTTTTAACTCTGGGGCAACTTAATACTTTTAGTTTCTTGTAAAAGAAATCAAAGTGCTGTCTTCTGGGAAGCAGGGAACTTCTAGTAAATCTCTGTATTGTTACTCCAAGCTTTACTGTGTCATGCGGAGGACTCTGGAGTTCTTGTTTCTTCACTTGCTTTAATCGAATTTGAAGAGGGCTGGGAACTGTGAGTGGTCTTGTCTTGCTTTAGGCATTTGCTTTCTTTTGCCATAAAAAGAAAACACACCAAATTAGTATAGGAGGAAAGTGCCTGGAGGAGATCCAGTGCTCATGAAATAAAGGATATGTTTTGCCTCTGATTTGATTCAACAAGTAAAATTGGTTTTACTGGGTCAGTAAATGCTGAGGCATCTGGGAGAGTTTATGGTTTCTATGAGCTAGGTACATTTGGAGGTGAGTGGCAAAGATGAGCGCCAAGCATGTAAGGGCACCCCAAAAGGCGCCACTCAAATGATCTTATTGAGCAGGGGCAACATTTGTTGTTTAATTTTTCTAAGTGTGGTCCTGAGAAGCAAGAAGACACAAAGGCAATAGTTCAAACTCACATAAACATCCAAGATCTCATTAGTGGGACCTTCGGCCAAAAAGGACTCTCCAGCAGTGCTCGAAATCTCATTTGGACGCTTGTATGTGAACATGGTCCCTCCGCCCTCGTATTTTCCAGGCCGGTCAATTGCCCAGTTCCCATTGATGATGGAGCGGCCAGAACGACTTCGCAAGGCTGTTGAGAAAAATGAGACAGTCCTCAGGTGAGCCCAGGTGTGTGCAAGAAACTGACTGAGCCCTGGTTGCTGGCTTATTCATTCATCAAGCTTGTTGCTTCAACCACTATGTGCGGGGCACTGGCCTAGGCCTTGGGGCAGGATGAGGCGTCTAGATCACATCCCTTTGGGCCTCATCACTCCTTCAACTGACTTTAACCCCTTCTACCTCTTGGACTTAATCTAGAAAGGAAGGGTGGGAGAGGTTAGGAGAGAAGGACGTGGAACATGCGACAAAGGAGAAACTCAGAAGTGGAAGACAAAAGGAAGGGGGAACAGAAACAGTATTCTATCCCATTATCTAAAGGTGAGAGGTTGCACACTGGCAGCTCATCAGCTGATTTTGGCTCACAAATGAGCTTAATTTGACCATTGTAGTGTTTTTATTTTTAAAAAATTGAACCCAAATTTAAGAACTGGGAGATTTCACATAAAAGGTTTAGAGCTCTAGCTTCTCTTGTAAAACAAGACAAGAGCTCCACGTTCTGTCATGGCAGCAGTCATGGAGCTGGGAGCAATCATGGGGCGGGGAGGACCACCTCTGTTAGGGCCTGCATGCTCTGACTGCCCTACTCCCCACCGCTCCTTAATACTCCCCAACATTGAAGCGAAGTCTCAGTTTATTACCCGTTGACTCATGAATATAGATTATGCATCATGCTTGAATTATTTTTTCTTACTGAATAGAATTTTTCTTACAGTTCTTCCTACCTGTATGTCTACTAAAAGTGGCAAAGCTAAAGCTGGGCTAGGAGGGTCATGTGATTTTCTCCTACTTGGTCACCTCCATTCATGTATATCCCCTGACTTCTGTGGCCTTCTAAGGATGGGCGCTGTGAACCACTCCCACATACACTGTCAGAATGGATCTTCACAACACTGCTAAGCAGATGTGCAGCTTCATTGTTCAGAGCATGTCTGAGGGGGAACTTGCTCAAGTTCAGAGATGGGTGACAGAACTCTGACTTGGAGTCCACACTCAGGAGGGAGGTAATAAAGGAGAAGAGGGGCAAAGAGCAAGATTCTGTGGTTACTGAGAGAAGAAAGGACGCATATTCCCCCCTCACACATTTGGTACCTGGATACCACCCTGCTCCCCCAGGCCAAAGGAAAATTGGATTTAAAGGAGACCCTATTCTTCTTTTTTAAAAATATTTATTTACTTTTTTGACTGTTGGGTCTTAGCTGTGGCACACAAGATCTTCTGTTGTGGCACGTGGCTCAGCTGACCCATGAAATGTGGGATCTTTAGTTCCCTGCCCAGGGACCAAACCCACGTCCCCTGCATTGCAAGGCAGATTCTTATACACTGAAACACAGGGGAAGCCCCAAAAGAGATCTTGCTCTAAGCGACATGGTCAACAGTAGGCCTGTGGTGGCTCTGGTCCTGTGTACTTTCAATTTACAGTTACTAAACTTAATATTTTTTACAATGTATTATGAAAAAATTTACACATGAACAAAAGGAGTGAGAAAGGTATCATAAGCCTCCACATACCCATCCCATCACCCTGCCATAGCTTGTTTTGCTTTGCCAATTCCAGACATTATCTTGACAATTTTCAGTGGTGGTGGTGGTTTAGTCACTAAGTTGCGTCTGACTCTTGCGACCCCATGGACTGTAGCCTGCCAGGCTCTTCTGTCCATGGGATTCTCCAGGCAAGAATACTGGAGAGGGGGTTGCCATTTCCTTCTCCAGAGACATTTTTTAGTAGATCTCGCTAAAGTATAAAGATTCTTTGTTTCTTAAGGCCAGTTGTAGCAGTGTTTTCTACAATGGGCCTTCCCAGGCCTGCAGAGTCAGAAGCTGCTTGCAGGAGTGGAAGAACCCCCAAGGCTGAGGTGACCCGTGCCCCGCACCCCCCAAAGATGCTATCCCTGGCTGGTCATTGCCATGGTTCCTGGGAGACCACAGTTGTGGAACATCAAATGCCAAGTTAGAAAATCACTTCAGCTTACTGATTGGCAAGGAAGAGTCAAGAGTTGAGACTGAGGATGAATAGGTTTGGGCTATTTTCTCTCAAAACCATAGTTCTTGAGAGTGGTCCATATAGGGTCACTGTGTTCTCATTTCCCATTCACTTCTCAGTCATCTCCAATCTGGCTCTTGTTCCCATTATTTCACTGAAACAATTCAAATGAATGTCATCAGGACCTCCACGTTGTCAAATCCAATGGGCATTTTCAGCCTTCCTCTTATTGGACGTCTTGGCAGCATTTGGCACTACCAGCTGCTCCCTCCTATTTGAAGCCTTCTTTCACTGGTTTCTGGGACACCTCACTCAACTGGCTTTCCTCCTGCTATTGGGCTGTGCATCTGTTCTTTCTTTTTTCTCATCTGTTTCTACTTGGCCATTAAATGTTAGTGTTCCTTAAGGCTTCAGAGTAGACCTGGTTTGGGTGTTGTACTCCCTTCATGGGCAATTGCATCTATGCCCATGGCTTCAATTACTATATTCCAGCGACTTTGATATTTATGTCTCCAATTCAGCATTTTCCTCTGGTCCTAAGCTTGTGAGATTTTAGTTCCCTGATCAGGGATCAAACCTAGGCCCTCAGCAATGAGAGTGTGGAGTCCTAACTGCTGGACCTCCAGGGAATTCCCTAGTCCCAGACTTGTATATCTAATCACCTACTTGACAACATCCCTCAGATGTGTAGGTCTGAACTCATTCTTGACCTCTTCCAGTATTTCTTTTTTAACTGAAGTATAGTTGATTTACAATATTAGGTTAATTTCAGGTTTTACTGCATAATGATTCAGTATTTTTACAGAATATACTCCCTTTCCACTTCCCCTTGGTAACCACTAGTTTGTTTTCTATATCTGTGGGTCCATTTTTGTTTTGCACATGCATTCATTTATATTATTTGTTAGACTCCACATATAAGTGATATCATATAGTGTTTTTCTCTGTCTGACTTATTTCACTAAGCCTAATATTCTCTATTAGGTCCATTCACATTGCTGCAAATGGAAGAATTTCATTCTTTTTATGGCTAAGTAACCTTCCTTGGTGACTCAGTGGTAAAGAATCTGCCTGCCAATGCAAGAGATGCAGGTTTGATCCCTGGGTCAGGAAGATCCCCTGGAGAAGGAAATGGCAACCCACTCCAGTATTCTTGCCTGGAAAATCCCGTGGACAGAGAAGCCTGGTAGGCTACAGTCCATAGGGTCACAAAACGGTCGAATACAACTTAGCAACTAAACAACAACTGTTATCCATGCATCCCCACACTGTTGGTGGGAGTGTAAACTGATCTGACCTTGGAAGGCAGTTTGGTTACTAACTATTCTCAGGTCAAGAATATGGGGTTAAATGCCCCTCCTCCCCTTTCCCTCCACCCCCCACCCCCACACAATAGGTTTAAATGCCCATATTCTTGACCTGAGAATTATTCTTCTAGGAAACTACTTGATGGCTATCCTTCTGTAAGTATACAAAAGTGTTTTTTTAATAAGGATATTCTCTGCAGATTGTTTTCAACTGAGAAAAACTAAAACCAACCTAAATATGCATGAATAGAGGATTACTTAAGTAAATTGTCATCTTGGATAACCATGCAATGGAATATCATATGGCCCTAAAAACAATGAGGCAGGACTGTGGGTATGAAATGAACTCTGTGATACATTTTAAAATGAAACAAAAATACAAAACAGTCTATTTGGTATGGTCTCATTTGTTATACACTTTAAAATAAAAATATACACATTAAAAAACATGTAGGCTCACACATAAACATTTTAGGGCAAGACAGTTCTAAAACAATTAACATTTGGGGAAAGGAATGGGGGTTTAGGTTGGGATGGGAGATGAGAAGGGAGACATTTATTTCCCACTTTATATCCTTTTACTACCATTTAAAATTTGTTTTACCACATGCATATATTACTTCTTTTAAAGCTTAAAATTTTTTAATTAATATAAAGGACATGGTACAAGCAGAAATAAAATATTTTCTCCCTTTTCACAGCTTCTCCTTAAAATCCAATTTGGAGCATCAAAAGCTCAGAATTGAGGTAAGTTCTGGCTAAGATTTTATTGCTTTTAATGGCAGTGTTATAGAAGAGGTTATTATCTGGAAACCAAAAAGTCCATTAAAGAACCATTTGAAGTATGGCAAAGAGCCCCCTAGGAAATTAAACACTGGGACCCTGAATCTTTTTTACCATCTACTACGGTTATCCATGGGGCTTCCCTGGTGACTCAGCAGTAAAGAATCTGCTTGCCAATTCAGGAGACTTGGGTTTGATCCTTGAGTAGGCAAGATCCCCTGGAGAAGGAAATGGCAACCCATTCCGGTATTCTTGCCTGGAAAATCCCATGGATAGAGGAGATTGGTGGGCTATAGTCCTTGGGTCACAAAAGAGTCAGGCACAACTTAATGACTAAATAACTGTTGTCCGTGGATTCTCACTAAGGGTTTAGATGAAATTTTAACCATAGACTAGCAAAACACTTAAAATAAAAAAAGCAACATCAGATTTTTTCAAACATGGTCCTAATACCATATGCCCAGAGGTTAGCTTCTGAGACAGGTCCAAAACTAGCCCCCCATCTGGCCTTACGTTGAAAACAGCTGCATCTACAATATCTGTACTTGTAAGCGGCTCCAGGGCTATTAATGGTGTCCAGAACTAACTCACAAAAAGGTGCAGGTGACTCATGGCTCTTGCTAGTGCGTGTGTTCACTGAGGTCAAGATTTGGCAAAGTCTGTTTGAAAGGCAACCTCACAACTATGTCAATAAGCAGAAATCTCCAGTCTTGTTGGATATTTGGGTTTTATTCCAGTTTAAATGGTCCATGCTGGGCATATATTTTTGGCCTAAACTCTTTGTATCAACAATGCCCTTCTCCAAGGTTCATGTACAAATTGTTAATATATCCATGCCCTGCTTCTCATACACCTCATCCCACCATCTTAATGCCCACTGTCGATGACCCAAACACTGGCTCCATGATCAATTACATCAACACATCACTGTGATCCTCCTACTAACAAGTTCCTCGAAGCTTCTTAATATTTCAGTAATTCTTAGAAGCTATTATGGAAGCAGCACAACAAACTCAAGGGTAAAGAGGTCGGACATCACTGGCACTGCTGCTCTGGTATAGCTGGAGGTCTGTGGTCCTGCCATTTCTGGTCTATGAGCTTCCATAGAAGCCCACATATGGGCACCATCCCAAGTGAGTCTCAGAATATGTTACCCAAGCTAGATACCCTGAAAATGGAACACTATTACTCACTTCACAAGGACCACCTTGGAGGGGTCTGTCAATCGCATCTTTATTTTCACTAACTCCCAACTGAAACTTGGCATTCCTTCTATTATAAATATAGGCAACAGACCATAATAGTATTAGCAATACTGTGACTTGGTCACTGATAGAAGTCACTCATGTATTCATATGACATTATAGATGTTACAAATATTTTGAAATATTGTTTACAAACTCATCACTATTCTGGAATTATAGTAATTATTGGAAAACCCTCCAGACATTACCTATTTTAATGTCAAAGAATCACATCACTATGTATATTACAAATTATTTTTCTAAAATATTTTTATAATTTTAATGAAGTATAATTGGTTTCCATTTTTTCCCCTGTATCTTATTTTATAGATTTAAAAACAGTATTCTGAGATGGTATCCATAGACTGCCAAGGGAGTCCAAAGCACAAAAATGTGAAGAACCTTTGGTCTAATAATTTATTGTTTTCAAAACACAAATGAACTCACAAAATATGAATGCCAATCCTATAGGGCAAGCTGGACACATACGGTCTTTATCATACAAATGAGAAAGTAGGTTCAGAGAGATTAAGTTGCTTGCTTATGGTCACAGACTGTTAGGTTAAGTTCAGGACTTGAATGCTGATGCTCTACTTCCACATTCATTGCAATTATGGCAGTAATTCTCAGAGCGTGGCCCTTGGGCCAGCAGCATTAGCATCCCCTGGAGGCTGGTAGATGTGTTGGCTCAGGCTGGCTGAATCAGAAACTTGGGTGGGGTCCAGCACTCAGGTTTAGCAAGCTGTCCAGGTGGCTGCGGTGCACTTAAAGTTGGAGAAGCACTGCAGTATACCTTCCCACCCTCATCTCTTATTTTTCAGTCCTGATCAAACGAGAAGATGTCTTCATCAAAGGAGGAATGGTTTCACGTCTTATATACTGGCTTTGCCTGGGTGACAGGGCTGACACTGAGAGAAGGGTAGCAAAAGGGCCAGCCTGGGGTTGAAACCTATGTTCATTCCACCCTACTATTGAAGCTCTTATCACAATGCCCTCCTTCAAGCATTTAGGATTCTAGGAGCTGACTTTTCCCATGAATTTCAAGTTACCAGTAATCAACCCTAGAGGGTTATCAAGTGACTTTACACACACAGAGTAAACCATTAAAGGTTTGGGTTGTGACTAACCCTTGGGGTGTGTATAACACAGTCCAATTCAACTCAACAAAAAATTAAATCAAGACACTGAGAAAACCCATGAACTGTACTGTTAGATCCTTGCATGTACAATTTTCCCCATTACTGACACGGGATGTGTTTTACAACAGAAAAGCAGTAGTTGCCAGGTAGATGATTAAGTTCTGATGCAGTTGTTTCCTGAACACATATGGAATTGGTTTGATTAAATCATCTCAGTTGAGTTAATTGCATTGGCAACTCAATTTATAGCTGTATTACATTAAAAAAATAGGATGTAACTTGCATATAGTAAAATATTTAAATTATAGCTTGATGACTTTTTTGTCTTTGTATTGTGCCTGTGTTACTGCTACCTGGATAAAGATGCAGAACATCCCAGCTCCTGCAGAAGGCTCCTTCCTGCCCCCTCAGAATCATTATCCCATCCTCACAAATCTAATCGGTTGCCACTACTCTGCTTTCTAGAGTCATATTTTCCCTGGTTTTGAATTTCACATAAATGGAATAATATCATACATCCTCTTTAACATTGAACATCTTTTACTTAACTTGATGTCCATGAAATTCATCCACTTTGTTGCATTTATCAGGAGTTTCATTATTTTTCACAGCAATTTATTATTGTACAAATATGCCACAATGTGCTTTTCTATTATTGATTGGCTTTTGGTGTATTTCCAGTTTTTGGCTCTTATGCGTAAAGCTGCTGCAAGCATTATGCTTTTGGTGGACATAAGTCCTTATTTCTGTTGGGAATGTACCCAGAAGTAGAATTGCTGGATTATAGGTATATGCATGCTTAGTTGCAACAGGCACTATCAAACATTTTTCCAAGATGGCTGGACGAAATGTTGTTGGGAGCCAGGGATCTCACTGTGGAAAGGAGACATATAAATATGGAATGGGGGAAGGCAGCATAGAACCTTGTGGGGATGGGTTTAAATTTGAGATAAAAGTGTGAAAAAGGGGTATTTGTGTAGGTGTGGCTGATTCATTTTGCTGTACAGCAGAAGCTCACACAGCATTGTAAGCCAACTATACTCCAATAAAAATTAATTAAAAATTAATCTGAGATAAAAGCATGAATTAATGATTTTGAAATCATGTATATATAGGTGTATGTGCATATGCACAAAAATATATATGCATACATGTGTATTTTTATTACATGTATGAATATATATTGTTGTTGTTGTTGTTTAGTTGCTAAGTTGTGGCTGATTCTTTGAGACCCCATGGACTGTAACCTACCAGGCTCCTCTTTCCATGGGATTTCCCAGGCAAGAATACTGGAGTGGGTTGCCATTTCCTTCTCCAGGGGATCTTTCTGACCCAGGGATTTGAACCTGTGTGGACTGATGCTCAAGCTGAAGCTCCAATACTTTGGCCACTTGATGCGAAGAACTGACTCATTGGAAAAGACCCTGATGCTGGGAAAGACTGAAGGCGGGAGGAGAAGGGGACGACAGAGGATGAGACGGTTGGATGGCATCACCATCATGACTCAATGAACATGAGTTTGAGCAAATTCCAGGACAGGGAAGTGAAGGACAGGGAAGCCTGGTGTGCTGCAGTTCATTGGGTCACAAAAAATCAGACTGGACTGAGTGACTGAATAACAACAACAACAACTGTATTTTTTTAAAATGTCAGTATGAGAAAAGATGAAGTCTGTGGAAACATTACAGATTAATTGAGGAGAGAGAGAAATGTCAACGAATTGTATCACCTAACTTAGACTGGCTCCTGAACCAGAGGAAGAAAGGTGCTGTAACGACATTACGAGATCAACTGACAAATCTGGAGTAGGACGTTAAATTAAATACTTGTGAGTTTAGCGACAGTGTAAATGTGTGAAGTTGCTGGCTCGCCAGTGCTTACGTAAGAGAGTGAGCGTTTACTAAGTATTTACCCATTCTTAGTAAATGCTCAGGCTTCCCATGTGGTGCTAGTGGTAAAGAACCCGCCTGCCAATGCAGGTAGATGTAAAAGGCACAGGTTCAATACCTGGGTTGGGAAGATCCTCTGGAGGAGGACACAGCCACCTACTCCAGTATTGCCTGGAGAATCCCATGGAGAGGAACCTGGTGGGCTATGACCCATAGGGTCGCAAAGAGTCGGACACGACTGAAGAGACTTAGCACGAACGCACAATAAATACTCACTGAAAGTGGGATGTTTTGGGGTAAAAGGCCACGATGCACTTAACCTACCCTCAAATGGTTCAGAGGAAAAAATAGAAGTGATTCTGAATAAAGAAATACAAGAGTTCTCTGTAGTATTTTAACTTCTGCAACATCTTTTAAAATTAAACTTTTTATTTTGAACTGGCATATAGCCAGTTAACAATGTTGTGATAGTTTCAGGTAAACAGCAAAGGGACTCAACCTCACATACATATATCCATTATGCCCCCTGCTATCCAGGCTGCCATATAACACTGAGCAACTTCTGCAATATTTTATGAATTCAAATTATTTCCACAGAAAAACTTGAAAAAACCCCAGGAGTTGACTTCTCTCCCAAACACTCATGCCTGGGTTACATCTCCCCAGTGATTTGGATTTAACTGGTTGGGATGTAGCCTGGGCAGTGGGAGATCTACAAGCTCCCAGTTGATGCTAATGTACAGCCAGGACTGGATTAGATAATGGAATTTCCAAAGCAGAGGTAGGTGCCACTGTTTTCTGCATCCTGAACCACAAGTGTGTTGCTCCCCAGTTAATCTTGTAAAACTTCAAATTAATTTTAGGCGATAATGTCTACAAATACATGATGTGATGGAGGAGAAACAGCATGTATAATCGAACAAGAAGTTCAGACGAAGCCCCAGTATTCTCTGACGGGCTTTGAACATCTTCTGATAGGTATAAACATGCTGCAGGGAGACCATGTGTACAGATCACATAAAACATTACTTGACAATATTGAGTTCTAATATTCATGAACATGGAACATCTCCTCAGTTTTAGTTCTTTTTCGATTTTGTTCACCAGAGTTTCGTAATTTTCCTCATATATCAATAGATCTTATACATATTTTGATAGATTAATCCCTGTTATGGTTTGAATATTTGTGTCCTCCCCCATCAAATTCATATATTCAAATCCTTACCACTAAAGTGATATACATTCAAAAAACAAAGATCATGGCATCCAGTCCCATCATTTCACGGCAAATAGATGGGAAAACAATGGAAACAGTGACAGACTTTATTTTCCTGGGCTCCAAAATCACTGCAGATGGTGACTGCAGCCATGAAATTAAAAGACACTTGTTCCTTGGAAGAAAAGCTATGACAAACCTAGTCAGTATATTAAAAAGCAGAGATATTACTTTGCTCACAAAGGTCTGTCTAGTCAAAGCTATGGTTTTTCCAGTAGTCATGTATGGATGTGAGAGTTGGACCATAAAGAAGGCTGAGCACCAAAAGATTGATTCTTCTGAACTGTGGTGTTGGAGAAGACTCTTGAGAGTCCCTTGGACTGCAAAGAGATCAAACCAGTCAATTCTAAAGGAAATCAATCCTGAATATGCATCAGAAGGACTCCTGAATATGCATCGGAAGGACAGATGCTGAAGCTAAAGCTCCAATACTTTGGCCACCTGATGTGAAGAGCTGACTCATTAGAAAAGATCCTCATGCTGGGAAAGACTGAAGGCAGGAGGAGAAAGGGATGACAGAGGATGAGATAGTTGGATGGTATCACCGACTTGATGGACATGAGTTTGATTGAGCTCTGGGAGATGGTGATGGACAGGGAAGCCTGGCATGCTGCAGTCCATGGGGTCGCAAAGAGTCAGACATGAATGAGTGACTGAACAACAAGGTAATATATTGGTGGCTCAGTGGTAAAGAATCTGCCTGGCAATAAAGGAGACTTGAGCTTGATTCTTGGGTTGGGAAGATCCCCTGGAGAAGGGAATGGCAACCCACTCCAATATTCTTGCCTGGAGAATCCCATGGACAGAGGAGCCTGGTGGGTTACAGTCCAGGGATTGCACAGAGTTGGACATGACTTAGCGACTGAGCACATAAAGGTGATATATGAGAAGGTGGGGAATTTGAGAGGAGACTAGGGGATGAGGGCAGAGTCCTCATAAAAGGGTGTGTGTACCCTTATAAAAGAGGCCCCAGAGATTGGTTTCTTGTCCTTCTGCAATGTGAGGACACAGTGAGAAATCTTCCTCCTGGAAGAGATCCTTCCCCAGAGCATGACCATGCTGACTCCTTGATCTTGACTTCCAGCCTCCAGAACTGTGAGAAGTAAATTTCCATTGATTATGAGCCAACATTCCTTCTACCCTGCTGAAAATATTCTGTCACTGTGATGCTCCAACAGAACTGCCAAAGACCAAAAGTGGTACAAAAGAAGTTTTAGGATCGGAGTATGAAGAAGGTTCAGAGTGCAACTTTGAAGCAACTTTGAAAGAAGTAACACCTATGCATAAATACATGTTTTGGTTGGTTTCTATTATTAAGCTTATTTCCCTGATCTATATGTATATAAACGTGCTTTCCTTGCTAGAAGCTGAGTACTTTTAAGGCAGATACTGTGACATACACTTGTTGGCTCCACTGTTTAGCTCTTGCTTGGCACTCAATAAATGCTTATTGAATAGAAGTAAATTATGAGCTGTATTGTTCTGATCTATCTTATTTTAACCTTGGAGTTCAGATAAGAAACTTGGAAACTCCATAAATCCTGCTTTTATCTAGATGTTCCTGTTGAAGAATTCCAACCAATCTCAAAAACTGTTCTCCATTTCTTCTGGTCAAAATGGTAAACACATGCAATGATGCCTAAAAATTCTGTTTTGTTTTTTTAAACAAACAAAAAAGCAACATGTTTCTTTGGGTAGATCCAGGTCCAACCTGATAAAATGTCCAGATTACGGTTTCTGTTAAACAAATACACACGCATATCACACAGTGATATCTTTTAGCTCATATCTACATTGAAAAGAATTGAACTTTGAGCTGGAAAGAATTGAACCTGTGTGATTTTCTACAACATGATATAATGATTTGGACTGAAAATCAGAGTATCAGAGAAAGAAAGTTGGGTTTCTTTGGCACTGTACAATTACAGGTCGTGAGGGGTTTGAATAAAGGGAACTGCCAAGTCTGCTCTTATTTTAATTGCTAAATTATGGCTAAGTATACCTAATTCTCATTCTTTATAATATTAACATTTGATGTATTTTGACTCCAAATTTCCTCTGAATGCTTACTAACTATAAAGAAAATCTGTGTGTTTTTAAGCCCCAAATAATGTTGTATGAAATAGATCTCATCTATGGTTTAAGTGGGGCTTCCCAAGTGGTGCTAGCAGTAAAGAACCCATCTGCCAATGCAGGAGACATAAGAGATGCAGGTTTGATTCCTAGGTTCGGAAGATCCCCTGGAGGAGGGCATGGCAACCCACTCCAGTATTCTTGCCTGGAGAATCGTATGGACAGAGGAGCTTGGCAGGCTAGAGTCCAAGGGGTCACAAAGAGCTGGCAATGTCTGAAGGACTTAGCATGCAAGCATGGTATAAATGAGATGATAAACTGAGCAAAGAAGTATTGAGGGGCTGTAAAGGTAAGACACAGCCCACAATCTTCAGAGCTTGGACACCTGCTAATATGATATGTGTAAAGAGGCTAGTAAAATTTCCATGGGGTGCCGAGGAACATGGAGGGCTTGGAGTCTGAGTAGGAACTTGCAAGATGAGAAGCAGTTCACTAAGCAGAGGATGGGGGACAGAGGACATGGACAAAGGCAGAAGCCAGAAAAGGCCTGAGCATGGAGGGGTGGTGTGGTTAGAGGTGTCATGGGGTCCTGGGGCTGGAGTAGAGGGGGAATGTCTGCAGGGTGAGAGGCCCTGGAGATGAGGTGGGAAGGGGCTGCTGAATAGGAAAGCCCCAAGTTCATGAGCACCACAGTTCCGGGGGTGCCCACCGTGCCCCACGGGCAGCCCTCAGCTCTGTCACTACAGCCACCTGGGGCCACCTCTCCTGTCCACGCTGAACTATCTACTTCCCGCAAGCAGGGGGGACCTGTTTGCCCTTTAAAACAGGGAACCCCAACCTCCAGGATCAAATGCCTGATGATCTGAGGTGGAGCTGATGTAACAATAATAGAAACAAAGTGTACAATAAATGTGCCTGAATCATCCCCAGACCACCTGCCCCCACCCTTGTCAATGGAGATACTCTCTTCTATGAAACCATTCCCTGGTGCCAAAAAGGTTGGGGACTGCTGCATTAGAAGGCATTCCAGTAGTCCAGCTTAAGCTAATGAGTCTCATTATAGGTCAGTTCATTTAGAGATAAACCTGATATCTTTCTCACTCTAAATGAGCTTGCTTTCCTAACCCCTCCTCCTTTTAAAAAGCAACTATTCTCCCATTACTCAGATTCAAGTTTTGGCAATCATCTTTGGTTTTTCCCTACCCTTCTCTCTCGCTTTCCCTTCCTGCTACTCCCTTAGGCGTTCAGGTTCTCTTTGTCTCACCTTTGGACCATGACAGAGGTCTGAACATGGATCTCCTGGCAAGCTACCCTCAGTTAATCTTCCTAAAATTCCCCTTCCTCCTGTCTCTTCCCTGCCTCTGAATTTCCACGCCTAACGCCCTGATTGACAATCAATGTCTTCTGTGATTTGACTCTGCCTTCAACCATCTCACACGGCCCCCTCGTCTTCAGTCAAGTATGGAAAATGTCTGTAATTTGTATCTGTGATTTAAAAAATTTCTGTGATTTTTTTCATAGGAGAGGAGCTCTGTCTGATTCTGTATGTGCCAAAAGAACACTCAGTAGATATTGTTGAATAAAGCCAGTGTCCCCCTCTCATCTTGAGGGTCCTGTTCAGGAGCTGTTACCTCCTGCTTCTAACCTCTTAACCCTGGTGGCACTAGTAGCTATGAACCCACCTGCAGTGCAGGAGACATAATGAGACCTGGGTTCAATCCTGGGTCGGGAAGATCCCCTGGAGAAGGGCCTGGCAACCCACTTCAGTATTCTTGCCTGGAGGATCCCGTGGACTGAAGAGCCTGGTGGGCTACAGTCCATAGGGTCACAAAGGGTTGGACACGACTGAAGTGACTTAGCACATGCCCTGTTCTTTGAGGCTCAATCAATGACTGTCTTGATTGTTTTAAATGCCATGTCTAAGCTCCCAAGATTTTTTTTAACCTCAAGAGCAGAAAGTTGAATCAGACTCTTCAGCTCAGGCCACTTCTGCTGTACAAGGCCCACCTCTCTTGTTTTACCATAGGATTGTCTCTGACATTATTCCTTGCCTGTCCTAACCAGGATCTATACCAATGTGATACATATGTGTGTGTATACTACACGTAGATGTTACTATTTTTTTCAACAACCCTGTTTTTAAGATTCAAGCATAAGCTTGAATCCAATGAAAAGATGCAAGGTCTTGTGGGAAATTCCAAACAACCAATCTAATATCATTTTCACCACTTTTTTTCTTTTTTTTCAGACACATGTTGATGTATAGTTAATTTACAATGTTGTTGGACTTCCCTGGTGGTCCAGTGGTTATGACTCTCTGCTTCCACTATAGGGGCCATGGGTTTAATCCCTGGTTGGGGAAATTCGTCATGGCACGTGGTACAAACAAACAAAAAAAAAATAAAGAACTCAAAACACAAAAAACTATGCTGTTGGTTTCAAGTGTACAGCAAAGTGATTCAGTTTCATATATATATGTATATGTATATACATATACATACACATTCTTTTCAGATTCTTCATTGGGGAGAGAGATAAAATTAGGAGTTTTTGATTAACCCATACACACTATGTTTTTGCTGAGGGTTCCAAGATGACGGTACTAACTCAATCCTTACTAGTGAATTGATAATGGAAGAAGTTAATCCAGGAAACATAGGATGTACTAGATGCTAATGTAATAGAAGAGTTTTATTGCGGAGACACAAATGAACCGAAACCCTTGTTTTCTGAGTATGAGAACACTGAGCAATAAATACACATCAATTCCAAGGTCCTCTGAGAGCAAACACAAGGAAAGAAATTTCTGTTTAATGACTTCGACTGTTGAGCTATGATTCTTGCTTGTGATACTTCTCCGAGACTGAACCATTTACGTCTTTGGAGTTACAAGTGTTATATAGCTACTGGTGACAGCCTGTCCATCTACTAGGTGAATAGCTAGGAAACATTTTCCTGTGATGATAATTTAAAAGATTTTTAGATGAAATCAAATAGATATGAACTAGGGAGCAAAATCACATTTGGAAAATAAAACACAAAATTTCAAAGAAATTCGGACTTGCAGTAGAACAACTTTGGGCTACCTTCTTAGTGTCAGGAAGGATTTCCTTCCTGATAGAAAGTACTCCAGTACCAGTACGTTTCTTGGTACTGGAGGCTTAAAGGAAAGTCTAAGAAACACTGGTGAAGTGGATTTATCTCTAAATCATCTTGAGAGTTTGAAAAGAGCATTTAAATTTTCTCTAACACACATTGATCTTCTGCTAGGCTCCTCTACTTTATAATCTCAGTTTACTTAAAAAGAACTTTTTTAAAAATGGAAAATGTCAAACATCTAACATTAACAGTAAACAAAGCAGTATAATAAAGTCTCATATACCTATCACCGAGCTTTAGGAATTATCAACATTTGGCCATTCTTCATTAGAACTTTCTGACTGCTTCCTTGTCTTTCTTGCTTTTCAACACTTCTCTCAAGGGAGATAAGCTTGTTCTTTTCCTTGGAAGTAGTCACTCATGTCAGATTTCAAGAATATAGCAGATTTATCTTTTTTTTTTTTTTTTACTTCTCTGATGTAATTCCCTTTCCAACTTGGGTTAAGGAATGTAAGGTGGTGCTCAGAATGGAATTAACCCCATTTGAGCACTGTTCCTGCACGCGGGGTATTGAGCACCGAGTAATAATAGGGCCCAAGTAGGGCAGCACAGAGCTAGAGCCATGGTTCTCAAAGTGTGAGCCCTGAGCCAGCTGTGGCAGCACTTGAGAACTTGTTAGAAATGAACACTCTCATCCCATCCCAGACCTCCGGAACTTGAATCCCTGGAAGCGGAACCCAGAAATGGGAGTGTTAACAAGCCCTCCCAGTGTTTCTATTGCACACTCAACTTTGGTAACCACCACTCTGAAGGTTACGGCAACTTGAAACATGGACAGCTGCAAGAATCAGGAATGTGATACTTAGTCTGTGTTCTCTGAATGCTTGTGTGTGAGTGCACGCGCACATCCCCCACCCCACACAAGACACTTGTATATAAGCATATTCTTATTTCAAATAGCCTAAAACTTGTTTCTGGGCTTCCTTGGTGGCTCAGATGGTAAGGAATCTGCCTGCAATGCGAGAGACCCAGGTTTGATCCCTGGGTCAGGAAGATCCCCTGGAGAAGGGAATGGCTACCCACTCCAACATTCTTGCCTGGAGAATTCAATGGACAAAGAAACCTGGAGGGCTACAGTCCATGGGGTCGCAAAGAGTTAGACATGACTGAGGGACTATCACTTTCAAAACATTTCTACCTGAAAAATGAATACAAGCTTGAGGAAGATATTAACAAACAAAAATCTCTGGGTAAAACTTAAGCTTCCTTGTTCTGATATTTCATCTATAAGTCATAGGCAGTGGACATCACCAAACTGTACCTATTTTAGGTATTAACCCATCCATGAAACTCCCTCCATGCCTGCTGCAGTAATGAAGACAGAGTGTAGGAAAAAGGATAAACACGTAGGTCCCCTGAACAGAACAGTCTCAAAATAGACCCCATAACTATAGCCAATTTTTGACCAAGTTGCAAAGGAATTCAATGGAGACAAGGTAGTCTTTCAAACAAATTGCAAATCTATCTACATTGGAAAAAAAATAAGCTTCAACCTATGCTTCCCACTTTATACAAAAATTAAATCAAAATGGATCATAGAATTCCATGTGAAATGTGCATGCGTGTGTACCAGGACATTTCAGTCATGTCCAACTCTTTCTGACCCTATGGATTGTGACCCGCCAGGCTCCTACGTCCATGGCATTCTCCAGGCAAGAATACTACTGGAGTGGGTTGCCATGCCCTCCTCCAGGAGATCTTCCCGGCCCAGGGATTGAACCCTTGTCTCTTGAGGCTCCTGTATTGGCAGGCAGGTTCTTTACCACTAGCACCACCGGGGACAACTTTTAGAAGAAACCTCGGATAAAACTTCTGTGACCTTGGGTTAAGTGAAATGTTCTTAGATATACCCTAAACCAGATCCATAAAAGAAAACATCAATAAAGTGGACTTCATCGAAATTAAACACCTGCTCAATTAAAGTACTCTTGCCTGGAAACTCCCATGGATGGAGGAGCCTGGTAGGCTGCAGTCCATGGGGTGGCTAAGAGTTGGACACGACTGAGCGACTTCCCTTTCACTTTTCACTTTCATGCATTGGAGAAGGAAATGGCAACCCACTCCAGTGTTCTTGCCTGGAGAATCCCAGGGACGGGGGAGCCTGGTGGGCTGCCATCTATGGGGTTGCACAGAGTCGGACACGACTGAAGTGACATAGCAGTAGCAGCAGCAGCAATGAAAGACTGTATTATTCCATATCTAGAATATATAAAGCACTATTGAAATTCAACAAAAATCCACTTAGAAACTGGGGGAAGGATTTGAACTTTACCAAAGAAATATACAGGCTGTATATAAGCACACTGATTTCCTCAATTGTTTTTCTATTTTCAATTCCACTGATTTCTGCTCTTCTCTTGATTATTTCTCCCTTTTGCTTGCTTTGGGTTTCATTTCCTTTTCTTTTCCTAGTTTCTCAAGGTTTAAGATTAAATTTTTGATTTAGAATCTTTCTTCTTTTCCAATATAAGCATTTAATGCTATACATTTCCTCTTAGCACTATTTAACTATATCCCACAAGTTTCAACGTGTTGTATTTTCACTTTCATTCAGTTCAAAATACTAAGTTCCTGTAAGATTTTTGTCAGTTCATTTCCATACATTTTTAAACTTCAAATATTTGGGAAATTTCTGGATCTCTTTTGACTACTGATTTCTAGTTAAATACCCATCATGGTCAAGGAAAGCTATTTTATGTGATTATGTTAAATTTGTTATGGTTTGTCTTAAGGTTCAGAATATGGTTGATCTTGGTGCCTGTTCCATGTACACTTGGCAAGAATGTGTCTTTCTGCTGCTGCTGGATGGAGTGTTGTGTAAATGTCAATTAGATCAAGAGTCTACTTGTTCTATTAATTATCTTGTTCTGTTAATTATCTTGAAAGGAACATGACAGTCTCCAAGTATAATTGTGGATTTTTCTATCTCTCCTTTCATAGCTATCAGTTTTAACTTTATGGAATTTGCGACTTTGCTGTTTAGGTGTATTGCTGCTAAGTCGCTTCAGTCGTGTCTGACTCTGTGCGACCCCATAGATGGCAGCCCACCAGGCTCCGCCGTCCCTGGGATTCTCCAGGGAAGAACACTGGAGTGGGTTGCCATTTCCTTCTCCAATGCATGAAAGTGAAAAGTGAAAGTGAAGTTGCTCAGTCGTGTCTGACCCTCAGCGACCCTATGGACTGCAGCCTACCAGGCTCCTCCGTCCATGGGATTTTCCAGGCAAGAGTACTGGAGTAATTATTAGTCTTACACATTTAAGACTACTATGTTTTCTTGGTTAATTTCTTCTTTATTATTATTCAAGTTCCCTCTTTGTCTCTGGTAATTTTTCCTTGTTCCAAAGTCTACTTTGTGTAATAACATAGTCACTGTCTTTCATTTCATTTCATTTCATCCTGCTGTCTTTTGTTTAGTCTTTCCACGGCATATCT
This sequence comes from Bubalus bubalis, assembly GCF_019923935.1. Classification (NCBI taxonomy): domain Eukaryota; kingdom Metazoa; phylum Chordata; class Mammalia; order Artiodactyla; family Bovidae; genus Bubalus; species Bubalus bubalis. The sequence continues at coordinate 84,282,951 of NC_059167.1, forward strand.
TTTTTGTTTTATCCTTTTAATTTTAATCTATTTTTTTTTCATTAAATTTAGAGTAGGTTTCTTACAGATAGCATATCATTAGGTCTTAAAAAAAAACCCAACCAAACAATATCTATCTTTATTTGGTATTTTAGACCATCTGTATTTATCATATAATTATTGATAAGATTTAGCTCTATCATTTTCTTAGTATTCTATTTATCTCCTCTGTTTTTCGCTCCTCTGTTCTCCCTTTTCTTTCTTTAGGATTTGGATAATTTTTAATACCCCATACACTTTATCAATTGGCTTTTTGTTCATAACTCTTGTGCTATTTTTTTAGCTGTTACAAGAGGATTATAATATACAAACCTCATTTGTCACAGTTTAATTGAAGTTAATATTTACCACTTCAAATAAAATGTAAAGTCTTAAAAACATACAGGTCTTATACCCTCCCCTATTTATATTTTATTTGTCATATGTATTACATCTACATACAGTGAAATCCTCCCAAAGTTACTTTTGTTGTCAATAATCACAAATAGTTAATATAACTTAAGATTATATGACCTTGGCTTTTTTATAACCTCATGATAATCCCATGAGATATGTAGTAGGTATTATGAATTCCATTTTAGAGGGGAGAAAACTGATAAGTTTGGTGACTTGTCTGCTGACTCGACTTCACATAGCTGGGACAGCAGAACCAGGAGTCAACTTATTTGTTCTCACTTCCTTTCTCTGCTACTAGGTCGCCATATATGTAAGTTACAGCTTTAGTACCGAAAACTAGAATCTGTGGCACAGGAGGTGCCATCGAATTGTAAAAAGATACTGGAAATGAGAACATCTGGGTTCAAGACATGCTCTGCACATTGCAGGACATGAGGATAGAGCTCGTTCAGGTAGAGCACTCAATATGTGACTGCAAAGCCTGGGAAATATCTGTAAATAAGACATCACTGCGGATGGTGACTGCAGCCATGAAATTTAAAGATGCTGCTCCTTGGAAGAAATCTAAGACATAGTCAGCATATTAAAAAGCAGAGACATCATTTTGCTGACAAAGGTCTGTATAGTCAAAGCTATGGTTTTTCCAGGAGTCATGCGTAGATGTGAGAGTTGGACCATAAAGAAGGCTGAGCACCGAAGAACTGATGCTTTCGAACTGTGGTGTTGGAGAAGACTCTTGAAAATCCCTTGAACAGCAAGGAGATCCAACCAGTCAATCCTAAAGGAAATCAACCCTGAATATTCATTGGAAGGATTGATGCTGAAGTTGAAGCTCCAATACTTTGGCCACCTGATGTGAAGAGCCAATTCATTGGAAAAGACCCTGATGCTGGGAAAGACTGAAGGCAGGAGGAGAAGGGGGTGACAGATGATGAGATGATTGGATGGCATCATCGACTCAATGAACATGAGTTTGAGCAAACTCCAGGAGATAGTGAAGGATGGGGAAGTCCATGGGGTCACAAAGAGTTGGACATGACTTAATGATTGAACAACAGCAGCAGCATTTAAGCATTCTTCCCATTGGAAGCACTATGGTGAGCTGGCAGAGGTGGCTTTTACATCCTATGTGTGGCACCAAGATAATAAGTGGAAATAGGCCTGGATCTAATTTTTTAGGCACTTGATCAATCACAGACTGGCTGATGCTGTTCACGTTTCCAACTAACAAATAAGTTTCAGTCCATGGTCATTTATGTTGGCTCTTCTCCATTTGGAAGTTTTGCTACTTCTATTCATCAGATATAATCAGGATTCCAATTACAGATGGTTGAATACAAAATTCATTTCTGTGGAAATCCTATTTCCCTTTCCTTAAATTAGTGGTTTTAAAAATTGTGTTCCCTGAAGTCCTAGAGATTTTCATACAGTTCCCAGATCTCTACAGTGTCCTCAAGGGGTCATCATAGAGAAAACGGCAGAATGGTCCTGGCATATGTGTTGGGGGAAGGAAGCCACCTCTTTCTTCTTTTGTTTATTTCAAATATTTTATTTGAATAAATAGTTCCATGGCACCATTAAAGACATTTGAAAACCTCCACCTCAGAGCATTGACTCAGCCTCTCAGGGTGGGTGGGAACTTGAGGTTTGTGGACTTCAGTCTAACCATCCATGGAAGACTTGAATTCATTACCACTATGTGACATCTGCTTGGGCAGCTTCAATGGCAGGGAATGTCCATGTCTCTAGCAGTTCACTTCTTTGCTTAGTTCTGATGCCAACAGTCCTTCTGCAGGTCAGTGCTTCTCAAACGTGACTGCCCATTAAAATCACCTGCATCTTTGGTATGTATGCATCTGTACATGCTCTGTCATGTTGGACTCTTTGTGACCCCATGGACTGTAGCCCACCAGGCTCCTCTGTCCATGGGATTCTCCATGGCAAGAATACTGGAGTGGGTTGCCATTTCCTCCTCCAGGGGATCTTCCTGATACCCTGGATCGAACCTGCATCTCCTGAATTGCAGGCAGATGATTTACCACTGAGCCACTGTGTAAAGGTTTAAAAAATACTGATGCCTGGGCCCCACCCCTAAAGATTCTGATTTAATGGGTTTGGGGGTGCAGCCTAGGTCGTGGGCGATTTCAAAGCTTCCTAGTGATTCTAATTTGTAGCCAAGTTTGGAGACTTTATAGCCTTAGATGAGCTGAAATCTGCACCTTAGAATTGTCATGTGGTACTCTTACTCGTCCTGTGGAAGACACGTGTAACAATTTGAACCTGTCTTCCACATAAGAACCCATATAAAATCCAAAGAGAGCTTTCACTTTCCTCCCAGAGTTTTCCCATGCCAATTAAAATCCCAGGCTTCCTGGATGTCTCCTCCTGCAACAAGTTATCTGGCTGGTCTGTATTTCTTTTTTTTTTTTTTTTAATTTTATTTGTTTATTTTTGGCTGTTCTGGGTCTTTGTTGCTGTTCCAGCTTTTCTCTAGTCATGGCGAGTGGGGCTACTCTCTAGTTTTAGTGTGTGGGCTCATCATTATGGTGGCTTCTCTTGTTGTGGAGCACGGGCTCTAGGCCACTTGGGCTTCAGTAATTGTGACTCATGGGCTCAGTTGTTGTGGCTGTCAGGCTCTAGAGCACAGGCTCAATAGTTGTGGTGCATAGACTCAGTTGCTCTGCAGCATGTGGGATCTTCCTGGACCAGGGATTGAACCCATTTCTTCTACATGGGCAGGCGAATTCTTTACCATGGAGCCACCAGGGAAGCCCTGGTCTGTATTTCTCTTAAAGTGAGGTGTCTTTGCAGAGTGCATCGTACTAGAATGCATGTGATGCTTCCACAGGAGAGCATAAAGAGGACATCTCTGCTTCTCCACACTCGACTCTGATTCCTGCAGTTCCTACGAAGCCCATGGTTGATTTCACGAAGAGCTTTTTTCCAAACAGGTGCTGCTGCTTAACTCCTTTCCCCATCTTGTGTTTGGATACCAATTATGAATTACTGGCTAAGGCCTAATGACAACCAGAAGACCAAATCAGCACAGCCTGGAGACAATTCATTCTTCCATCCCTTTAGTCTTTTACAGTTTGCAAAGTAAATTCACACACCTTATTTCAATTACTCCTTCCCCTCAGCTGTTCTGATTCCAATTCCATTATTCAGGTGAGGAAGCTGGTTTTAAAACAAAGGAGAATTGTGCCCCAAACCACGAGGTTAGTAAGCAGCAGAACTGGGTGTGTAATGTAAGGCCCCTGTTTCGCTCTTTCGATTCCTACACTGTGTCACACTACCTCCCACGTAAGTGCACGTCCACGGCAGGCTGGGGACAGGACCTCACGGAATACAGACCTCTGGTTATTGCCGCTGCTCCCTGTGGCCATGTTCCAGGGCCACCCAAGCTCTCTGCACCGTGTGTGTGTGGCACTGTAACCACAGGACGGGGGGCTCTGCCGCAGTGTTGAGAAAATAAGGCCAGGTTTCAGGCCATGGTACGTGCCCTTCCCTCTGAATGCTGACAGAAAGTATGTGGTTACTTTAAAACCTCCTTGGAGAAAACCCGCCATGTGCATAGCTGAACCAAAACACAAAACCCAGGTCAGAGAGCAGCAACTTATTCGGAAAAAATTCATAATCCATTTTATGATGGAGCCCTTCCTGCATACACATGGGATGCTTTATTCTCCTTTGGTTTCTGCCTTGTGTATGCTCAATTGTGTCTGACTCATTTGCTACCCCAGGGACTATAGCCCGCCAGGCTTCTCTGTTCATTCTGGGGTTCTGCAAGCAAGAATACTGGAGTGGGTAGCCATGCCCTCCTCCAGGGGATCTTCCCAACCGAGAGACTGAACCTGTGTCTCCTGCATTGCAGGCAGATTCTTTACCCACTGAGCTACCTGGGAAGCCCTGTGTTTGCTCTGCTGCTGCTGCTGCTGCTAAGTCGCGTCAGTCGTGTCCGACTCTGTGCAACCCCATAGACGGCAGCCCACCAGGCTCCCCCGTCCCTGGGATTCTCCAGGCAAGAACACTGGAGTGGGTTGCCATTTCCTTCTCCAATGCATGAAAGTGAAAAGTCAAAGTGAAGTCGCTCAGTCGTGTCCGACACTTAGCGACCCCATGGACTGCAGCCCACCAGGCTCCTCCGTCCATGGGATTTTCCAGGCAAGAGTACTGGAGTGGGGTGCCATTGCCTTCTCCAGTGTTTGCTCTAGGACTCAAATATTCTCTTCTAACAACTGACACATTAATTATAGATCCTTTCAGTTTCCAGCTCAGCTCTGATCCTGGGCTTTAGTTTTCTGGTTGCACATTTGGAATATTCTCGGGACTTCCTGATTTCAAACTCCCATGGCTGACCTTACTATGGGTCTTCATTCCCCCTATTTCACTGACTGAATTAAAGGCAGTGTGACATCCATTGTCTGGGCAGTGGGCTCGGTCTGTCCTGGGTGCAGGGAATAAGGAGGTACATTGTAGAGGATTTAGAAACAGTAATAAAAGTGTCTAGTAGTGGATGTTTTTTATTATCACCATGAGAAATACTCCCCCACTTTCTCTCCTCCCCAGCCTTGGTAACATTCAGTCACAAAGGTCCATCCCAGACTCTATAGCCCTGGGCTCCATTTCTACCCTGTCTGTCCGACAGAATGGAAGTCACATTAACCAGGCTTGGTAGGGCTTCCGAAGAACTTGCCGAACAGCTTAGAGAGGACTCTGTTAGAACGACAGACCGCTAGAAGGTCATGCAGCTTCTATGGCCGGCCAGAAAACCAGAGAAAACTGGATTTAAAAAGTCTCTAAGACCATGCCCTCACACGATGCCGTGGTTATTCCCAAGCACTGAAGAGTATCATGCTGGCAAAAAGAGGACATGAAATTGTTTTTATTTGAAAGACATTTGTTTGAGAAAATGATGCTTTCTCCAAGCAAAATGTTAGCTTGCCTGGTTAGAAGTTAATTACAGTATTTATTGCTTAAAGCTAGCCTGGAATTTTGGCTTGAATTCTTATGAGCCTGTGATTCCGGGGAAAAATTACCTATTCAACCCAAGGCCAGTGAGCTTTTAGCTTTAGGTTGATCTGATAATTGCCTATTTCAAAAGGACCCGTGAGATAAGAAATAAGTCCCCAAGGGAGCAAAAAACCAAACTGAGGTTTTAAATCCAGGAACATTATTGTGGAGGTGCAGGAATGTTTGTTACTCAGATTAGAGCTAAATGAGGAAATGACTTAAAAGGATCAAGTGGTTAGTTGCTTTGATTTTCAAATTAATAATGCGCTTGTTCCTTTGATATCTTCCATACTCACATGTTGATTTAATTAAAATATTTGGAAGCTGAAGTCCAGTGCAAGCAGAGAAATCATGCATTTGATATGCGGCTTAACGGACTTGAGCTTTATCTTCCTAACCTGTCTCCAAAGCAAACATTATCCTTGTTGGTCCACTTCCTTTAGCCCCATCTTTGGGGCTGGGTACCACCAGCTGACTTGTTTGGGCCTCTGGACATCATGACTGTGTTTTCCAGCTGTCCCCTTCTTGGTGCCTATTTGATCTTGACCTTTGATTTTCTTCCAAGGTTTGAGCCTCAGCCCTTTGGTTTTCTTCTTCCTGCATGACTGTCTCCAACCATAGGGCTTCAGTGCTCACCCCAGGCTGGCTCACTCCCACCTCAGCTCAAAGATTTCCATTCCAACTGTTAACAGGCTATGTCCTTGACCTTAATCCTTCCTGCCTCCTTGAAGATCACCCTCCAGCAAGCATTCCTTCTCCCTGCCTACTCTTATCTCCCTCACTCTCTGCCAGCTCCTCCCCATCTTCCAAAAAACATGTTTAAGGCTACCCTAGCCTTCAAGAAGAAAAGAAATACCACATCTTGCCTCGGCCCTGGCACCCCTAACTCTCCCTCCTCCTCTTCACTGTCAAACTTCCTAAATAACATTTACTCTGGCTGCCTTGCACCTGCAAAGGTCAGGAGTAACATTCTAGTTGCTGGATCCAGCTGCCTCTCCACCCAGGCCTCATGTCCGTGGCATGTTAACTCTTTCTGCTGGGATGTAGACCGCTCCCCAGTGATCTCCCTCATCCCTCACCTCCTGTGTCCAGCATCCTCTGACTCTGGCCTATCTCTGACCGCACCTCTGGTCCTCTTTTGCCGCCTCCTCCTCTCCAAAGGGATCTGAGGTTGCAGTCCTTGGTTGTCTTTTATTTCTCCTCCATTCTATCGCCTCCTTTCCCCCACCGCCCGAAATCCAGTCCTCCATTTTGAAGAGACAACTCCCAATTTATATCTTTGGTCCTGAACTCCATCACCAGGTTCCCAAGGCCTGCCTGAACTTTACGCTATACCTTTTAAAAATGGCTGCCCCGTCAAGTCCAACGTGTCTCAAAGCAAACACTCCGTGATCTCTCCCAGTTCTGCTTCACCTGTTTGCTGGCCCTGGTGTCCCCCCGTTCACTGGGCTGGAAACCTCCCCTTTTTCCCAGCTCTTTCTTTACTCCTGGTGTATAATCAGTTACAAAATCCTATTTTCCAAGCAAACTGTGATCCCCATTTCGCCACATTTGGCCAGAGCTTCCACCCTTCCAGGCCCTGGCCCACACTGTGTGCTGGGTCCGGAAGGCCTGCCGTGTGAGGAGGGCGCTGTGCAGATGGGCGCTGCATTGAGCGAACAGTTCCTTAGCTGCTCCTCACCCAGTCTGCATCTGTTTCCTCATACACACAGAACGGGCTTAGACAGCCAGTCTCTAAAGTTCTTGATTCTCTAGAGGCAATTCCTCACCATGTCTGCACGTCCACAGCCTACTTATCCTTCAAGAGTCATGGGAGTTGCTGACTGGATTTTCCCTGACTCCCTCCCCTGCTGCACCCAAACTAGAAGTAAAGTCTCCTCCTCTAGATTCCTGTATCACTCTATGTATTTCTTTTAGAGATTTATCACTGATCACTTCTTATCTTCCCCATTAGATTAAGTGGCTGCACACTCTTAGAGGGAAAAGCCCACGTCTGGTTCTTTTTCTTCTTTACACCCTCCTGTGTATAGTGGGCAACCATGAAATAGGGTTTCCAAGGTGGCAGAGTGGTAAAAGAATCCACCTGCTAACGCAGGAGATACAGGAGACACAGGTTCAGTCTCTGGGTTGGGAAGATCTTCTGGAGGAGGGCATGGCAATCCACTCCAGTATTCTTGCGTGGAGGATCCCACAGAGAGAGGAGCCTGGCAGGATGCAGTCCATAGAGTCGCAAAGAGTCAGACATAACTGAAGGGACTTAGCACTCATGAGAGCATAAAGCCCCTGAGGCCCTGTGCTTGGTGCTACTCAATACCTAGATGAAATCTGTCCCTTTTCTTTGCCGCATGCTTCAGGTTACAACCACTCACAGGTTCTCTCCCCTTGTTGACTCAGACCACTACCCAGGAATGACTGAGTGAACTGTCAGGGGCCGACGGACAGCTGAGTAAATGACACAAGCTAAGAAATACAAAAAGCAAAATGGCTGTCTGAGGAGGCATTACAAATAGCTGGGAAAAGAAGAGAAGCTAAAGGCAAAGGAGAAAAGGAAAGATATACCCATATGAATGCAGAGTTCCAAAGAATAGCAAGGAGAGATAAGAAACCCTTCTTCAATGATCAGTGCAAAGAAATAGAGGAAAATAGAATGGGAAAGACTAGAGATCTCTTCAAGAAAATTAGAGATACCAAGGGAACATTTCATGCAAAGATGGGCTCAACAAAGGACAGAAATGGTATGGACCTAACAGAAGCAGAAGATTGAGAAGAGGTGGCAAGAATACACAGAAGAACTATACAAAAAAATCTTCATGACTTAGATAACTCACCTAGAGCCAGACATCCTGGAATGTGATGTCAAATGTGCCTTAGGAAGCATCACTATGAACAATGCTAGTGGAGGTGTTGGAATTCCAGCTGAGCTATTTCAAATCCTAAAAGATGATGCTGTGAAAGTGCTGCACTCAATATGCCAGCAAATTTGGAAAACTCAGCAGTGGACCTAGGACTGGAAAAGGTCAGTTTTCATTCCAACTCCAAAGAAAGGCAATGCCCAAGAATGTTCAAATGACCACACAATTTCACTCATTTCACAAGCTAGCAAGGTAATACTCAAAATCCTTCAAGCTAGGCTTCAACAGTATGTGAACCAAGGAATTCTGGATGTACAAGCTGTATTTAGAAAAGGCAGAGAAACCAGAGATCAAATTGCCAACATCCATTGGATCATAGAAAAAGCAAGAGAATTCCAGAAAAACATCTACTTCTGCTTCATGGACTATGCTAAAGCCTTTAACTGTGTGAATCACAACAAACTGGAAAATTCTTAAAGAGATGGGAATACCAGACCACCTGACCTGTCTCCTGAGAAACCTGTATGGAGGTCAAGAAGCAACAGTTAGAACTGGACATGGAACAATGGACTACTTGCAAATTGGGAAAGGAGTACGTCAAGGCTGTATATTGTCACCCTACTTATTCAACTAATATTCAGAGTACATCATGTGAAATGCTGGACTGGATGAAGCATGGGCTGGAATCAAGATTGCCAGGAGAAATATCAATAACCTCAGATATGCAGATGACACTACGCTTATGGCAGAAAGTGAAGAACTAAAGAGCCTCTTGATGAAAGTGAAAGAGGAGAGTGAAAGTGCTGGCTTAAAACTCAACATTTAAAAAACTAAGATCATGGCACCTGGTCCTAGCACTTCATGGCAAATAGATGGGGAAACAATGGAAACAATGACAGACTTTATTTTCTTGGGCTCCAAAATCACGGCAGATGGTGACTGTGGCCATGAAATTAAAAGACACTTGCTCCTTGGAAAGAAAGCTATGACCAACCTAGACAGCATATTAAATAGCAGCTGACAAAGGTCCGTCTAGTCAAAGCTATGGTTTTTCCAGTAGTCATGTATGGATGTGAGAGTTGGACCAGAAAGAAAGCTGAGTGCCGAAGAATTGATGCTTTTGAACTGTGGTGTTGGAGAAGACTCTGGAGAGTCCCTTGGACTGCAAGGAGATGAAACTAGTCAATCCTAAAAGAAATCAGTCCTGAATATTCACTGGAAGGACAGATGCTGAAGCTGAAGCCAATACTTTGGCCACCTGATGTGAAGAACTGACTCATTAGAAAAGATCCTGATGCTGGGAAAGACTGAAGGCAGGAGGAGAAGGGGACGACAGAGAATGAGATGGTTGGGTGGCATCACTGGCTCTATGGACATGAGTCTGAGTAAACTCTGGGAGTTGGTGGGTGACAGGGAAGCCTGACATGCTGCAGTCCATGGGCTTGCAAAGAGTTGGACATGACTGAGTGACTGAACTGAACTGAATGGAAATATATTCAATCTCCTTTGTAATCTACACAAATTTAAATAAGAAAGCTATATATATTTTTTTCTTACACAAAATTAAATGAGCCTCTAAATGCAGAGTCTTAAATCTAAAACAGTTTGTGAATGCTATTTTCCTGGATTGATTCCTTGTCCCTAAAATGTTAGGATTGAACAAAAAGATCTCCAAGGTCCCTTTATGTGAAAAATTCTCTTAAAAGATTAATTAGAATAATGAATTTGAAATGGTGAAATGAATCGATAAGAGTTTAAATATGATGGCCAGCTCCAGAGACTTGGTGGTGGCCTCTCCTGGGTCCTGTTACAACACCCCAGGCTGCAGTTACGGTGGTGCTGGGAGGCCTTCCATAAGGCAATACCCTCAGTGAAGCCTTCTGGGCAGCAAGTAGAGCAGATGGGAAAGTTTGACCCTGGGGGGAAGTCATGGAGTGATTTGTAGACAACTGAGTTTTTGAAGACTGTTGATTGGTTGGTTCAGGGCTTCCCTGGCGGCTCAGTGGTAAAGAATCCGCCTGCAGCGCAGGCAATACAGGAGTCGTGAGTTCGATCCCTGGGTTGGGAATATCCTCTGGAGGTGGAAATGGCAACCGACTCCAGTATCCTTGCTTGGGAAATCCCACAGACAGAGGAGCCTGGTGGGCTACAGTCAGGGGGTTGCAAAGAGTCGGACATGACTGAGCATGGATGCACACGTGATTGGTGGGTTCAGAACAACTCTGACTGACAGAGAGGAGGCCTGGCAGTGTGCATCTGGTCTGAAGGTGCTTTTCAGAGTTGACTGTACAGTAGGGTTTCCTCTGACAGTTTTAATTTTCCATATGTTTTCCATCAGAACAATTTGAGCTTTTTTTGAGTATCACAGAAGTTATCCACAATCATTAAAAAATTAGAAGTCCTAAAAGTAAGAAGTGGAAGCTCTCACTTTCCCCCCCACTTAGCCCCAGTTTCACTTCACTCCACAAGGATAACCATTTTTAACAATTTGGTGTATATCCTTCCAGACCTTTCTGTGCATGTGCAGAGACAGACATATATAAAATTATATATAATTTCCTTCGGGGCATTTTTAAATACAAAGTGGAACCCTATTATAAACTTTTTTATTTTTAAGCCCAGCATCCCTTCAAGGATCTTCATTTCAAGTCAGAAAGTATGGAGGGACTTCATTATTTTTAATGGCTGAAGAGTGTTTTATAGGATGGAAATATCATAATAACATTGACTCATTTTCTTACTGTTGGGCAATTAGATAGCATTTTATATTTTTCAGATTGTAAAACTGGTTGTAATAAACCTTTGTGCACAGGTCTTTGTGCTCTTAAAGGAGCATTTTGGTAGGATAAACAGTCAGGAGTGGAATCGTACACTATTATGGTATATTATACACTTACAGCATCTGCCAACTGTTTTTGCTTTTCCTCCCATACCATATTTTTACCAACATTTATTTCTGGAATCTACCAGGCAAAATTTACACTGTAACAGTTTGTACTTTGCTGATCACTGATGAGATTTTTTTTTTCATGTATTTTTAGATCAATAGTATTTTTTTCTCCTGGGAATTACTTGCTTATATTATTTGCTATTTTACCTTGGGTTGTTTTATCTTTTCTTAGTGAATTGTAGTTTTTTTCGAATATGAGTCACTAGCCCTTTGTTATATATTCAAAAATATTATCCTTTGGGCTATCATTTGTCTTTAATTGGGTCTTTAAATATAGAGAAGACTCTGACTTTTATTATATCAAATTTTTAAATCTACTTAATGTTTACAGAGGCCAAAAGGGTTTAGAGTCTCATTAGAAAGTTGCCCTTCACAATATGATTTACAGATATTTTCCCAGGGTTTTTTATTGATTTTATTTTCCTGTATTTTCTTCTTTTCTTATGGTTTTTATATTGGTATATAACACAGAAATCTTATTTTATTTTTTCCCCCAACATGATGACTATCCCAATGTTGATTATTGAAGTGTCCAAGCGTTCTTCAATTATTTAAAATGCATCCTTTATTGTATACTATGTTATTAAATACAGTCTATTTCTAGATTATTTCATTTCACTGCAATCTTGTTGGTATCCCTGTGTCTGCTGCATCCTGTTTTAAGTGCTACAGGCTTGCAATATTTTGGTATATGGTAGGACATGTTCTCACTTCATCCTTATTCAAAAATTTTGGTTATTCTTACACGTTTGTTTTTCCAGATGAACTCTTAAATTAGGTGATTGTCATTAAAATTCTTCTGGAATACTGAGGTTTTTAAAACATGAATTTGTGTATTAATTTTGGGGAAATTGATAGCTCTTTAATATAGAGTTACCTTAGACATAAACATGGTATATTTTAAAATTTGTATAAGTTTCCTTATATATCCTTTAGTAAAGTTTCAGTTTTCTTTGTATGGTTCTTACACATTTATTGCTTTATTTACTCCTAAATATTTTAAAATTTTGTTGCTTTATTGAATGGCATCTTTTTAAAATTACATGTTCTATATGGTTATTGCTTACGTGTCAGAAAACTAGTGATTTTTTAATTTACCTATAATGAACATATGATTATTAATAGATCCAAGGACTAGATCTAATAACTTTATAAGGATTAACAATAGTTTTATTGGTAAGAGTCATGTAATATGTAAGTTAGGAGAGTTTTATCTCTTTCCCCGCAGTATGTATGTCCTGTTTATTTTTTCATCTCAATTCATTGGTTAGACTCTTCACAGTGACACCACTATTTCTCTGAAATAGGATTGCTTTTTTATGTTTCACCATTTAGTACAATGAATATTATTGTATTCCAACAGACATTCTTTATCAAATTAAGGGATTCCTAGCTTAAGAGAGAAGGCAATGGCAACCCACTCCAGTTCTCTTGCCTGGAAAATCCCCGAGCCTGGTAGGCTGCAGTCCATGGGGTTGCTAAGAGTCGGACACGACTGAGTGACTTCACTTTCACTTTTCACTTTCCTGCATTGGAGAAGGAAATGGCAACCCACTCCAGTGTTCTTGCCTGGAGAATCCCAGGGACGGAGAAGCCTGGTGGGCTGCCGTCTATGGGGTCGCACAGAGTCGGACACGACTGAAGCGACTTAGCAGCAGCAGCAGCAGCTTAAGAGAGTTTTAATACACGTTGGGTGGCAAATGTTATCAAGCGACTTTTCAGAATCTATTAAGATACATTTGTCCTTTCGTATATTAGTGTAGTAATAGCTATTCTAATATTAACTATCTTTTTTATTTCCAGAATTATTTGTATTTTAAAATTAAACTGTACTTCCCTCCCCACTGTGCCTTTCTAATGGGATTGTCCATTACAAGCAAAAATATTGTCATGTTAACACAGAAGCTACCCAGAATGCTGGACCTGCCACCTCTTAACCAATTCCTGCTGTTTGATGCTTTCAGGCCTGGAAGGCCCCGATGAAGGTGCAGTATGTCCAGCTGTAAGGCCTGGGCATAGACCCAGTTTGAAGGTGACTTTGGCAAACCCTAGGCTGCACCTTTCAAGTGGAACGTGAAATGTCCAAATTGGAGAAACAAAGGGAGTGACAATGTTATTTTTAAGAAAAGAGAAGATATTAGACACTAACAGCTAATATTACTAAATACTGGAATGAAATACTGGCAGAAACCTTGCTTTGAAAGCTGGAGAAAAATAACAGACCAGAAGACATACAAGATACAGGATAAAGACATTCTTGGCCATGAAAAAGACCTAAGTATCTAGCCTTGCTATTCTCAAAAGAAACATTGCATAACCTTGGAGTTTAGGGAAGGTCTTACAGGAGACCGTAATTCCAAATGTCATCTTGAACCCTCTGAAGGTGACCAGGCTGTAACCCTGCCACCATGGATCATCCAGATCAGTTTGGCAGATCTCATTGGCAAGGTTCCCTTCCTCCCTCTTTGCTCCTGGACTTCCTAATTCACTTCACCCAGCCCTCCTAGTCTCACTTCCCATTACCCTTTACAATCATCCTAAGTTCTAGTAGTTCCAGACATGTAACATTTCCAGTCTAGGCACATTTGTACTTTAGTGGATTTACAGTTTGTTTTCTTCACCTTCAAAGCTCTTTCTCCACTCTCACCTGGAGAACTTGACTTATTCTTCATGGCCCCAGCTCAGAGGCAGCTCCTCTGCAGGCCTTCTGTAACCCTTCTTTCTCTCCTCTGCACACCCTCGGGAACAGAGTTTATTGTTCTCCCTTTAATTCTACCTCAGCATTGTGTTCCAGAGGGCTGTTTAATTTTGGTCTCCCCTCTAGACTCTGAATTCTCCAAAAGGCAGCGTATGCTATTCATTTATCTTCATGTCTCCCACGTAAAGTGTGGGTGGGAAGTGGCCGCATCTGGTGGTTTTCAAAGTGTGTGTCACAGAGCCCTAAGGTCCTGAGGGAGAGCCTTCCGGGATTCTACAGAGTGTGGGAGGGGACTGCAGATCCCCTAGTCTGTGAGAGAAGTGCCTCACATTTTATTTACACACTGAATTGGTGTGTGTGTGTGCCAAGTCACTTCAGTTGTGTCTGACTTTGTGACACTGTGGACTGTAGCTCACCAGGCTCCTCTGTCCATGGGATTTTCCAGGCAAGAATACTGGAGTGGGTTGCTGTGCCCTCTTCCAGGGGATCTTGCTGACCCAGGAATCAAACCCATGTCTCTATATCTCCTGCAGGCAGGTTCTTTACCACTAGTTTCACCTGGGGTGGTTCCGTGCAAAACCACAGAATTATAGATGAATTATTCATCTATAAAAGTTCCACTGGCATGAAAACAATAAAAACTAACATTTCTACCCATGGCCCTGTTCTGTACATATTTCAGAGAAAATACCAGCTAGCGAGCTTTTCTAAAACTTCAAAGTGGAGTCCATGAATTTATATTTTGTAACTGGAAAGATGTGACATTTTACAAATATCCTATAACAGTCCCCCTAGCCCCAACACAACACAAATGCAGATTTTGCAAACACTGTAATTTGTACAACCCCAGGTGTTAATCAGTTGTCAGCATGGTGGGTCTATCTTCCTTCTTTCATCTTATACAGTGTATTTTAGACTCGATGACCTGAATTCTATAGCATGCCTATTCTATGGTGTCAGAATCATCACCTCTCCCCCTCTCTCCTGTCACCTGGGTCCAAATGCATACTCTTTCTTTACGGCAGGCTCCTCGGATGTCCCCTCTCCTGCTATCCCTGTTTCTGGGACCCTCAGAGGGCCTAGACAACTTGCAGAACAGGTGTGTTTCTATCTATGTGTCTCTGTGCTCACTTCCCTTGAGCAGGCGTTTCCCCTTGCTTTCCTGAAACGAACTCCACGTTTGCTCAATGAAGCTGGCGTTCCAACATGCTCTGCCTCCCGCTGGCCGGCTCCGGGCTCCCTAATGTCATGTGCCTCTCACAGATCTTCACTTCATGTCACTGTCCTCCACCCTCACCATCTGCTCCACCATCCCACCTTTTGTGACAGCTCCCCCACCTAATTTTCCCACTTACCCTGTTTTCCCAACTTAAGATTCCTTCTGGAATTCTCTCCTCATGCCTCCCCTTTTCACATAATAATTGGGACCTGCGTGGCCTGAGCAGTGGCCACCCTATTTCCCTCTACTTCCCTCCCTCTTTACCAGCCTTCACCAGAGGGCACTTCTCCCCTCCTCACCTGCTTCCCTCCCCAAGAAGCCGTGTGTAGTATTTTCAGGCTCAGAGCAGACTTAATTCTGCCAGGAGCTATTTCAGATCAACCTGAAGCCCTCTTCTTCCATCCCTGCAGATTCTCTGCTTGTCCCTGCTTCCTGTCGGTCATGCAGGGAGGGTGGAATTGGGTGGGAGGAAGTGTGCACCTTTGTGTGCTGTGATGTGGTGTTCTTTCTCCTTTTATAATAACTACATTCACTTTACCCTTTGGGCATTCTCTGTCTTCAAGTTATGCCAAGAGTGTGATTTTTGTGCATTTTCTTTCCACCTTTCTTTTCTTTTTTTTTTTTCCAGGTATCTGTTGTGTTTATTGCCATCGTGGCTGGTATCTGGTAGCTTAATAGGAAGAAAACAAATATAAAGTTGCATTGTTACAACATCTCCGCCCCTCAGTCTCACTTGTTCCAGATACAGTAAGTCCTCTATATACAAACAAGTTCTGTTCTGAGAGCACATTTATAAGTTCATTTTGTTTGTAAGTCCAACAGAGTTAGCCACCTTTCTTAATCAGTGGCTTCCACCCTTTTTGGTACCAGGGACCAGTTTTGTAGAAGACAGTTTACCACGGATTAGGTTGGGTGATGGTTTGGGGATGATTCCAGTGCACTGCATTTATTGTGCATTTTATTTCTATTATTATTACATTGGCTCCACCTCAGATCATCAGACGTTAGATCCTGGAGGCTGGGGACCCCTGTTCTAGACTGTGGAAGAAATATTTGCAGTTGGGCACCTAGCTGCTGCTATTATTTTCAACTATCTGGAACATGGAACTTTTCAATAGGCCATATACCTTATATAGTAATGTAAAACTACCTAAATTTAGGGAAGACTTACTATGTGCATGGTTTGTAAATGCTTCACCTGATTTAATGATCACAACCACTTTATTAGGTAGGTATCTCTATTGGTCAGATTTTATACAGAAGTTAAGTAACTCATACAACGTGCACATATTGTTAGATATACTCTTAATAAAGTTTCTAGCTAGGCATTATTAGCTGCACTGTATAGATGGGGAAGCAGAGGCTCAGACAGGCCAAGTAATTTGCCCAAGGTCACCAGAGGGCAAAGCAGGGATGTGAACTTGGTTCTAAGCCATGCTGCTGCTGCTGCTAAGTCGCCTCAGTCGTGTCCGACTCTGTGTGACCCCATAGACAGCAGCCCACCAGGCTCCCCCATCCCTGGGATTCTCCAGGCAAGAACACTAGAGTGGGTTGCCATGTCCTTCTCTAATGCATGAAAGTGAAAAGTGAAAGTGAAGTTGCTCAGTCGTGCCCGACTCTTAGCGACCCCATGGACTACAGCCCACCAGGCTCCTCCGTCCATGGGATTTTCCAGGCAAGAGTACTGGAGTGGGTTGCCATTGCCTTCTCCCTCTAAAGCCATTCTCCCTTGTAAAGGAGAAGAAAGTGGCATGTGTACTGGCTCCTCAGTGTGAGGCACGTAAACTGTTCCCAGACATAGCAGGTGTGACCCTAGGACAGGGTGCAGTCAGGCCACCTTCCCACTACCTCTGCTGTGGTTGCCACCACCTCTCCTTTCATGAGGAGGCTGCAGGATGGCAGGATGGAGAGGAGAGGCCCGATCTTCCTTTTGTGAGACTGTCCCCTGCCTTCACAGAGCTGTGGGTATGCCTTCTTTTGGGGCAAGGATATTCCATGTCTAGGCGGGCCCCTCTCCTGGAATGACAAGGGTGGGCAGCAGACACAGGAGTAGGGGTTGGAGGGGGTCTCCGAAGGGAGAAGCTGCAGTCTTCTAACCTCTTTACTGACTTTGATCAACCACAGAGATATCAACATACAGACTGATGTCTCACTCAGGCGACTGTATCTGACTCTGATCTAACCTTCAATTCAACTGTCAGTTGGCAGAAAGCAGAGGACAGAGGAACACACTAAACTGTACTATGGCTCTGCAATCAGCAAAACGCACCACCATGGGATCCATGACAATCAGTGACCCCGGGTCCTTATTAGGTAACTCATACAGAAAAGAACAGGGACTTCCCTGGTGGTCTAGTGTCTAAGACTCTGCACTCCCAGTGCAAGGGGCATGGGTTCGATCCTTGGTCAGGGTACTAGATTCCACATGCTGCAACTAACACTTGGTACAGCCAAATAAATAAATTAATTCAAAAAACAGAAGAGAGAATCTGTAGACAAAGAGAGGCTTAAAGAACCTAACTGAAAGGTTAGGCTAGGCTAAACCATGAGGTCCAAGAATGACCACTTGGGCAATAACATTATAAATAAATGCAAGGAAGTTATTTCTCTACAAGTTGGGTGTGGGGAGGGAGCAGAGCTTGGGACAGGGCATGTGGAGAGGCTTCCAGCAACTGGCAGATTTCCAGTTCTTTACTTTGTAATAACATAAAGATATACACTTGTTCTGTGGGATTCTGGAAGAAGGGAGATATGAGGATAATGAAGAGGATATAAAATTAAGAGGCACAAAAGGACAAGTTTAGAGAAACTTGTAGGAAACAAGCATACCTAGGTATGCCCGTGCACATGCTGGCTCTTTATTGTCTCTGCCTCCCTTGACTGGCTCTACTTACGGGCTTTCCCAGCAACCAGGTGCACCCGAGTGCCATGTGGATGCCATGGGTGTTCTGTGTGGTTTGTTGCGGAGTCTACTGGGGTGGTCCCTGGCACTGGGAGCGGGCTATGGATGTCCTCAGACTTGTGCTTCAGGCTTCTCCTGATGAAGTCAGACATAGTTACAGCGGCACATCCTGAAAATCCTAAATTCAGGATATCTGCACTTTTCCTTGGGACATGACAATATGAGCAGCAATCATTAGACTTTCAAAAAGGTTTTTAACGGCTCCTTTGTTTAGTAGCAGAAGTTTTCACTTAGTTAAAAACTGAAATAATACTTGTAATTATTTCTTACAACTGCATGAGAATCCACAATTATTTTAATAAAATTTTCTATTAGACCCTAGAGAAGAAGGGAAAAATAAGCTGCTAGGAAAGGTGTTGAACAACTTAAAGAAAAATGCATAGTTACTGAAAAGTTTAACCACATTCAAAGAAAATCTGATGACTTGAAGTCATGCTTAAAGGATGTCAGACTTTTTAAAAAAAAGTCATCAGAAACAGTGATCTGGAGGCAACTGATGAAAAACTAACCAGATGGAGATCTGTATTGTAGGGAAAAAAGACAATATATAGGAAAAAATGGAAGAGGAGAAATCTAGGCATTCAGAGATGAATTGCTTGTGACAGTACAAGGAGGATAAAGTCACTTGAACATAAATGAAAATCCATTCACTGGTTGATGGCTTTTCAAGAGTCTCAGACTCTTCACCAAGGCTCAGGCTTCATCTCAAGGCTATTCCGATTCTCCTCTCCTCAGAGTCCTCCCATCAACCCCAGCTTTGCTCCTTCACCTCCCCTTCCAATCCAGGCATTTTTGTTGCCAGTGGACACAAGAGGACAGATTGGATTTCCTTGCTCTGTTGCCCTACCAGAGAGTACACCTGGACCACCCCACAAATTCTTCCTGCTAAGAGATATTTCTAGCTTTCCACATATATTAGTAGCAGTGAGAAATATCTATCCACTATGGGTTTTCCTGATTTTCCTCTTCCATAGGTTGAACTTCCCCCCACCATTCCCACATCCTGAAATTAATAGTGAGTTAACATCAGGGTTGATTCAGTCTTCAAACAGACCTAAACATATAGAACTGCAACAAGAAATCTGAGATATTTTTGTGTCTCTTCAAAGGAAATTTTGAATTCACTTTCTTACAGGTTTAGGACACTGCTGTCTTCCTGATGTGTTTATTCTTTGCCCAGTTGGAAATTTTAAGGAATTGTAATTCCAGGATAGGGACTTGCGAATGAAGTTGATTCAATGCCTCCAATGATAGTCTTTTTTTAAAAATTTTATAGTACAGTTTATTTTGAATCTGTGGTTCCCTGGTGGCTCAGTGGTATAGAATAAGCCTGCCAATGTAGGGGACTTGGGTTCAATTCCTGGGTCAGAAAGATCCCCTGGAGAAGGAAATGGCAACCCACTCCAGTATTCTTGCCTGGGAAATCCCATGGACAGAGGAGCCTGGCAGGCTACAGTCCCTGGGGTCACAAAAGAGCCGGACATGACTTAACAACTAAACAACAATATTTGATTCTGTATATTGATTTCTATATTAATTTAGATTGTCATATCAGCTACAAAATTTCCAAAGATAGTTTTCTTTTTTATAGTTAATTAAAAATTATTATTATTTTTTAAATTTTATTTTATTTTTAAACTTTACAAAATTGTATTAGTTTTGCCAAATATCGAAATGAATCCACCACAGGTATACCTGTGTTCCCCATCCTGAACCCTCCTCCCGCCTCCCTCCCCATACCCTCCCTCTGGGTCGTCCCAGTGCACCAGCCCCAAGCATCCAGTATGGTGCATCGAACCTGGACTGGCGACTCGTTTCGTACATGATATTATACATGTTTCAATGCCATTCTCCCAAATCTCCCCACCCTCTCCCTCTCCCACAGAGTCCATAAGACTGATCTATACATTAGTGTCTCTTTTGCTGTCTCGTACACAGGGTTATTGTTACCATCTTTCTAAATTCCATATATATGCGTTAGTATACTGTATTGGTGTTTTTCTTTATTTTATTGGAGGATAATTACTTTACAATACTGTGATTTTTTTTTTTTGCCATATATCAACATGAATTGGCCACAGGTATACATGTGTCCCCCCATCCTGAACCCCCCTTCCACCTCTCTCCCCACCCTATCCCTCTGGGCTGTCCCAGAGCCCCAGCTTTGGATGCCCTGCTTCACGCATTGAACTTGCACTGGTCACAAAGATAGTTTTAAATATCAAATATAAAATATCACCCAGATTAGCATTTCCCAAATTGCCTTCATGGCAGCATGAATCCCACCAGATACCAGGGTGTGGAGCAGGATTTCTGACGTCCAGGAATAGACCCAGTGTCACTCCCCTCCCCACTTTCTCCTGCTGCTTCTTTAAGATACCCTCAGGCATCAGAGCTACACAGAAACTCAGGGATGTTCCTGGCCAATCGCTTAAGCACAAAAGAGGAGACCAGGAGACTGAGGGGTGACAGTTGGGGAAGCTGGTTCTGCTAGCCGAGCTGAGTTCACCATGGCTGGTTCCTGACCTCCAGCTCATTGATAGTTCCCTGCCTACTGCAGAGCTAAATCTTACAACCCAATGAACAACAACAACAAAATCTCCGGTGGAAGAATATGTGTCCTGCCACAAAGTACAGCTTTTGTCTAGCAAAATCCCCTTGGCATTCAGCAAAGTAAAAAGAAGGTAAAAATGTCCTGAACTGTTTTGAGGGATGGCCTGGGAGCAAAATTCCAGTAAGATGACCTCATAATCTCTATAATTCTCAAAACTTATAACAGGGATTCAGTTTAGAATAATGGAAAAATCAAAATTAGACTCAAATGTCTGTGTCCATGTGCATCTACTCCCATGTGACTTTTATGCTTGTGTCTGGATGTTCTGGAACAATCGTTTGTATGTATCCATGTCCTGGGTTTTTTTTTTTCTCTTAAATTAATTATATGAGAAATTGACCCTGCGGAGGCTCTGATCATTCAAATAGAGAAAATGCCCGTGCGATTATTTGTTAATTTTGGTGAACATCCCAGATGGAATTTGGCTGCCACTGGTGGAGAGGTTAAACATTAAAGCCTAATCACACTGCCCTTTTTGGTTACTTGAGGCTTTCACCTGGCTGGTGTGATCTTTGGGAATCCTGATGGTTGGGTAATTTTGACTTCCCTTTAGATGTGCTTTGCCGAGCCTTCACATATTAACTGACCCTGGAGAAGACAGCGTCCAGCTCTCCAGAGTCCGACCACCTGTGATGCTGCCACTAGGAATCCCTGGAGCCAGGCTCCCTGGTGCTGGGCAGGGGAGAGAACAAGAGTTGCTGCTGCTGCTGCTGCTAAGTCGCGTCAGTCGTGTCCGACTCCGTGCGACCCCATAGACGGCAGCCCACCAGGCTCCGCTGACCCCGGGATTCTCCAGGCAAGAACACTGGAGTGGGTTGCCATTTCCTTCTCCAATGCATGAAAGTGAAAAGTGAAAGTGAAGTCACTCAGTCGTGTCCGACTCTTAGTGACCCTATGGACTGCAGCCCACCAGGCTCCTCCGTCCATGGGATTTTCCAGGCAAGAGCACTGGAGTGGGGTGCCATCGCCTTGTCCGAGAACAAGAGTTCCTACACTCTAAATAAAGAGAAATACTCCCCCTAGTCATTAGTAAAGGAGGCTATATGCTGAGAGTCCACTAGGTGCCAGGTATTCCATGAGGAGAACTTTCTGCAGTTTAATCCTTTTGTGATACCCATTTCCTAGATGAGGATAATAAAAGGTATGATGCAATTTGAGTATGACTCTGCAGCCAGGAAGTGATGGCCCTGGAACTCAATGCAGCCCTGCCTGGATCTAAAGTCTGTGCTCTTTCCTTTCCAAGCAAGCTGCCACTTAATGATGAGTTAATACCTTAGCAGTTACAGTCTCCAGGCAGGTGACAGTAAAGAATGAGACACCCACAGCGGGAGCAGGATAATGAAAGGAGGGTGTATTAGTTCCCCACTGTGGCTGTAACAAATTACTTTAAGCTTAGTCGCTTAACACACTTATTCTCTTGCAGTTCTGGAGGTCAGAAGTCTGAAATGGGTTTCACTGAACCAAAATCAAAGTTTCAGTAGACGTTCCTTTATAGAAATTCAAGGAGATTACATTTTCCTTTCCTATTTCCTAGAGCTGTATTCCTTGTCCCTCTTGGCTCATGGCCCTATCTCCTCATCAAAACCAGCAGTGAAGCATCTTCAAATCTCTCTCTGACTCCAACTTTTCTACCTTCCCCTTCCACTTAAGAACACTTGTGATTACATCGGACCCACCTGGATAATCTCCCCATCACCAGGTCTTGACTAGAAACTTGAATTCCATCTGCAACCATAATTCCCTTTGCCTTGTAACTTAACACATTTACAGGTTCCAGGAAATTGGGTGTGAACTTCCTTGGAGAGGGAATTATTCTCCTTCCACAGGGAGTATCAACAAGACTCTGTGTCCTCACAATGTCCGCACAATTTTACTTGAAGCTGGCTGATGGTGGCAGTCAAGTCCCCATGTGCCCCTCTGACACGTGTGCTAACCCCTGGCTTCCAGTCACCCTGCTAAGCAACTGTGTGTAAATCTAGAAGTATAGGCTCTAGCACCATCCCACCCATCCTACTAAGCAACTTTGTGAAAATCTAAAAATATACACTCTAGCACCACACACACACACACACACACACACACACAGAAGTCGCTCAGTCGTGTCCGACTCTTTGCGACCCCACGGATTGTAGCCTACCAGGCTCCTCGGTCCATGGCATTTTCCAGGCATGAATACTGGAGTGGGTTGCCGTTTCCTTCTCCACTAGCACCATACACGAGTATGTAAATACACTCATCTTTAGGGTGAAGTCTGGAGCAAGAGCTACAGCTCCTCTGGGACCTCAGCTTCTCTGTGAGGATTCTGATCTGATGCCCAGTGATACCAGAGAGAGAGCCAGCAATGCTGAAGAGGACAGTTCCACCCGGCAGTCTTAAAAATGGGAGACTCAGAAAACACCCAGAAGTAATTGCCCATCCATCACAAAAACATATACACCACCAGGGCCAAGACGAAGGGCAAGGATGGTCCTGCTGCAAAGAGCCTTCTGTCTGACTTTATTTTTTCCTTTTAAGATTGACCTCAATGCTTAATTGAACCTGATTCCATTGGGATTAAAAAGAAAAAACCTTAGCTGGAGAATGGCTTGGGGCATTTATTCCATTTTATGGATTATGGGTAGGAAGTTTGAAGACGTAGATTTGGGTTAAACAGAAAGGACTTTTGAGCAATCAGAGCTGTTCAGGTAAGAGACTGCCTCATGAGGAAGTCACTCCGTGCCTCTAACCGTGTTCAGGAAAGTAGCGGAACATGGTCCAAACAGAAGGAACCAGATGGGATCCTGGACTCTGAGCCCAACCTGGGGGGAAATAACAGCTGAAAAAATCCATTCCCTGTTGCAGATGAGGTGCTAGTCTTTTGCAGACGCTGATGACTCGACGAGGGTGACAATATTAGCTCCACTTTATGGGTCAGAAAACAGGCGAGTTCCAGAGACTCACTCCAGCTTGTCCAAGGCAGGGCTTGCAGGATGGCCCAGGCTCCTGGCACTCAGGCCGCTTTCCTGTCTCGTTGGGAAGCCTGGATGCTCTTGGCTCCCCTTCCTGCCTCACTACTTTCTGATAATTCTGAGAGCAGAGACAAGAAAATGAAGCTTACTTTGTATCTGGAGGCAGCTCCATATAACATGATTTCATTTCTGTTATCCCTACATTATATGTCAGGAGAAGGAGATTCACAGAATTCAAAGTACATACCCAAAATCACAGAGCTGCCCAGGGGTGGACACAGAATTCAAAGACTCACTGAGCCTCTCCACTGCCCCTTCCTTGATGCTACTTCCAGAAGCCCAGAGGTCCCAAGCCTCTTGAGGAACCAGGTGACGGCTTCCAGAGAGGGAAGAACACACAGGCTCTGAGATCCATCCTTGGACTGACTATACATATCCACATGAGGATGGGCTGTGTGCTTAGGTGCTCAGTCATGTCTGACTCTTTTCATCCCCATGGACTGGAGCCCGCCAGGCTCCTCTATCCATGGGATTCTCCAGGCCAGAACACTGGAGTGGGTTGCCATGCCCGCCTCCAGAGGATCTTCCCAACCCAGGGATCCAACTCAGGTCTCCCGCATTGCAGGCAGATTCTCTACTATCTGAGCCACCAGGGAAGCCCGCACATGAGGCTACCAAGAAGCTAAAACATGTTTTGAGAGTTAAAAACACTTTGTAGAGATTTCCAGCAGGAAGACTGGGTATTTGGGGTCACATTTTAGACCTACCGTCTATCTATCAGAATCTCACTGAGGAAGAAGTAAACTGAAGATCTCTGCAGCTCCTAAAGGGGAGAGCTTCAGAGCAGAGGACCCTTGGCACTTGCCTGGCACCCAGTGGTGGACAAAAAACTTTCGTGTGCATTATCTCATGGGCAGAGATGGATGGGAGCCAGGTAAATGGTCTTGCTCCTGAGAAGAGCCAGATGCGTGGGGTTCTGGAACGTCACAACTGGGAATGGAAATGTCAAAGTGAATGACTAAAAATAAATAAATAAATAGAAACTGGACAGGGAGTGATTATTCCAAGATGTTAACATTTTGCCCTCAAAAGTAGGTTTTTAAAAATTATAGGCAGCTCATGAAAAAGGAAAGAAAAATCCCAACAATGATGGATATTAAACAGGTAATTTAATAGAAGAGCCTTACTCTTTTTAATTATAAAAGTTTTAATTTCCCTTTCCTCTCAGTTATTTCTGCTAATAAGCTTGTCGACTGGGCTGGAAGTGATTACGAAAGGCTGGGAACAGGTTTTATTATCTGGAATAACACTTTTACACATTAACATTTTACTTTTCAGTTTTATGAGTCAAATGCAATATGGAGCCTCTTTAAAAGTTAGGACACAATTCAGAATATTACCTCAGGATCACTTCATTTGAGTATGTAAATACACTCATCTTTAGGGTGAAGTCTGGGTCCCGGTAATTCTACACAAACCCTTAAAGGCAGAAAGGAAAATGTTCTTTGCAACCTTTGGGAATGATAGGAAAGTTAAGGGAGGAATTCTGGATAGAGCTTAAGACAGAAGACTGGATTATAAAGGCTTTCCACCAGTCAGTAAATCAAAGTCATGTGCTAAGCGCTTTATTCCATGTGGAGTATCCAGTTGGGAACTGGGGAGCATTATGAAGAAAAGGGAAAATCCAGATTTTCACTCAAGGAGCTTTTATTATTAAAAGGGAAGGTAGAAGAAATTATCATATAGAATACATACAAGCACATGTGAACAAAACAAACATTTACAAGAAGCTATAACTGAAGTCATAACTGTAGCCTAAAACAGACTTGGCTCAGACTCTCAATAAATGTCTGTTGAGTGAGTGAATAAATGAAGGAAATAAGTAATTAAATGAGTGAAATGAATAACTTGCATAGAAAACACTCCAAGATTTTAACGGATCCTTGACACAGATCAGTTTCTGAGATGTTAGTTTTAAGGTTAGTTTATGAGCTCATTTTCCTCTGATGGGCTTTTCCTAAAAATAGAAAGTGCTATCAGACGGAAGCAATGATACCTTGCTTATGGTCTCCTGGCCCAAACAGCCAAGACTCCAGGACTTTGAAAAATTAAAGCAGATCAGCACCATTTTTCATAGAAAATAAAATTCTTATTTGAAACAGAAGACCATAACAACATTAAGAGGTAGACTAGAGTCCTAAAGAACGAGCAGTTACAGAAAATGAACACCTAGAAATAAGAAGTTGGTAGCTTAATTTTTATTCCCTAGGGCTTACTAGCCACCATCTAGCACTATGCTCAGAATTGACTATGTAACTTTTCTCAACTAAATGTTGGATGAGGAATGAGTCCAGCTTTGGTGCCTGTTAATTAATAGGCAGGTTGGGGGCTTCCCAGGTGGCGCCAGTGGTAAAAAAAAATCCATCACCAATGCAGGAAACGTAAGAGATGGGGGCATCCCTGGGTCGGGAAGATCCCCTGGAGGAGGAAATGGCCCTTACTCTGGTATTCTTGCCTGGAGAATCCCATGGACAGAGGAGCCTGGCAGCTACAGTCCATAAGGTGGCCAAGAGTGGACACAACTGACTGATCACACAGTGGACAGGGTAGGTGACTACGGTCCTGGTTGCTACTCCTCTGTGTGCTGAGGGAATTCTCCTTTAACATGTTCTACAGGTGAAGGGTGAGGAACTCACGAAACACAGGACGGCCACTTTTCAGATGTACCAGGCACGACAGTCACCATGCTGCACGTTACTTCTCCATGACTTATTTTGTAACTGGAAGTTTGTACATTTTTAATAAGCAATTTTGATAAAGAAAAAAGCCAAAAGCCTCTCAAGCAATATTACAACTAAAAACAGATAATACGTCAGAAAAGCGTGAAAGTGAAAGTGTTAGTCACTCAGTCATGTCCGACTCTTTGTGACCCTGTGAACGGTAGCCTGCCAGGCTCCTTTGTCCTTCGAAATCCTCCAGGCAAGAATATTGAAGTGGGTTGCCATTTTCTCCTCCAGGGGATCTTCCCAACCCAGGGATTGAACTCAGGTCTCCTACATTGCAGGCAAATTCTTTATCATCTGAGCCACCAGGAAAGCCCCAGTGCATCAGAGGATATTTAAATAATCAGTGAATTCTATATATAATTCTATACTATCATATTTGAAGCTCTCCATGAAAAAGCTTTAAAAATTACCAAATCAACTTAAAATGAACAAAAAATCACGATAGACTAGTAACCATAAAAGAATTTTTAAGAGTTACCCAAAATAATTTCTTTTAAAGATTCCAGAGCCAAATGTTTTTTTTATTGGTGTGTTTCCATCAAAATCTAAAGGACTAGGTAATGATATAAACCTTTCCAGAGCATATAAAAATTGGAAAGCTAACCCTACTGAAGCTTCAGAGAAGTAACACAAAATGAATGCAATAGGCAAGTCTTGCTGATGACTTATAGATTTTAAAAGTCCTAAGTAAGGTACCAGCAAACTGAATTCAACAGAAGGAAAAAAGGATCCCTGAGCAAGATGAAGAAGGTTGTATGCCAGGAATGCAAGAATGATTTAATATAGGAAATTTTTAGGAAAAAATAATTTAAATAGCTGCCAAAAATGACATTTAAAACTCATCCTGGTAAAAACATTTACCAAATTAGAAACAGACTTTCTCAATCTGATAATAGGCATGTAATCATACATGAATTTAAAATATGTATTGAGCATACATTTATCTTTCACGATAGGGAAAATTAGAGGTTATTCACATGAAAGATAGGCGAAAGACGTCTGCTGTCACTCATGAACAGTTGTTTTAGAAATTTTGGCAAAGTTGTGGTAATACTGAATAGTTCATGAAAAAGAATTGAAAAGAAGGCAACATTTTAATTATTTCTATCTGATATATCATTAGAAAATCATCAACTCAAAACACTCAAAATTAATAAAAGTTCACAATGTGGTGGGGCTTCCTTGGTGGCTCAGATGGTGAAGAATTTGCCTGCAATGCAGCAGACCTGGGTTCCATCCCTGGGTCGGGAAGATCCCCTGGAGAAGACAATGGCTACCCACTCCAGTATTCTTTCCTGGAGAATTTCATGGACAGGGGAGCCTGGCAGGCTCCAGTCCATGGGGATGCAGAGTCAGACACAACTGAGCAACTTTCACCTTCATAAAGTGGTCAGACAGTGGTAAATGTAAGAAATTCATAACTTTTCTATATGCTAATAATAACAATTTGATGATAAAATAGAAACAGATTTCATTCTCCATCATCATCATCATCCTGCAGCAAAACACACTAAGACCAATCTTCACAAGAAATGCAGAAATCTATATGGGAAATATTAAAATTTTACTGGCAGATATAAACTATTTGAATAAATGGAAATAAATGCTACATTCTGAGGCTGGATGCATTAATTATATCTATTACTCCCACAGTGAAGTATACATCTGGTACACTCTAAGCAGAATGCAGGTTCCAATCCAAGTATCACCTCCTTTGAGAGATCTTTTCTGACCACTGAACTCAAGTAGCACCTTGCTCCTCCAGCCAGCCGCTCTGACTCTACTTTCCCTGTTTTTTTTAATAGCACGTATTTCCATCTGAAAGGATATTTTTGCTCTTTTGTTTCCAAGCTCCTTCCCTAGAAAGTAAGTATCATAACGGCGGGGGTGTGCCTTCTTCTCTGCAGTATTCCCTGTGCCTAGAACAGAGCCTGGCATACAGTAAGTGCTCAATACATGTTTACTGAGTGGATTTAACACAATCCCAAGAAAATATCAATAGCATTTTTTGAATGTGATAAAAGGATTCCAAAAGAAGAGAGACTTGCCATGCCAAATGTTAAATCACATTTTAAAGCTGCAATAGTCAAAATGTGGTACAGAATCTGACAGATAACTGGAACAGAACAAGCACTCATGAAATAGACCTAGGATAAATATGAGGATGTCGCACATTCTAAGCATTCCAACGTTAAATAAATAAATTATCCAAAATGTTGGGTTGGAAAATTGGCTAAATATGAGGAAAAACCCTGTAATCTCATTTTATAGTATTCTCCAAGTTAAGCTGTAACAATGTTTAGACCCCTCTGCCCCCAAGCCATATATAAAAGAGTATATGTATATTTTCCATATTTATCAATGTATAAGGCTTTTAAAAAACAGACAAAACTAATTTAGGGTGTTAATAATAAAAGTAGCAGTTTCTTTCAGAGGTGGGGGTATTAGTGACTGAGGGAGTGTGGGGCCAGAAGGGGCTCCTGGAATGCCAATAAAGTCCTAATTCCTGATCTGGGTATTAGTCACATGAGTGGGTTCACTTTGTGAAAATTCATCAAAGCTGTACAAATTTGAACTGAGGGCTTTTCCTATATATTTATACTTAGTACTTCAATAAAATGCTTATTTAACAAATAAATAAGTGCTAGGCCAGCTGATGGTTCTGGCCAGAAGTCAGGCTTTCTGTCCTTAAACATGTATTTCTTTTCCATTTTTGTTTTGAGAAGAGGGAATAAAGGTCTGTGTTGACAAGTTAAACTTATCTGTGTCCTCAGTCGCTCAGTCGTGTCTGATTCTTTTGTGACCCCATGGATTGTAGCCCTCCAGGCTCTTCTGTGTATGGGATTTTCCAGGCAAGAATACTGGAGTGGGTTGCCATTTCTTCCTCAAGGGGGTCTTCCTGACCCAGGGACTGAACCCATGGCTCCTGTGTCTCCTGTGATGGCAGGCAGACATTTTACCATTGAGCCACATTTTAGTCAATTAAGCAGGTCCATGAAGGATTCCCTGATAGCTCAGTTGGTAAAGAATCCGCTTGCAATGTGGGAGACCTGGGTTAGATCCCTGGATTGGGAAGATCCCCTGGAGATGGGAAAGGCTACCCACTCCAGTATTGTGGCCTGGAGAACTCCATGGACTGTATAATCCATGGGATTGCAAAGAGTTCGACACAACTGAGGGACTTTAACCTTCATTTTTCACCCTTCCAGGAGGGGTCTGTGTCATAAAGACTCTGAGAGTCCCCACACTGACCAGCACTGAGGTTTTTGTTTCTATGAGAGACGTAGAATTGCGCACAGCAGAAATTTCCGTGGGTCTCTGTGACATGGTTGAACATTTTAAAAACATCACAAAATAGAAAGTCAGTATTCATATTAAAAGCAGAACATCTAAAGGCCCAATCCCTGATCCCTGCTCAGACCTTCAATATAAGTGTTGATCAACTTCTGACTGCATCTGTGAACATCGTGGTAATGCCTCAAGTCAATGAGCTCCAAGAGGAGACATCACATGTCCTGGATACACTCCAAACAGCCCTTAAGATCTAATGTACTGTCAGTTATAAAAGCATGTGCTGAAAACTTTGATTTCACTATGGGCTTGGTATGGTTAGAAAAAGTCTTTCCTTGTGGAAGGGTTATTTATTATCCAGAAAAACTTTCAAAGCACAAGTATGTGGACCTATAACCATGTAATTCTGGACTAGTTACATATGTTGTGTCAGCCACTGTGATGAATGCTTTATTGGTAGTATCTTACTTAATCTTCCATAAGACCCTATAAGATAAGCATTATTGTCCACTCATTTTAAAGATAAAGAAAATGATATATGAGGAGATCAAGCAACTGACTGAAGGCTATAGAACCAGAAATTTGCATTGTACAACCTGTACAATTCTGTTCATATTGAAATGTTTGAGACTTTATATTTTGTGTACTTATGCCAGTGGAACTGGTAACTATGAATGTTTCTGAAAATTCCAAGTTAGTCTAAGCCATTCACATGTTTGTAAGTAAAGGAAAGGCTAACCACAATGTGGAGCATTCATTTAGAAAAAAATCTTAAGTTAGTTTTTTGATGAACAAATTTCCACTGAACTAATAACAATTCATCTTTAGGGTTAATATTGGTCTTCTTGTAGCAATTTTGGAAATTTATGGGATATATAGGGCTTCCTAGGTGGTGCTAGTGGTAAAGGACCCACCTGCCAATGCAGGAGACGTAAGAGTTGCAGGTTGGACCCCTGGGTTGGGAAGATCCCCTAGAGGAAGGCATGGCAACTCACTCCAGTATTCTTGCCTGGAGAATTCCATGGACAGAGGAGCCTCAAGGGCTACAGTCCAAAGAATCGCAAAGAGTCAGACATGATTGAAGTGGCTTAGCATGCAGGCAGGCACTGGATATATGATTTGTGGAGGGTAATTGAAAATAGAGGAATTCCATTCGAGGAAAGCATTAATGAAGGATGGGGACAGGATCTTTGCAGCCTGAAGAGAAGCTGCTGTGAGGATTAGGTGATTGGCACGGATAAAGAACTAGGTAACCATTAGGCTTCGACATTCCTAGAACTCACCACCAAGGAAGGAAAGACTGGGCTGGGTTTGAAGAGTGCTGTTTTAGAGACAAGAAAAGAGACTTGGTTTCTCTTCAATGCAACTTAGATTTCCCCTTAGTATATTGTCCCCAACTCCTCTTTTTATAAGTAGGAATGATCTCTTAAATTTTCACTTCTTGAAATTACTCATCTGCTCCTTCTACTCTCATTTGTTCCAGATCATTCCAAATGCCAAATGCACTTTATCATTCCAGGATCTAGCAATGGATATTATGTTTTTGTATAATGAGACACTTATAGTCACTGATTAAAGACACACATACACAGACTGGTTTTTTAAGGTTCAGTTTATTGTTTGGAGTCATGGAGCCCACTGATACACACTGATATTTTGTTTACTAGCCATATCCTGTCCTCAGACTCTTGGTATAGACTTGGCCTTTCTGAAATGCTTGCTTTCCGTTCTTCTCCTTCCCTGCTGCTGCTGCTGCTGCTAAGTCACTTCAGTTGTGTCCGACTCTGTATGACCCCATAGATGGCAGCCCACCAGGCTCCCCCGTCCCTGGGATTCTCCAGGCAAGAACACTGGAGTGGGTTGCCATTTCCTTCTCCAATGCATGAAAGTGAAAAGTGAAAGTGAAGTTGCTTAGTTGTGTCCAACTCCTAGCGACCCCATGGCCTGCAGCCTACCAGGCTCCTCCGTCCATGGGATTTTCCAGGCAAGAGTACTGGAGTGGGGTGCCATTGCCTTCTCCACCTCCTTCCCTACTACTGCCAAAAAATGCCTTTAAAGTGAGGCATGATTCTGTCACAACCCTTTTCCAGCCCTACATCTTCAGTGGCTGAGATCTGCCCAAAGATTCATCCAACAGATGGAGTCTGGGATGAAAGGGCTTCCATGGTCTGGCCTTAGCCTACAATTACAGCCTCAAATTCAAGGCCATCCTTACTTACTTATACTATGTCCAGACATGCGTCGTATTACCTTCTCTGAACCTTAGCTCATGCTTTGGACTGAAATGTTCTTTCCCCTATTTCTTTTGATAAAACCCTGTGCTGTGCTTAGTTGTTCTTTGTAACTCCATGGACTGCAGCCCGCCAGGCTCCTCTGTCCATGGGAATTCTCCAAGCAAGAATACTGGAGTGGGTTGCCATGCCTTCCTCCAGGGGATCTTCCCAACCCAGGGACTGAACCCAGGTCTTCCGCATTGCAGGCAGATTCTTTATTGTCTGAGCCACCAGGGAAGCCCATGATAAAGCCCTATCTATCCTATAACACAGGGGTTGGCAAACTACAGCAGGGAGACCAAATTTGGTTACCGTCTTTTTTGTAAATCAAGTTTTCTTTGAACATAGCCACAGCCACTCATTTACATATTGTCCATGGCTGCTTTCTCACTATGATGGCAAAGTAGTTCTAGCTGAGACCAAAAGTCTTGCAGAACCTAAAATACTTACTAAATGACACTTTCAGCCCCAAAGTTTGCCAACCCCTGCCCTAAAAACCCAGTTTAAATGCCATCTCCCCATGTTCCTCCTCAGTTTATCCTGTTAGAAATAATTTCTCCATCCTTTGCACTCTTATAGTGCTGAGTCTCAAAAATCTTCAAAGAAGTCTCAGACTGTAAATGGGGCTTCCCAGGTGGCGCTAGCAGTAAAGAACCTGTCTGCCCAAGTCAATGCATCAGACATAAGAGATGAGGATTCAACGCCTGGGTTGGGAAGATCCTCTGGAGAAAGGCATGGCAACCCACTCCAGTATTCTTGCCTGGAAAATGCTATGGACAGAGGAGCCTGGTGGGCTTCAGTCCATCGTATTGCAAAGAGTTGGACATGACTGAAGGGACTTAACGTGCATGCACATTCCGGGGGTAGGGATCACAACTTCATATCTCTGCAAGGTATTGCACAGGGCAGCTGCAATGAATATCAAGTCACAATAAGAGCAATGTTTTACTTAATCAGATTAAAGAATTACTAGATTAAGAGAAGAATAAATACTGAGGAGATAAGGAGACAAATTTTGCCCCCAAAGCAAAATAAATATCAGGGTGACGAAAGAAGCTGGAGGAGTAGGGGCTATGTATACTTTCTTAGGAACATGAATATCAACTTAATTCAGACAGAAGCTGTGTACTTCTCCCACTCTGACATCTGTATGATTATAATTCAAGGAATAATGTCTGGCTTAGGAAAAGGATCCAGTAGAATTAGGAGATGCAGAAAGTTCTAAGAGCTGTTGAAGCTTGGCTAAAATAGCTGGATGATAGCTAGCAAAGGCAGCCCACCCCTAGCAGGAGAAAAGCAGAGGGTCTTCAAAGCTCAACCCTCAGGGGTTTATTAGCAAGAATGAAATGTGTAAAGGTAGAGCAGAATCGGACTGCAGTTCTGCTTAATGAGAGAAGCGTGCTCAGTTTCTCCTGGAGGGAAGAGGGGGCCCATCCTAGAAGGCAGATTTCCCATTTCTGAAGCTTTAGCTCTTGAGAGAACAGAGGACCTCCAGAAAAGAGCATTGACCACAGAGCAGAAAAGCGTGGGCAGCCCCAGCTGCTGGTTAAGAAATTCTGGAAGTTACTCTTTGTCTTGGCTGTCACTTTCTTTCCTGAAGTCAACTATATTTATTAAATGTAGTTTAAGCTTTAGAAATGTCTTCTTGAGGCTTAACTTATATTAATTCTCTAATGTGGAAGAGCAGTGATCTAACATACCCTCAAAAGCCAGACTTTGATTCAAAGAGGGGAAGCTCAGAGGCACTTCCAAGCGGGTTAGAGTGGATAGATTGAGGATGGCTCTGTCCATGCAGGATGCACAGATAATGGGTTCTGAGCCATTACCCTAATCCAGGTATAAGACCTGGAAGTGATTAGCAGCCCTGCTGAAGATGCTGTCTGGAGGTGCTGCTGGGAGAGAATGTCATTCTCCCTGCAGAGACAGGGCTGTCAAACCACTTTCATAAAAATCTAAGAGCCAGCCCCTCAACAGCTGTTTCCTGCATTTCAAGAAAGAATCCCATTAGGTGCAAAAAAGCAGGTGTGGGTGCTTTGCATATGCCTGAGACAGATGATACAATTAAAAGCAAAAACAAATCACAGCTTAATTCTTCCCCACAAAAGAAAAGGCAAATCCAAGTACAAACAGGCAAATTTAGTCTTACATTTCCAGACAGTAAAAGTAGATAATGTGAAAACACAAGGAGCATAAGGAGGTGGAGCAGGATGGATTTCACTTGGTTCCAGTGTCTCTGAAAGCTTTTCAAGGCAGAGAGACTATAAAAGTTACAAGAAAGCTTATGTAAACCGATGCAAGGACATCAGAGCTTTCCTAAATCAAAGGGAAGCATGCTGTCAGACACCAGGTGGAAAGTACGTAATGCAAAATTAAGTCCAGGAGTGCTCAAACAAATAACAGCATCTTTCCACAGTCTCTCTGGCATGGGATCTTTGGTAAGGGTTTGGTTTTTGGACAGGAATCATAAAAGCCTGCTGCCAAAGAGAAGGCAAGAACTGAGTCCAACTATAAATCCAAATGTTCGAAGACCACCTTCTCTTGTGCCAGTATAGATGAGGAACATCCAGCCATGGGCCAGGACATCATTCAGACGTTACCTGGGGCTGCCACTACTTATAACAGGTAACCGAAAGAGGTCATAAAGCCCATCTCAGCATCCTTTCCTAATGCTTGAGAGCAGTCCATGTTTCTCTCTGCTTAAATACTCTTTTAAAAACACACTTAAAAAAAAACAAAACACATACTTGAAATGTTGGTGAGGATGTGGAGAAACTGAGACTCTCATGTGTTGCTGGTGAGAATAGAAAAGGGTGCAGCCACTGTGGCAAACAATTGTGCAGCTCCTTAAAAAGTTAAACACAGGATTACCATATGATACTGCAGTTCTCTTCCTTAGTATATACCCAAAAGAAATGAAAGTGGGGACTAAACACAATAGCATCATTCACAATAGCCAAAATGTGGAAAGGACCCAGCTGTTCATCAACAGATGGGTGGATGAAAAGGTGTGGTAACTACTTAAAAAGGAATAAATTTCTGACACATGCTGCAACATGGATGAACCTTGACAACATGATGCTAAGTGAAATAATCCAGACACAAAAGGACAGACAGTCTGTGACTCCACTTGTATGAGGTACCTAGAATGGGAAAATTCATGAGACAGAAAGTAGAATTTCTAAGATTCATGAGCCAGAAAGTAGAGGTTACCAGGGGCTTGAAATGGGGGTAAATGGGGAATTATTATTTATTAGGTATAGTTTTGGGGATGATGAAAAAGTTCTGTATGAACTTTTATGTACTTAATACCCCCAAAGTATTAAAATTGTTAAAACAATAAATTTTATGTTTATATATATTTTACCACAATTTTTTTTAAAAAGGGAAAAAAGCTACACAATGCTTTATTTCTCCAAAATGTTCAACACTGCTTAAGAGCTGGACGTTCCTTTAGGTGCTAGTTTCAGAAGAACTCTGTTGAGGTGGATGGTGAAAGTCTAGTGACTAAGATAGAACTCTGGCAAGCTAGCCTAAGAATTTCCAATATGAAGGTAGACCAGATGATGTCAATAAGGTTTGAGGTTTGAAGTAATAGTTGGGTAGGGATGCAACAGTGTGGAGGGGACAAAAGGCTATGAGGGATTAGAATATATCTTTCTTCTCATGGGGGAGCGGGGGAGGGAGGAGGGCATAGGTCCTCCCCACTCCCCAGTCACATTTTTCTTGCCAGTGGCCATGGGCACATACACAGAATGTGGGTCATGAACAAAGACTGAGCCTGGACTTGACACCTGACTCCACCACTCACAAACTGTTTCTCTTGGCAGGTCCCTCCACCAGGCTGAGCTCAGTGTCCTGGGCGCTAAATGCAGATGCTAGTAGGACCCGTGCCCAGCCAACCACCCCTGTAAGTGCTGAATCACACGCAGGAGGCAGGCCCAGGATTCTTATAGTCGACAAGTAACACGGGACTCCAGTACCATTCCAGCGGTCTCCAATCTTTTTGCTACCAAGGACTGGTTTCATGGAAGACAATTTTTCCATGGATGAGGTCAGGGGGATCAGTTCAGTTGCTCAGTTGTGTCTGATTCTTTGCGACCCCATGGACTGCAGCATGCCAGGCTTCCCTGTCCTTCACCATCTCCCAGAGCTTACTCAAACTTATGTACCTAGAGTCAGTGATGCCATCCAACCATCTCATCCTCTGTCATCCCCTTCTCCTCCAGCCTTCAATCTTTCCCAGCATCGGGGTCTTTTCCAATGAGTCAGTTCTTTGCATCAGGTGGCCAAGGTATTGGAGTTTCAGCTTCAGCATCAGTCCTTCCAATAAACACTCAGGACTGATCTCCTTTAGGATGGACTGGTTGGATCTCCTTGCAGTCTAAGGATAAGTCTCCAGAGTCTTCTCCAACACCACAGTTCAAAAGCATCAATTCTTCAGTGTTCAATTTTCTTTATAGTCCAACTCTCACATCCACACATGACCACTGGAAAAACCATAGCTCTGACTAGACAGACCTTTGTTGGCAAAGTAATGTCTCTGCTTTTTAATATGCTGTCCAGGTTGGTCATAATTTTTCTTCGAAGGAGCAAAAGTCTTTTAATTTCATGGCTGCAATCACCATCTGCAGTGATTTTGGAGCCCCGAAAAATAAAGTCTTTCACTGTTTCAGTTGTTTCCCCATCTGTTTGCCTGAAGTGATGGGATCAGATACCTTGATCTTAGTTTCCTAAATGTTGAGTTTTAAGCCAACTTTTTCACTCTCCTCTTTCACTTTCATCAAGAGGTTTTTAAGTTCTTCTTCGCTTTCTGCTGTAAGGGTGGTGTCATCTGCATATCTGAGGTTATTGTTATTTCTCCTGACAATCTTGATTCCAGCATGTGCTTCATCCAGCCTGGCATTTTGCATGATGTACTCTGCATATAAGTTAAATAAGCAGGGTGATAATATACAGCCTTGACCTACTCCTTTCCCGATTTGGAGCCAGTCTGTTGTTCCATGTCTGGTTCTAACTTTTGCTTCTTGACCTGCATACAGATTTCCCAGGAGGCAGGTCAGGTGGTCTGGTATTCCCATCTCTTTAAGACTTTTCCATAGTTTGTTGTGATCCACACAGTCAAAGACTTTGGTGTCAAAGTTGCGGGGGATGGTTTTGGCATAATTCCAACACATTATATTTACTGGGGACTTTACTTCTATTATTATCACATCAGCTCCAGTTCAGATTCTTAGGCAACAGATCCCAGAGGTTGGGGACCCCTGTCATATGTGAGGTCATGAAGGTGGTCTAAGGTGTGATCACCATAATGGTGATCATAGGTGTGATTAAGGTGGGTTAAGGGTGCCTGAGCATAGACCCCTAAAATGGGCTGCACAGCATAAGAGATTTGTCCCAGCTGCTGGCACCAGGAGGGTACTCCAGGGAAGGAATGTCTAAGTCTGGACTGTCTTGTCTTCAAGGAGTATACAGGGAGAACACAGACATATAAACAGATAAATTACAATAAAATAATATGGTGAGTGCCAAACTGGAGATGTGATCAAAGTCTTATGGGAATCCAAAGGAAAAATCTCTTTTTGCTTTTCTTTTACCATATCTGTCTTTTATTCTTCTGCCATGTATTAAGAAAGTAAGCAAGGACTGCAAATGCCAGAAAGGCAGACTGTAGGAAGGTGCACTAAGCTGAAATTTCTCCTGCTGGGGATGTAACCCAGGGCCCGGCAGCCAACTGACTGAGTGAAAGATTGAAGGTAAACTGAAGGAAGGGGCTTGGGTTGGGAACTAAGAATTCAGAGTGAACTGACAAATGCAAACATAATGGTAGATAGAATAGTCTTTCCAACAGCACCTTAGACATTTATTATTAAGACAACATTCTGAAAGAAAGGACTCATGAAACTTCAGGATCAAAGGGATCTTAGGGATCACATTGGTCAGGGTTTCTCATCTCAGCACTGTTCACATTTGGGGCTGGATAATTCTTTGCTGTGGGCCTCTCCTTGCACTATAGGATGCTTAGCAGCATCCCTGGCCTCTCTTCACCAGAAGTCAGTAGCAACCTCCAACCTTACTCAAGTTGTAACAATCAAAGACGTCTCCAGGGTTTCCCTGGTGGTCCAGTGATTAAGAATCCACCTTGCAATGCAGGGGACATGGGTTCGATCCCGGGTCTGGGAAGATCCCATATGCTGTGAAGCAATTAAACGCATGCACCACAATTACTGAGCCCATGCTCTAGAGCCTGTGAGCTGCAACTTCTGAGCCCAAGTGCTGCAACAACTACTGAAGCCTGCACGCCCTGGAGCCTGTTTTCTGCAACAAGAGAAGCACTGCAACGAGAAGCCCCCACTCTCTGCAACTAAAGGCGCCACATGCAACAAAAAAGACCCAGCACAGACAAAAAAAGCTGTCTCCAGATATTACTGCATGTATGGGTATGGGGGTGGGAGCAACCTAGCCCCCCAGTTGAGACCCACTGGATAGGGAAATGGTCTTTTACCCTGAAAGGACACTGGCATCATGTAGGAGCTTAAAAATCCTGATACCCACATTGTGCCCCAGATGTACTAGATCTGCAGGTGAGAACAAGGCATTGACATATTTCAAACAGACCTCAAATCTATACCTCCTGTGACTCCAGTGTGCAGCCAGAGTGAGAACCACTAACTTAGGGAAATGAAAAAACAAACAGTTACCAAGTACCTCTAAGATGCTGGGTATTTTACATACATCCCATTTGGGCCCATTTCTTTGTTTTACTTGTGAGGAAATGGAATATCAGAAACATTAACAAACTTGTCCAAAAGCAGCCCAGTCAGAAATGGTAGCTCTGCAAAGGGCAATTTCAGTCCAAGGCTGAACTGAATGGAAGACAAAGTCAAGAACTGGAGATGACAGGGACTTCCCTGGTGGCCCAGTGGTTAAGACTCTGTGCTTCCAATGCAGGGGGAGTGGGCTTGATCCCTGGTTGGGGAGCTAGGTTATCACATACCATGAGGTGTGGCCAAAAAATAAAAAGCTGAGGGTGACATAGGAACAAGAGCAGAGAAATATCACTCGAAGCACTGGATGCAGTCTGAGGTGGAGGTTCAGGGAGTAAATATGTGATTCTAAGATTATCTAGCAAAGAAACCATTTTCTCTTCTTTTTATTGGAGTATAGTTGATTTACAAAGATGTGTTAGTTTCAGGTATATAGCAAAGTGATTCAGTTATACACACACACATAATAAGAAGCCTTTGGAAAAGGCTTTTTTTTTCCAGAGCCTTTTCCCTTATAGTGAAAGTGAAAGTTGCTCAGTCGTGTCCGACTCTGCAACCCCATGTACTGTAGCCCACCAGGCTCCTCTATCCATGGAATTCTCCAGGCAAGAATACTAGAGTGGGTTGCCATTTCCTTCTCCAGGGGATTTTCCTCACCCAGGGATCCAACCCAGGTCTCCCACATTGCAGGCAGATTCTTTACCATCTGAGCCATCAGGGAAGCGCTTTTTCCTTATAGGTTGCTACCAAATACTGACTATAGTTCCCTGTGCTATACAGTAAGTCCCTATTGTTTATGTTATATACAGCAGTGAGTATATGCTTATCCCTTTCTCCCCTTGGTATCCATGTTTGCTTTCTATTGTCTGTGGGCTTAACAGAAATCATTTTCTGATTAGAATGAGAGCACCACAGGGGTGATGTTGAACACACATGTTCACTGATGTTTCTGTTTCTGTTCTGTTGGGAAGAAGGAATTACTCCTAGAGAGACAGCTGATGGGGAGGGCAGAAGGACACTCAACTAGAGCGATTAAGTTAAATCAGGTAGGATTTTGATGTCTAAGGAGAAAGGTACACAGTTTTACACTTGAGTCAACATAATCCTAGAGGCTTCAGGCAGTGGGTGAAAGAGAAGGCTGTTTTCTATTTAGCTGTTACAAGAAAAAGAAGAGTTTTATTAAGCAGTCATTGATAAATACTGGAACCTTGGGATAAGGAAGGGAAAATATGAATTAAAGGAAAACATGAATTAAGCTCTTGCCATGCCAGATGCTTTATGTTTATTATCCTATTGAATCCTTACATAACTCTAAGAGACAGATAAGGAAAAAGTGGAAACAGTGGCATTTTATTTTCTTGGGCTCCAAAATCATGCAGATGGTAAATGCAGCCATGAAATTGAAAGTCACTTGCTCCTTGGAAGAAAAGCTATGACAAACCTAGACAGCATATTAAAAAGCAGAGACATCACTTTGGGGACAAAAGCCCATATAGTCAAAGCTGTGGTTTTTCCAGTAGTCATGTATGGATGTGAGAATAGGACCATAAAGAAGGCTGAGCACTGAAAAGTTGATGCTTTCGAACTGTGGTGCTGGAGAAGAACCTTGAGGGTCCCTTGGACAGCAAGGAGATCAAGTCAGTCAATCCTAAGGAAAATCAACTCTGAATGTTCACTGGAAGGACTGTTGCTGAAGCAGAAGCTCCAGTATTTTGGCCACCTGATGCAAAGAATGGACTCAGTGGAAAAGACCCTGATGCTGGGAAAAATTGAGGTAGCAGAGGAGGAGAAGCAGACAACAGAGGATGAGATAGTTGGATGGCATTACCAACTCAATGGACATGAGTTTGGGCAAACCCCAGGAGATACTGAAGGACAGGGAAGCCTGGTGTGCTGCAGTCCATGGGATTGCAAAGAGTTGGACACAACTTAGCAACTGAACAACAACAAGAGATAGTGGTTCTGGATCTACTCTCTGTCACCACTTGTCCATGAGCAAAGTTGCTTCAGTCATGTTCTTTGCATTCCTATGGACTGTAGCCTGCCAGGCTCTTCTGTCCATGGAATTCTCCAGGCAAGAATATTGGAGTTGGTTGCCATGCCTTCCTCCAGGGGATCTTCCCAACCCAGGGATCAAACCCGGGTCTCATGCACTGCAGGCAGATTCTTTACCATCTGAGCCATCAAGGACTCACAATGTATCTATAATAAGCAAATATTCATTAACTTGATAAATATAAGTTGACAAGGTATCCCTTGTGGCATAGACAGTAAAGAATCTGCTTGTAATGCAGGAGACCCAGGTTTGATCCCTGGGTCAGGAAGATCCTCTGGAGGAGGGCATGGCTCTTCTTATGTTCTTGCCTAGAGAATTCCATGGACAGAGGAGCCTGGTGTGCTACAGTCCATGGGGTTGCAAAGGGATCTTGTACAGTGTCTACAGACACTGTAGAAAAAACCAAAACACCAAAAATACAAGGGCAAATTACAATGTAAGTTCTTAAAAGTTAGTTACTTAAAGAAAATTCTTACTTTGATAAGAGATATCCATCAGAATCTTTAGCAAACATCTATTAGACACATTCTCATTGTCAGAAACATGATAAAGAAGTCCTCCATAAGTATGACTATCCCCCAAATTTTTAGAGGTCTAAGTCTCTAAGTGCAACAACATAGGAAAGAAATAGGAGGTAGAGTAATTCAAGGGAAGATAGCATTAATATTATTTATAGATATCATGATTTTCCACCTAGAAAATTCACATTAAATAATTGAAAGACTTTGAAAATTGTGAAGAGTCTAGCAAAGTATACAGGTATAAAATAAATACATAAAATAAACTGATTTAATACACACTCTCATGACTAATTGGAAATGTAATGGAAATAAAGATCATATCCCATATTAGCAAAAACTATAAAATTGCCTAGGAATAAACCTATAAAGCATAAGCAAAGTCTAGAAAAAGACATTAAAAAAAGAATATAAAAGGGGCAGATATACTATGTACCTGAATCAAAAAAGTCAATATTGTGAAGACAAATTCTTCTTCAAATTAGTTCATAAGTTTATTGCACTTTCAATTAAAGTCTCAACAGAAGTTTTATAGATTTTGACAAATTGATTTATAAAATGTATGTAGAACAAATGTACAAGAAGACCCAAGAAAATGTAGGAAAACACAAAGCGCTTGGAAGGAGACAGAGAGTTGACCTACAAAAATGTAAAACATGAAATTACAGCAATGGAAAAGATACGGCAGTACAGCAGGAAGAGACAAATAGATCAACAGACCTGAGCTGAGAATTCACAGGTATATCTACAGGTGTTTTAATTTAATAATGGCAGATGTGTCCTTTCAAATTACTGAGGGCAATTTAAACAGCAGTGTTGGGACCACTGTCTATCTCTTTGGAAAAAGACAGATCCCAACCTCACACTAAACCCCAAATTAATTCCAGATGGAGTAAACATTTAAATATAAAAAATTAATCTAAAGGTAACAGGAGAAAATATTAGAGAATAGTTTATAATGTTGGAGGTGGACAGGTCTTCCTGTGTAAGACAAAATCCACTGGCCATAAAAAGATGATTGATCGATTTGGCTGAAAATAGACTAAAATTTTCTCCACAGAATAACTGATATCATGACAACATGCTTATGGCAGAAAGCAAAGAACAAAAGAGCCTCTTGATGAAGGTGAAAGAGGACAGTGAAAAAGCTGGCTTAAATATCAACATTCAGAAAACTAAGATCATGGCATCTGGTCCCATCACTTCATGGCAAATGGATGGGAAAACAATGGAAACGGTGACAGACTTTATTTTCTTGGGCTCCAAAATCACTGCAGATGGTGACTGCTGCCATTAAATTAAAAGACGCTTGCTCCTTGGAAGAAAAGCTATGACCAAATAGACAGCATATTAAAAAGCAGAGACATTACTTTGCCAACAAAGGTCCATCTAGTCAAGGCTATGGTTTTTCCAGTAGTCATGTATGGATGTGAGAGTTGTACCATAAAGAAGGCTGAGCGCTAAAGAACTGATGCTTTTGAACTGTGATGTTGGAGAAGACTCTTGACAGTCCCTTGGACAGCAAGGAGATCAAACCAGTCAACCCTAAAGGAAATCAGTCCTGAATATTTATTGGAAAGACTGATGCTGAAGTTGAAGCTCCAATACTTTGGCCACCTGATGAGAAGAGCTGACTCATTAGAAAAGACCCTGGTGCTGGGAGAGATTGAAGACAGGAGAAGGGGACGACAGAGGATGAGATGGTTGGATGGCATCACTGACTTAACCAACATGCGTTTGATCAAGCTCCAGGAGATGGTGAAGGACAGGGAAGCCTGGCGTGCTGCAGCCCTGGGGTTGCAAATAGTTGGACAGGACTTAGTGACCAAACAACAACAACAACAACTGATACCATACACAGAGTTGAAACACAAGATAAAGACTAATAAACATACACGAAGAGAATGGTTATTACTCGTAACATATATGAATTCCTAAAATCAGCAAGAAAACTACAAACAATTCATAGGAAATCCATCAGAGTACAAATAACAAAA
Organism: Bubalus bubalis; assembly: GCF_019923935.1. Classification (NCBI taxonomy): domain Eukaryota; kingdom Metazoa; phylum Chordata; class Mammalia; order Artiodactyla; family Bovidae; genus Bubalus; species Bubalus bubalis. Next base: position 84,326,327 of record NC_059167.1, read on the forward strand.
ACGAGTGGTCAGGGAAATGGAAATTAAAAATATATACTAAAAATTGAGTGTTGTTTGGTCATTAAGTTGTGTCCGACTCTTTGCAAGTTCATGGACTGTAGCCCGCCCATGCTTTTCTGTTCATGAGATTTCCCAAGCAAGAATACTGGAGGGGGTTGCCACTGCCTTTTCCAGGGGATCGTCCTGACCCAGGGATCGAACCCATGTCTCCTGCATTGGCAGGTGGATTCTTTAAGACTGAGTCATCAGGGAAGCCCTAAAAATTAAGTATGTTCATAATATTCAGTGTTGGTAAAGATGTAGAGAAAGGGTTCTTTCGTGAACTTTTGGTGGGGTATAACTTAATACAAGTAAATCTGGAGAGGAATATTGCTTTATCTTTCACAGTTTTAAACGTTCATTCTATTTGATCTACAAATTCTATTTCTAGGGGTCTATCCTACAGAAATATTCATGTAATA